>NC_090934.1:475418629-475721660 GCF_040938575.1 Ambystoma mexicanum
CTCCTTTCTGACACCTCTTCTCCCTCTCTCATCTTTGACTGTCTGTCCGCTATCCAGGAGTGGTGTGCCGTCAACAATCTCTGCCTTAATGCCAGTAAGACTGAGATTCTCCTCATCTGCACACCTGCTCCCTCCTTTCCTGTCGCGCTCTGCCCGGCCTCTCTTGGCCCTTCTCCTTCCCCCACCTGTGAGGCTAAAAACCTCAGGGTCATCTTCAACACCACACTCTCCTTCTCTCCTCACATCTCTAAGAAGTCACACTACCAGCTGCACCTCCTCAGAGGTATTCTTCTTTTCCTCTCCTTACCCCAGAAGTTCACTATCTCCAGAGCTCTGGTTCTCGCTAGGCTGGAGTACTGCAACAGCCTCTTTCTAAATCTGCCTGCTTCTACTCTCCGCCCTCTGCAACTCATCCAGAACAGGACTGCGAGTCTTGTCCTTGGCCTTAAGCCCAGTGATCGTATCTCTGCAGGACTGAAATCTCTGCACTGGCTCCAAGTGGCTGCTAGGATTAAGTTCAAAACCCTCTGCATTGTCCACAAGGCCTTCTGGGGCCTGGAACCTCACTACCTCCAACTCTCTCTTCCTAAATATCTTCCTTCTCGGGCTCTTCGCTCATCCGCCTCCAACTCCCTCCGAGTCAGTAGCTTCTCCAAGCAACGAGTTGGTGGTAGATCGCTTTATTCGGCTGGGGCCTCCCTCTGGAATAGCCTCCCTGAAACTTGAGAACCATCTCCGGTTCCAGAAGCACTTCAAGACCTTCCTCTTTGCTTCTGCTTTTTCTCCTCCTCTCCCCTGCTGAACTCCTGACTGAACTTCCACTGGTCACCTGGCTACCCTCGAACCTCAGGCCCAGGTCCCCTCCCCCACCAGCTTCACTCCTGCACTGCCTCCCGGGCAACCCCTGCGCTTGGGGTTTGTTTCTGAATCCCTACAGTCCCCACCATCTCTTGACACTTGATGTCTGCACTTACCCCTGCACTTGCCACTAGCTGGACACACTTTTACCTACTGTTTTGATTTGTATTTATTATTTTTTTACTGTTGATCCTAAGTATTACACTGCCCCCCCTGCACGTTCCCTTTCCACCCTCCCCTGCACTTGCGCGATCATAAAGTAACCTGGCCTAGTAAGATTGTTGTCTGTCCCCCCTCCCTTGCCTTGTCGTGCTTTGAAACACTTGTGTATAGGCGTGTTATAAATGCCATATCATATCAAACTCACCGGGAGAATACAAAAACAACCAAAGTCACTCACAAACAAAGAGACTCTGAGATGGAAATACAACCACCTCAGAAGAGGCTTTCAACATCAAAATCCCAGCGTCCCAAGGAGCCCAAGCCCCACGAGGCTACAAGACCAAGACACTACCGCCTCAGAGAGAACCAAGCCACTGTGGAAGCAATACCATACAAGACCCCAAAAAGAAAAAACAAACCAATGACAGAACCAATATAAGCTGCTCTTCAATACGAAGAAAAACCTAGCTAGCAGGAGAACAAACCTTATCCAAGTCACTGACACAGAAGACTCAAGAACAATAACTAAAGAAACCCCATGAAGGAAACACGATCTCCAGAGAGAGGCATTCGCAACCGTGAACCCCTACTGCGACTAAACCCCAGCAACAGGCAACCCAAGGCCCTACAAGACTGAGATGGAGACTCATTCACTGCATACAAATACACACATTAACCCCGAACCCAAAATGTAAAGAGGCACAGCAGAACAATCACAGCAAGGCAGACTGCACTGAACGTCAGACCACACCAATTTAAAAGAAAACTGTGAAAGCGTAGAAATACACGGATCTAACTGGAGACCAGGATATAACCGACCCAAGAGGGCACCCGCACCCCGGAAATACACTAGAACACATCACAATCAAACCCGAAATGGAGGCTATCACCAACAGCCATAGTGAGGCAGACACCAGTAGTCATCACAAGGTCCCACCTCTTATCCCAAGTAGAGGGCACACGCACCTGGAATATATCGGAAACCCAACCCAAAACAAACGCAGACCACCAACATGCCTCGATACAAGAAAGACAAAGAAACAAGAAAGGAAAACAGAAATAGCAAGGAAACCGCACCCCAATCGAACAGAAACTACCCACCAGAATTCACAATACCCAAAAACCCCCAATACGAATTAGGAGCAAACTTCAATTCATAACCATACACACCCCATACATAACCAAAGAATGGAAAAAAGCCCCCACGTACAAAGAACCAACCATCACGATCCAGAACTAAGAAACCCTTTGGTCAACCTTATTGAACTCCTCAACGAAAAGACTAGAGCACCCAATAACAATCTCAAGAAACAGTGTCACCCAAGAGAAAACCTCAAGAAATGAAAACCCAACAAACACCACCCCGGCTGGGACTCAGGAAAGAATAGGCAACAACTTACAAAACAAAAACAGACACACTGCACTCCGGCTTACTCAACGGAAGATCCATGGCAAAAAGCAAAACAGAAATGCATGATCCACTAAGCGAGGGCGGCACCTATGCACTCTGCCTCACAGAAGCATGGTTATGAGACAAATACAAGACAATCATCCACAAAGCCATACCAGACCACCATTTCAAACTAATACACACCAACAGAGGAGGCAGAATCGCAATGGCGCACAAAGACCACATATGCACACCACTCCCCTCAACAGACACAGAAGACTGCAAATCTCTCCTCATCAAGATCAAGCTCAATGACCAAGCCAATGTAGTGTTCCTTCTTATCTACAGACTGCCATTCTACAACCCACATTTTTCAATAAAGCTCACTGACTCCATCACCAACCTTTCCACCTATCATGATAACTTAATCGTCCTGGGCGATTTCTGGTTCGAATGAGAATGAAACCACAGCAAACTCACTCAGTGCCTTTATGGAAACACTACACTTCAAAGAAATAGTGAAAGAATCCACCCACAATGCGGGACACACCATGGACACAATCTTCTGCAGACACAGACTCTCTACCACCTCCCCACCGGTACCAATGATATAGAGTGATCACTACCTGATACTATTCTTCGTCAAACTCCCTACATCCATACTGCCAGAAAACACTATACTGTATGCTACTAACAAACATAACTGCAAGAGTCTTGACCAGGAATCCTTAGCAGAATTGCTGGAATCAACTCAGCCAAACATCGACGAGCTAAATAGAATGATCCCTGACTCAGCATTAAAAAAAACGAGATGCCTGGTTGGCTTGGCCGTCGCCTAAGATGGCCACACTCTTCCAGAGCTCTGCAGCGTGGTGAACTAAAGTGCCGAAATGAGGGGCGGCAGGGGATAGCTTTTCCAGGCTGGAGTGGGAGGGGCGTGCTGACCCCTGCTTAATGGGCTGGCAGCGGCTGTGGATAAAACCTGTCAGAGGACACTGTATGATAGGTGCGTCCCTGTCCACGCAGAGACTCTGCAGCGGCAGCGAGGCAGGTTGGAGTGGTGGCACCGTTCACAGCTCAGGGCCCCCGTGCCTGGGGTGCTCTCAGCGACTGCTGCCCAGAAGACAGGCCTGCAGGCTTACAAAGAACACCCCCACGCAATCCAGGTGGGGAGGTTGTGCTAGCGTTTTGTCCGTCATTCACAACGACACTGCCAAAGCAGGTAGTGTCACTGGAGTGATGCTTGTAGGATGCAGGAACTGAAAAGGGCACGTTATTAACCATGCCCATGGGAGTAGATTGAGGTAAGAACGCATCTGAAGGTGGTGGCATCAGACTTTTTTCTTAACCGAAATTGTAGTGCATAAGGGGAGCTCGGTGAGTGGCGAATCTTCCAGGCTGTCTTCTCCATCCCATGACCCGGTGCTTGCTGCGCTGGGTATCATTGAAAAATCAGTCTTGCGCCTGGAGGGCAAGTTTGACAAGCCTACTTAGAATGTGGCCCAGCTGGAGTCAAGGACGTCTGTTCTTGAGCAGAAGGCGTCGGAACTGGATCACCAATATAGTCAGTGTGCTCCAGCAGTGCAGCGACTAACCGCACAGGTGTAGGCAGTAGTACAAGGAAGCAGAGCCATGGAGAACAGACTGGAAGATCACGAGAATGTGTCCAGGGTGACGCAGCTGCAAATCTTGTTGGGGTGGAAGGAGAAGACCCTGTTGCCTTCATAATGGAATGGATACCGGAATCCCTTGGCCTGGATATGGTGGAAAACCGGTGTATGTGGACAAGTGTTATCATATTAAACACAGGGCCTCCAATGGGTCGGAGGCGGGGGCATAGGCCCAACACTCAGATGGGCCAAGACTCTGGTCAGAGTTTCCTAAAGATATCCTTCCTGGCAATCTGGGTCAAAGCGGGCGGCCAATATCCAGCAAAGTTGAGGGTGTCATGGAAGGACAAGGAGTAGGTCTTCTGGCATGCTGACAAGGCAGAGGACTTCCTTGAATCGATCCCTGAAAAGGCCAATATGGGGAACAATAAGACACGAGATAGATTGGTATTAAAGTGATCTCCATAGGCAGGGATCCTATTGTGGCCCCTACAGGTTTACTACTGTGCTGTTCTTAGTTATACAGGGTTTGTTGTCCCCTTGGTGCCCCTCATGACATTTAAGAAGAGACTTGGTCATGTCTCCCGCGCCCCAGACTCAGTACAAACTAGTTAATATTCCCCCCACCCCCAACAACCACTAGGAGGAGGTCACCCAGAGGTGCCCTTTAATTCCCAAAGTCGTTTATTTTTTGCATCCTTTAATTTCTTACTATGGAGTAAGGAGCACCTTATGTTACTGTTTTTGAGCAAAGTAATGTATAAAACCTTAATAAAGAAACATTAAAAAAAATAAACTCAATGCCTGGATCACTGAGGCCCTACAGACCAATTAGCACCAGCAAAACCTTTCAAACCGACTGCTTATTTAAAAAATGGCAGCAAGGTGTTTCGCAGAAGAACTGAGGGAACTCAGAAAACCAAACCACAAACTGGAAAAACTAACAAGAAACCATTACAATCAATCTGACAAAATAAAATAACCACAACTCGGAATATAAAAATCAGCAGTCCTTAAAACGAAAACAAAACACTATGCCACAAGAATTCAATCGGCAACAAACCCACAAAAGGAACTCTTCAAAATCAAAGAAATCAAAAACCCTACATCCTGCAACAAAGTCATCATTCCATTTCAATCTCCGTGTGACAACATCAACTACTGAAGAACAAAAATGATACAAACAGACCATTGAAGCAAGTCACACAATCAAACACAAGTACAACTACAGAGCCACCAACAACCAATGCACCACCAACTTCAGCAACACTCGACCGATTTGAACCCATAGATGAAGAAGTTTTCAACACCAATTAATGACACCAAACTCACTGGATCCTCCTGCGACCCATTCCCCCCCCACCCCCAGGCATCTACAAAGAAATACTTAACCACAGCACTGCAGCATCTTAATTCCAGCTAATGGACCTATCCCTAAAAACATGAACAGTATTGAAATCTTTCAAATCAGCTTACATCAAGCCAGTCCTAAACAACAAAACCGGAAGCGCGGAAGACCCGACCAACTACAGACCTATATCTAATCTAAACATACAAAAAGAGGTCCGGGAGCCCCTCTACCGAGAATGAACGTGGCCAAATAACCGGTTCTTTGGGAAGGTGCCCACTTGGAGGGTCTGCAACCACATTTTAGCTCACTGTACCTTTCACACAGGAGAAACATCCATTTGCATATCAGTCTTTGTCCCACCCACTTGGGCAGTCCAGCACCAAAATGCTAGGCAATTCTCCTCTGAACAAGAGTACCAACAGCACCCCAGACATGTTTTAGGCCTAGTCGGGCCTCATGAGTGAGGTGATCCTCTCCAAGATATAGTGAGGGTTATCCAGACATGGACCCCTTGCTCACTGTGCTTACAGAGGAACAGCTTCACCTCACTGATGAGGCCTAATGAGGTAAGGTGTTTTGCCCTCATGTGGATCTTGTGTTTCAGCACCCAATTCTAGAGCGTCTGTGCTTCCAGTGACAAGAGGTTGGATTTTGTGCCCCACTGTTCGTTTTTATAGTGCATTGACATTGTGTTGTCTGTTTGCACTGTCACCACTTGACCGGTGATAACTGGTAGAAAAGATTGCAGGTCCCATCAGATAGCCCTGAGTTCTAGCAAATTTATGTGCAGGCAAAATACTTCTTCTGACCACGCTCCGCTGGACTGCAGGTTTCCCAAGTGGGCACGCCACCCTGTCCTTAAAAGTAGAGTGGACACGGGTGCTTGAAAAGGCATGGCCTGCAGTAGATTGGTGGCCTTGGCCCTTCATCGCAAAGCCCTGTGGAATGTCGGTGTGAGGTGTACAATGTCCTCCCATGATCCACTGTACTGGACCCACGGTTTGTCCAGCTCCTCTTGAAACGGTCTCATCTTCAGTCTGCAATTGGGCACAAGGAAGATACAGGAAAACATCATGCCCAACAGGGACTTGTATTGTCGTACAGTGGAGTTTGTTTTCTTCTGAAACCATGCGACGTGGCCTAGTATCGTAGCCACTCTGTCCGGGGATGGACATACCCTTGAGACTCGAGTATTCAGATCTGCCCCCAGGAAGATTGATGTTTGCGCTGGTATGGGAGAGGACTTGTCTTTGTTGATAGAAAATCCTAGGTCCTGAAGCACCATCTGTGATGCTGCGCTCAGGGACACATGCTTTATGAGCCAGTCGTCCAGATATGAAACGTCCCCCGCACTTGCGCGATCTGAATGCTACAAGGCCTAGTAAGATTATTGTTTTGTCCTTCCCTTGTGCCCCCTCCTTGTCTTGCCTTGAAACACTTGTGTATAGGTGCGTTATAAATGCCATATCATATCATGGAAAAACCTATACTCCCAACCGCCCGAGATAGGAGGCTACTGGTGCAAGACATTTTGTGAAGACTCTCTGTGCTGACTTGGAAGCACCTTGAACTGGAAATGGTGTTTGCCCACCGAGAAATGAAGGAACTGTCTGTGTGAGGGGTGGATAGGAATATGAAGTCTATGGTGTGGCCCCTGTACCAACTGCAACACCCACTTGTCTGATGTGACAGTGCCCCAGTGTCGCAGGTGTTGGGTTATGCGTCATCCGACCTGGGTGCAATGCGGGAGACGCAGCGTCCTGGTGTCAATTTGTCTTGACCTGGCCTTTGCCCTGGCTGGATCAGCTTTTTCCTCTTTGGTTCTGGTATCTCGCAGAGCTCTAATGCATCACCTCCAGTTTGTGTCCTTCCTTGTCAAGTGGGGCTGTAAGTGGGGTTGCTGGATTCTGCAGTCTCTTTCTTGCCACAACCGTCACCACAGAGTCGGGCTCTGGATGACATCTTAGGCATAAAGGAGCCAAATTAGGGTCTCTGTACTTTTTCTCTAGTCTTGCAACCAAATACAGTTATGCTGAGTGGGGTGGCCAAAATCTTTTCCCCCGCTTCCCAAATTGGATCCAGGATCGGAATCATGGTTACTGTCCGGCGTCTTTTGTCCCTCTGTTCATATAGGACTGTGTTCTCCGACGCCACTTTGATTTTGAAAATCTCTGCAGATTTGGCAATGTTGGAATGAAACAATACTATATATCATCGGGAGGGGCGGCTCCCCCAGAGAGTCATGCTTTTTCTGCTTCTCAATGACAATGGTGTCCCAGTCATCCGTCTCTGTCGGGCGTATCTCGAGGCAATCCCCCCTCTTCTCCGGCTCATCCCCTTGTGTCTCAGCATCAGAAATTCCCTGAAAGGGTCGTCTGGTCCTATCAGATCGTCCATGGGGTCATCATGCCATTCAGAGACTGTGATGGTAGATGGTGCTCTGTGCTCTCGTGGCCTTCGCTGTGAGGAACATGGAGGGGAGGGAGAATGTCTCCAACTTTGCGATCAGGGCGACTCACTATAATGTGATAGCTGCCTCTGATGACTGACTGACGGTGAAGACAGAGTAGTAAGTAGGCTAGCACTTTGTCTCAGCTGAAATTCCTCCATTATTTTATGCATAGATTGTACTAGAGCCAGGTCGAAGGGTTCCACTGTCTCTTCCATAACTGGTTGCCAATGTGGGCTATGTTCTTTAGGCTGTGCTGGCTGTAGCTCCTCCTCCTCTGAATACTGCGCTTGCAGTATGAGGTCTGGTAATTCTGCCATTTCAGTTATTGGAGATGTTCAGCCTCCTCTAAGCTCCCCAACTGTGGAGCTTGTGATTGCAGGGCAACTAGCTCTTCCTCCGGGTGAATTAGCTGTATTGGAGGCTCATCGACGATGTTAGGGAGAATTCTCTGTTTAGGCTGAATTTCCTAACCTAGTGAGTCCCCCAGCAGCTTTGCGGGATTTTTGGGGTTTATTTTTTTCTCCTGCCAAGAGTGAGACTCTTTTACCCTCACTCTTGGGCATGATTTGAGTGTGTTTCTTTGAATCTAGATGTGTTTAATGGGCCATGGGGTCTTTTACCCCATAGGGCTTCATGTGTTTTTGTAATGTGTGTTACACAGCACCCTCAGTGCAGTAACACAGGGGTGTCATAGTGACTCCCCAGTATAGACTCCATACCCTGGGACTGACTACTGTCTCCCAGGGTCTGTAAAGTCACCATTGACTTTACTAGTCTTGAATTCTGAACAGAACCAGTACAAACCATCATATTGTGGACGTACTGGCTGGGGCAATTCAATTGCCCCGGGGTCTGTTAGTCGAGAGGGCACGTCTCCGTCCCCCCTGGCCGAGTTTTGGCTGGTGGCAGTGGATACTACTTTTTATATTCAACCGCGAATATTTCCCGATGGGATTTTCCCATTGTTCGAGGCTACTATCTTTATTTATTTAATTACGATAGCCTCGAACATACCTCCGGTTTATTTAATTAATATTAATTCTCCGGTTGGTATTTTTTGCCAAAACTTGATTCTAAAATGGCGTTTGTGTTCTCTTCTGTGACTCCAACCCAAGTCGAGCCCTTTGTTCCACTTTTTGGCGGGCTTCTCCACAGAAGCCCTCCAAAGTGGTGCCACTCTGTCTGGGGTACTTAGGAGGGGTGGAGTGGGATTTAGGCACCCTGGACTGAGTTGCCTAGGCAACTCAAGTCACACTCCGTCCTGATTGGCCCAAGTGGTGAGCCGGCCGGCTCACCACTTAGCATGTTTGAATGACAGCTAGGCTGAGTGAATGGGGGTTTTCTGCATAAAAGCAGGGCTTTGGGGACTGGAACTTCAGAAGTCGCCACAGGACCTAAGAATCCGATGGGGGAGAAGCTGAGCCGACCTGCCACGACGACACCACTGGTGGAGCCCTGCTGGACCGTCTCACCACTTTTCCCAACGACAGAGAAGATCTCCCACCGGAGAGTCTTCTTCCTTTGACTGGTGGGGATAAGCAGTTTCACCGTCTTTTCCCCTTCCCGACGTACCTTGTGGCCGCCTTGCCTGTGCCAAGCACCCCGGCAACCGGGATACCACGTTTTACCACGGCCGCGAATTAAAAGGTACCACCTTTAACCGGAAAACTCCACGGCTGGTTTCTTCCCTGGCAGTGCAACTACCTTCATCTTTCCTCCAAGTCGAGATCTTCCCTTCCCCTGGACGACAACGCAACTTGCACCCACTGCCAGGAACAACTGCCACCGCTGGAGGATCCTTCCCACTTAAGGTACCGTGTCCCGCCTGGCTTCCCTTGCCACCGACTGTACGGGGTAGATTTAGCCCCCGGCTTTCGAACCTGGGTTAGCTTGGGACACCCTGGCTAAACTTTTCTGAGCGTCTCTAAACTCTTTTTGAACTCTCTGCAAGACTTTCTAAGCCTAGTGTAACTGTGTGATCTTGGGCGCATTTGTGCTCCACTCTCTCTAGGAGTGGACCCAGCCTTTGGACTTTGGCTCACCAGTGACTTTTGCTCTTCTGCCTTGCTAACAGTGTTCCTAAATCTTAGAGTGGTGTACCTTTCCATATTCTGTCTTCTTCCCTCCCTTTTTCACAAACTTATTGGAGTGCAATCTAGTTAAGCGCTCACCTCTGTATGAAAATAAGTGGTGTTTTACTAAGACTTATCTGATAAGGAAAAAGGGGTGTATATATTACAATAGTATCTGTGTTTAGAGTGTTTTACAATAAGAGTGCTGGAGTGTTTCAAACAGTGTGTTCTTAAATAAATAATTATATACTTTGAAACCAAAGCTCTGGTCAGTGTTTGCTTGTATTATTGTGTCTGAGTGCCTATTGTGTATACTTTGCATACTGCCTAACTCTTCTTGAGGGAAGTCTGACTGCTCAGCCACAGCTACCAGGTAAACCTGGGTGGTACAGACTGCTACCAAGTGGGTTTACTGCTAACACCTGTAGTCTTAAATCTTTTGCAGTGTTCCCTAAGGGAACTGCACAGGTTTCTGCCTAACAGACGATGGACGCCGCCGTGGACGATGAGGCACCAATTGTTCTGTTTGGAGGCATACATCGATGAGTGTTTCATGGACGAATGCTTTTAGATGGATGCTCAGTGGATGAATGCTTCGACGATAAGTCTTTTGACAACGAGGTCTTTACGGAGTCCCGTGGACGATTGTTCCGCGGAAGACGATATGAATGCTTTTCTTTTCTTGTGATTAGCCTGTGTTTTTCTCACCCCTTTTATTCGCCTTGGAAGGTGGGGATTCCGTCCTGTCCATGGATGAAGCTCTCCACTTCGGAGCTTGCTTCTCAGTTTCTCTGGTTGATGTGGAAGGCAGAGTTTTTGAAGATTCCTCGTCAGAAGATATTAAATGTAGCACACGTCTTCTATGCCTGTCCTCCAGTGTATTTTTAGCGAAGGTCTGGCAAATCTTGCAGGACTGTATCTCATGAGGATAGAGGAAATAAATAAAATATTTATAAGGGTCTTTGATAAAATCACCCTCTTGCCACACTTGCTGTAGTCCCTGAAGAGGGAGGTTTTCTCCTTAGCAGTGTGTATTTCTGGTTCTGCAATGAGGAGACAGGAAGGCAGCCAAAATCTTGATGATTTAGGAGGGAAGAAGGGTATCCTGGGCCCAAAAACTCTATGGCCAGTGAAGGCACAATCCCAGCAATGAGAGACTACTTTTAGGCAGAGTAAAAAACAAGTTAAAAAGGATTAAAGTGAAAAAAGATCAAAGAGCTCAAGAGGCTGCCCCTGTTCAGTTAGACCACGGTGAAAAATCTGAACATGGATGCCTGGGGTGGAGCTTAAACCCTGCCATCTCATTGGTTAGGGTCTAAAAGGACAAAAGGAGGTGGAGGGACTGCACAAGTTAAGAGCTACACAGGCCCTTTGGTTCTTGCTGTGTAGCTGTCAAGACGTGGACTCCCGAGT
Organism: Ambystoma mexicanum; assembly: GCF_040938575.1. NCBI lineage: Eukaryota > Metazoa > Chordata > Amphibia > Caudata > Ambystomatidae > Ambystoma > Ambystoma mexicanum. Next base: position 475,429,938 of record NC_090934.1, read on the forward strand.
GGACTAAATACCTCCATCCCCAAGCACCAGTCAGACAATTAAAAACAACTCCCTAACCAGTTATTGGTGCCACACCTGGACTGGAACAGCAGCACCGGATCCACAGGCAGCTAGAAAGGACGGACAGTATTCGGACACAATTATATGCAGGACAACAATGTAACCTACCTAGTAGTAGGTCGAAGGAATGGAAAAACCCAGGAGCGGGAAACCCTCCCCTCGGGAGTTGAGTGCACAGAATGGAGAATGTTCACAGTCAATGTTCCAGCAAGTTCCAGGGAAGCAATCCAGATGGAATAACCACAGTCCAAAGTACCTTCTGTGGCCAGGTCGCCAGAGCACAAGGGAAGTCCAGTAGCAATCCAAAGGAAAAATCCAGAGTAAAAAAAAAAAAGAAAAATCACAGGCAGCCAAAATTCAGGGGAAAATCCAATCCAGTAAACAGAGCCAAGGTCAAAAGCCACATAAAACAGGTATCAAGGAAACAAACACCCAAAACGCCACTCACAGGAAAAGCTGAGAAGCACTGAGTAAAGGATGGTTCAGCCTTTTATGGGCTACTTCCTGGCTGTGTTGTCACGTGACTTTGTGCTTGTCAGGTTAGCGAGAGGATGTGCTTCTCGGGCATCCAGGAGGCACCATGGCAACCTCCAATCACGCCGCACTAAGCAGAGTGCATGCGTAGCCCCAGACATGCTGCTGGAAGCACCATGGCGCCAGGGAGGCCGTGCCTGAAAACCCCAGTGGCCATACAACCCCTGTTGTCATGGCAGCGAGAAGACAAGACGGCCCGGAGTCGGCATGGAGGTGGTAGCCTGGGAGGAGCACGACTCCGGGACCGCGCTGGAGGTAAGTTCCTGACAGTAGCATTTTCCTGTAGGGAAAAGTTTAATTAAGTATCCAATTATTTAAATTACTGAGGATTTCCAGTGTGACTATGGAGACTATTCAAGCATGTGAATCTATCAAAAATCCAATGCTGGAGAAATTCCAATGACAGTATGGACTCTGGAACCAAGAACAAACACACTGTACCAACCATTAATAACCTTCCCCGCTCCTCTCCAGCATATCCACACATACCCCACACAATCAGTGTCACCTCTGGTGTACTGTTCCCTTTAAAAATCAATTTCCTCTAGTTGGTCTTTGGCTTTGCCCAAAATGTAAAGGCAAAGCCACGTGCAATACACCAGGCTTTCTCAGGGTTTAGAAATAAGGATTCCACACACAAGTATATACAGGATTTTTAACAAGCCTAACCATCCCTATATATACTACTGTTATCTAAAGAGCTGCATTAGAAAAAAGCCTTTAGAATATATACAAAAAAAGGTTATTTATCAGAAAAAAAAAGATGACTTACTGTGCAGGCAGCCTGGCCAGGGCTGCCTGAGATGCTGTCATTTAAGTAGCTGGACACTTGGCATTGATGGACCTCAAAAATAAATTCAGGAGGACTGCTGGAGGTGGGGCAAGCATGAGGAGCTAGCCCCTGACTGGCTATCAGGCTGCATGAGCAGGGTTACCTGGGTGAAGTGCAAGCCTTGGGAAGCGTGTGCAGGGTGGCCCATGTAGATAAGAGCAGTGGGGAACAGGCGTGAAGATAAGTACTGGGCCACATTGCCCGAGTGGCCCATGTGAAGCTTGCGGTGGGCAAGGCAGCCATGAGAAAGAAGTTTGACTGGCAACAATGTACACGGCAGCATTCCCACGGGCTCTGGGAGTACTGTGCTGAAGGATCATCAGTCTGGGCTGCAGCATGGAGTTGTGCGCCGTCCCTCAGACACAGGGGGCACCATGTTGATGAGCGAAACACCCAGCAAATTCAAACAGGAATTTTTTGGGAGCTGTAGCAGCCGAGAGGTGTGAGTCCAACACTGCCCAAGCTTTCCCAACTCAGGCCATTTGTCCAGTTCTGCCTGTTTTCTTTTATATTAACCTTCCTCATGCTTCTCACACACTACAAGGCAAAATCAAGTAGATACTCCTCAGGGGAGCCTGTTCCAGAACTAATTACATTTTCACATGTTCTTATTAGTAAACCCCAATATTTCAAACTTTTTATATCCACGGTGAGAGTGGAGAGAGTTAATCTGCTTTAGTGTAAATCATGTGAAAGAAGAAAATTGATTCCAGGGAAGTGTTGTGCATGGTGTTACATTTCTAATTCTGCACTTTCTTTTGGTTCCTTTGAGGTACATCTGATGCAAAACCTAAGAGAATGGCCTAACAGATGATCACCCATGCCAAGCGATGTTGCAGAGCACAGCACAGCTGAGGAATGCTGCGGGGCCTCAGGCAAGCATGAACAGCCCCCTCTGAGAAGTACACAGTGATGACGCTGCTGGCTCAAATCCCAAGGCTGCCAGAGCCTGCCTCGCAGAAACAGGCTGCAGTGGCAGAATGTACTTTGTTCCCCCTGTTCGTCAAAAGGACCTGTTTGTTATCATACGTGCTGTATGGGTGGAGAATAGATTTAGCTACTCCATTGTACATAAGGATGAGCCAAGGCTGTCGAGGGGCAGAGCCGAATGCAGCCCTCCTATCTACTGGTGTTTTTGCATTACAGCGCTTTTCATCCCACTTGTGGTCTCTTGTGTATTATTTGTATCCGAGCGCCTGGAATGCCTGATGTGGCGTGGGGGAGCTGGATGAGCACTGTACCGTGGGGAGCAGGACGAGCCGGTAACAAATGATGTCGATCCATGGAACGCCTCTTCCTGACGTGCATGACTGGGGATTACAACAATACAACGGGTAAGTGAAAAAGGTGTTTTTCGCTGTACCTGTATCACGTTTGACTAGTGGAATGTGGAGTCTTCAGGGACTCCAGGAATGAAATGGAGATAGCTCCTCAAATGGCAGCAGTTATACAGTACACGGTCGCAAGGGCCACTACAGGACTGCAATCAGGTCAGAGCATTCATAGAAACCTGTTATACAGTCCAAGAACTTGTTGTGGATAGACGGTGTAGGGTTGATGCTGTAAAGGTCCAGGGTAGGAGTGTGAGGTCCGAAGCCTGAGTTAACATGTAGAAGGATAGATTACAGTTTCGGATTACAGTTCCGGTTACAATATGACAGATGCCGGCCCACTGACCAGGCAAGATGAGGGGACAGATCTGTCATATAAGTGGGGGTGGAGGGCAGTGCTGGAGAGGTTGAGGAGCATGGTGGACAATTGGGATGTGGTACCCCAGTCGGTACAAAGGAATAAGGAGGTGGGGGTTGCCCAGGAACAGCAATTACAAAAAGGTACCACAGGGAAGGGACAGGGGAGATAGCGCTGGACTACATGCAAAACACAAATATATCACAAAGGTGATGAAGATAGGGAGGGATCAGAGACCCTCAGATTTTGCAGTAATGCTTACTTTCATGAGGGCCACAATATGGCAGCTGTTGCAAGATGGGATAATGAGGGTGGTGGAAGGGAAGGTGGATGTGGAGGAAAAGTTAAGATCCACCCAGGGGTGGGCATACATTCTGAATGCAGCTAATAACACATGGTTGACAGTGAGAAAAGCTGTGCTGGTGAAGGAGTGGGAAGAGGGAGAACACACAAAGGGGCAGGATTGTGAGGTGCTAGCACCAGTGCTCGTGGGAGTTGCGGTGGATGATGCAGAATGCTGTGGGGGTGGTTCTATGTATTTCCAAGAAAAGGGAGGAAGAGGGGGAGACACGGGCTGGCTGGGTACTGTGGGAGGCAACTGTGTGCAACAGAGGGGAGGGAGGACATTTTGGGAAAAAGGGATACAATGATGGATTTGGCAAATAGAGGCCTGCAGGGAGAGGGAGGCAGGTTATCGGTAGTCCCAATGGTTGAGGTGATGGCAGCTACTAAGTGTAACACTCACATTCTGACACACACAAACACGGTCCTGACAGCGTATGATATATTTTATTTGTATTGCGCTCATACACAGGTGTTTCAGAGCTTGGCGTGGCGAGGGGAAACAAGGGAGGACAAAACAACGATCTTACTAGACCCAGTGACATTGGAAAAGTGAAAGTGCAGGGGAGAGAGAAGGGGGAAGTGCAAGGGGCGGGGGGAGTGGAAAGTGCTGAACACGTGATAGAACAACAGGTAGTGCGGCCAGCAGGTGGTAAGTGTGAGAATAAGGTGTAGACAACAGGTGTCTGATAAGTGCTGGAAGGGGACTGTAGTGTTGCAGATACAGACATGTGCAGGGGTTGCCAGGAGGCAGTGCGGGTGTGTGGCAGGGAGAGCAGGGATCTGTGCCCGAAATCAGAGGGTAACCAGGTGCCCGGTGCCAAAGCAGACAGATTAGCAGGGGAGAGGAAGAGGGAAGGCAAAAGCAAAGAGGAAGGTCTTTAGGTGCTTCTGGAACCGAAGATGGTTCTCCTCAAGTTTCAGAGAGAGTGCTCCAGAGGGAGTCCCCAGCCGAGGAAAGGGATCTACGCCAACTCGTTGCTTGGAGAAGTGACTGACCCGGAGGGAGTTGGAGGTGAAGGAGCGAAGAGCATGAGTAGGGATGTATTTACAGAGGGAGAGTTGAAGGTATTGTGGGCCCAGGCCCCAGAAAGCCTTGTTGACATTGCAAAGGGTCTTGAATGTAATCCTTGCAGCCACTGGAAGACAATGAAGAGATTTCAGGGCTGGAGAGATACAATCTCAGGGCTTGAGGCCAAGGACAAGTCTTGCAGTCCTGTTCTGGATAAGCTGCAGAGGACGGATAGTGGCTTCAGGCAGATTTAGAAAGAGGCTGTTGCAATAGTCCAGTCTTGAGAGAACCAGAGCTCTGGAGACAGTGAGCTTCTGTGGAAAGGAGAGAAAAGGAAGAATACCCCTTAGGAGGTGCAGTTGGTAGTTAGACTTTTTTGAGACATCAGAGACGTGAGGAGAAAAGTAAAGCATGGAGTCAAAGATGACCCTGAGGTTCTTAGCCTTGCAAGTGGGAGCAGGGAGAGGGCCAACGGAGGCCGGCCAGAGAGTGACAGGAAAGGAAGGTGCAGGTGTGCCGATGAGGATCTCTGTCTTACTGGCATTAAGGCAGAGGTCGATGGCGGTGCACCACTCCTGGATTGCAGACAGACAGTCAGAGATGCGAGGGAGATTAGGTGGCAGAGGGGAGCCTGAAAACAAGTTGGGTGTCATCTGCATAGCACTGAAAGTTTGAGCAGAGAGCAGCAATGCAGTGGACGGGCGGTGCCAGGTACTGGTTAGAGAGCCAGGGAGATAGGTTAGACCACTGGGGGACACCACAGGTTGAAAGTGAGATAGAGGAAAGGAAGGACCCAAGTTGGACCATGGGTTGAGACATGCCCAGACAAAGGGGCAAGAAATAAACTGGATTTCAGAAGGAAGGGTGACTGTGCAGTGTGCTCCTTAGACGGGGTAGTGAACACAATACCAGTGGAAGGTGTAGTGTCAGGCGAATGCATGTCAGAAATTGTCAAAACACAACAAAACGCTTTCAGGGCATGTGCACCAGAGAAGGACATTGACAGACCCACATATAAAGAAGGTGGCCAGTGTCAGCATGACTCAATGATATGATATGGCATTTATAACAAGCCTATACACAATAGTGTTTGGGGGGAGAAGAGCACAGTATGATGAATTACAATCAGTGGTGTTGGCTCTAAGAAGAAAGAAGATGATTCCATTTTAGCGAGAGTGGCCCATGCCACACGACAATGACCTACAACCACAGCTAATGGCACCATAGAAGAAAAGGAGTGGCATGGGGCAGAGGGCCCACAGCTTGAAGTGGTAAAGATTATCCTACAGAAGAGCAAGAATGAGGGTCAAAGGAAATGTGAGCGGCTCCTGGCCGATCGGAAAGAGGAGGATGAACCAATGATGCAATATATCAATGCAGAGAAAGAGCAAGACATTGCGTTTCAGTGCCCGACAGAGATGGCCTGGTGGCCCACGGACAAAAGAAGGCTGGCAGGGTCACGTAGACATTTGTGTGGCTCATTGGATGAAAAAACAGAAACAGGAGGCAAAGAAGAAGGAGCAGTTGAAACAGATGGATGTGAAAGGCACACAGTGGGAAGACCGGCTGTTTTCTCTCAATGGACTACTGAGAGAGTGGTCAGCGACCGGGTATTCACCATGCAAGATCAAATTTGGGAGAAATATGACAAGCACTGACAAGTTGTTGCTGTCACTGAATGCAAGTGCACCTAGGTACTGGGAGGTACTAGGGGCTGACTATATACTGGAAAGTAAGATAAACATTGGCTTTGACAGTGCACACAAACATGACAGACACATGAAGGAGGTGGTGCTGAATGTCAGCGTGACAGGGATGCTCAGAGCTAGAAAAGGAGGGACATGTAGTTATGACTGTTATTGTTGTTTTAGATGTACCCTGGATAATGGATGATGATAGTGGGGGTGTTTATGCAATACAGTACAGTGAATGAATGGCGTTAGATGAGTTAAGAAATAAATAAGTTGTCTTAGTTTGATAATGTTGTTTATTATTTTGCTTCCTTATTGAGTTTGTATGTATCAGAACTGTTCTATTGCAGTGTGCTTTATGTAGAAGTAGTGTAAGGCTTTGGTCATCGATTCATAGATAAAATGAGACGAGAGGAAAAAAAACAGGGCACATGTTACCTTTCTGATTCTACACTTCTTTTGGTTTCTTTGAGGTACATCTGATGCAAATGGACTCACCTGAGAGACTGGCCTAACAGCTGAACACCCAAGTCGAGCAATGTTGCAGAGCACAGCACAGCTGTGCTGTTGAATGCTGTGAGGCCTCAGACGGGCATTAACAGCCCCTCCTGAGAAGTACACAGTGATGATGCTGCTGGCTCAAGTCCCAAGGCTGCCAGAGCCTGCAGTTGTAGAATGTACTGTCTTCCGCCTGTTCAACAAAATGACCTGTTTGTTATCATACGTGCTGTATGGGTAGAGAATAGATTTAGCTACTTCATTGTACATAAGGATGAGCCAGGGCCGGGAACTGCAGAGCCGAATGCAGCCCTTCTATGCACTGGTGTGTGTTTGCATTACAGTGCTTTTCACCCCACTTCTGGTCTCTTGTGTATTATTTGTGTCCAAGCGGCGAGTGCCTGCATTGCCTGAAGTGGCGTGGGGGAGCTGGATGAGCCTGTAACACATGGGTTACCTTACAAATTATCGACTCATATTTCAACACTTGTGTTAGCACGTTGGCCCATCTTCATCTCCTTATTGGGTCTCCAGATTTCTTTTGGCCTCAACAGTGCTTGTCATTTGTAAGCCGAGTAGTGTCTATGAAATACTCGGTGGAGCGTATACATCTGAATGAGAACCTCAGACCATTCATATTCTGTTTCACCCAATTATTATTTTGTCAACATGGCTCAAAAATAAAAGAAATCCACTTCTGATACGAAGAGGCAAGCAGCAGGCTCTCCTCTATCTACACCAGCTGAAGCTAAACATGGAATCTTGATTCTTCAGCCATCGAATCCATCACGTAGGAAGTGAAATCTATTAGATACATGTTTTATTTTTTTATTTGTGAATTACTTTATTACAAACCTTTAACACATAAAAACCTCTCATCATTTTAGTTCATTATTTGTGTACATGATTAAGTCCATGTATTTAACTGTAATACTTGATCTAGGAAGGTTATGCCTGCACATACACATGGCAAGTTTTCTTCTAACAAAAATAATCTCCACCACTCATCCTGTGATACAATATTTACATTAGTAACGTGTACTTTCAGAGTGTTCTCTCTTGAGTTAAAGCTGGATAAGACGTTATTAGGTGTTTAGATGATTCCATAATATACGGATGTTTGCAAAAGCGGCATTGATTGTCTTGTCAGCCATCTTGTTTTCCAGCATACAAAAGGTATTTTGTGTGGTATAGGTTTAATCTTAATCTCAAGAACTGGTTGCAGTGACAGCGACCGAGAAACTTTGTTAGATATTTCAACATTTTATTTAATTAACAGGGTTCAGAGGCCAAATCTAGCATCAATTTGTATTGTGCTCTGAGGTGCTGAGTGTCAATCCAATCTTGTGCTCTCAATTTTCGTTTAACTGCACACAGGTTGATGATCAAGGTCTCCAAAGACATATCTAAGGATTGCAAATTGGCCAGGCATTTGTCGCCCAATCCTTTTAATAGCCAGGATTGATTTTTGGATTGTGGCGCCTTTAATATTGTATAGGGGCCTGTGGCATCTACCATGGATGTTTTCCTTACGAGTGATAGAGCTTTCCATTGCAGGACTGAGTATAAGGACTGCAGCCCCAGCTCAAATCTGATTGCAACAACTGTCAGGCTTCTCGGTAGTCGTAAGATTATTTTCCAGAAGTGCCCCTCAAGGACATTCCATAATTTCCAGGATAGATTTAGGCAAGCTTCTCCTACATACGTTAGAGTGGGTACCACTTTCTGTTTGTAGAATTTGATTATTGGGATCATGGTGAATTCCCCGTATTTGGCATGTAAGATTGCACCCTGTGTTGCTAGCATTTTCGATTTTTTTTTATTGTAGGTCTACCATCCAGTGTCGTTCACTGATGCTTTTGCTAAATCGGATGCCAAGATATCGGATAGAATCTATTTGCTCCAAGTGTTCACAACCTACCTTCCATTTAAACAACGTATGGTGTTTCCCACTAAACCTTATGATTTTGGATTTCTTTGTTTATTGCTAAATCGTTGTTACAAATCTATTCTTGCAGGTAATTTAGTTTCCTTTGAAGCCCAATTTGCGTTTGGCCAAGAAGGACCAGATCATCGGCATAGATGATCCATGAGATATGCTGGCCATTGATCTTAGGTGGAAAAGGTTTTACTGGATTTAAAATCATTGGAAGATCTGCCAGATATAAGTTGCTGATGCTAATGGACAACCCTGTTTGACTCCTCTATTCGTCTTGATCTCTCCTGAGAGTTCTCCTTGATTATTGAGTCCGATACGTATGGTAGTGTTAGTGTGGAGAACCTTGATAGCTTGTAGCAGGTCGTTAGGACAGTTCCCAGAATGAAGTTTGGCCCATAATTTCGGTCTGCTCACACTGTCAAAAGCCTGCTGTAGATTGATGAATGCCAAGTAGAGATTGGACTTTGTTTTAATGGCTTGGAGTTGTAATGCATTCAAGAGGAAAAGATCGAGTTCCCTGCCAACCTCTTTTGTAAACCTTGTTTGTATTGGGTCTATGATGCATGCCTTGTTAGCCCAAGCTGTATGTCATTTTTGTAGTAATGACGTGACGAGTTTGCCAATCACATGTAATAGTGCTATTGATCTATAATTCACAGGTTCCGATCGATCTCCTTTAAAAATTGGGATGATGAGGTCTATAGACCAAGAAAGAGGTAAGTCACTGGCAGTCAAAATTTGATTGAATAGTGCCGAAATGAACACTGCCACAGGCAATTTGTTAGTCCATCTGGACCTGCAGCGTGCGATTGCTTCAATTTCATAATTGCGTCTCTAATTACGTCTTTGTTGATGTCAAACCTCCATGGACTGATTATTGTTTATTTTGACCTGCAGATGTTTCCGTTTGGATGGGTGAAAAACTTGGTGTAGTGGTCAATCCATTTCGTTTCCGTGACTCCACTGCTTAAGATAGCCTGTTGTTCAACAGTTATCTGGTTAATAAGCAACCAGGTGTCTCTTGAATTTGGTTTACATATGGCTTCGAGCATTATCTTTGCCTGCTCTTGGTCACACATTGTCTGGACTGAAGATTACCCAGGTAATGTAGCATTGTTTCCTTTTTTGCATTGCGTCTAGATAGAAGAGTTTTTAATTCTCTTTAGTTGTTTGAGGATGAATCTGAGGAGTTTTCACTGCTCAAACATTGCTGAGCTGTACTGATGTTTAGGTTTTAGATATGGGTATTTAAACCCTGTCTTCACCACTTCATAAGTTGATAAGAGGGGAGAGTAATACAACCCTGAGTTTCCCTACCTCAAGGAGTTCCAAATACTTAGATGTAATCGACTAGGTCTCTTTGGGCAATTCTTAAACGGTTTCTCCCTTGGTTTATTGTTCATGTGCCCAGTTGATGCACTGTTAGCTTTTTACTTCGTGTGATTCAGGTAAGTGTCAAGGCCGCATGATCGTTGCATTCCATGGGAGTGATGTTTAGACACTCGATGTTGTGGATGAAATTGCAGGAAATCCAGACATAGTCTAGAGATGAAGAGACAGATTAACGTCTACAGGTTTTTCTTGCCAGAATGTCTCCAACAGTCTGCCCATTGAGCATATAACAATGTCTTTGGGTCATTTCTTGCATCCAGTCTTGCGCTCGTGTATCTATGGCAAAGCTTGATGTTTTAAAGAAACGTATGGGCTTGCCATCTGTATCTTGGCATTTCATGTTCAAGTAGCCACAAATAATAAAGTAAGGATTGCTCAATACTGTATAGCACTCGTCAATGTTATTAGACACACTCTGAAGAAATGTTTGCGTGGAGATCATGTTAGGATTCCAGTATAATTTAGCACTAACGTATGTGATGGAAAGCTTTCGTCAGATTGATCATGTTGTAGAATGGTCAGTTGGACAAAGGGATTGAGATGTTCCGTTTTGACAATTGTCAATCCCTGACTGTGTTTTATCTGCCCTGTATACAGTCTTCCTCGTTGTCCCTTTAACGGCGGGTTTAAAAATATTGCATAACCAGCTCGTGATGGTGGAGTGCAAAGCCAAGTCTCTTGTAGGCAAATGATGTCATATTGCTCCATATTTACAGATGTATTATTGAGCAAGTGTTTGAATCCTTTTGTGTTCCAGGATAGTAGTCTTCCATGCTTGTTGGTTTGATATTCGCTTGGCAAATTATTTTTTTCCAACCACCAACGCACTGGTTAACCATGACCAGTTTGAGCTTCCCTCCGGTTTTCAGAGTTGTCTTCGTCTTCCATCACTTGACGACCTTATACAGCATTGTTGGTGAAGGTGACTTTTAGGAGCCCAGTTTGTGAATCTGATTTTTTGGCATATTTCCGCTCTTGATGATTTGTGATTTTATCGCAAGAGCGTGTTGGATTTCTCCTTTCATTATGTTGAGATCCGGTGTTCCCGGATATACAATCTCTAAGGTCATAGTCAAATGGTAATAATGTTGGTTTAGCATCTAGCATCTATGGTTTCATTATCGGAGATTTCACATGTAAGATGACCCACTTGCTTCTTAATTCTGTCACATACTCTACAATCGCGATGTCATCTAAATCGATTGTTCCAAGTGAAGGTACACAGTGCAACAATTGCATCACATTTAATTTAGATTGACTTCAAACTTGCACGTAGAACAGCTAGTTGTCTTGCGGTCCTGTCAAAATGTTGTGACTTAAATTGTATCCTGTCCCGTAAGCGGCTTGAGTTGAAAGTATCTTCATTGTTTCATTTCTTGATATTTGATTTGGACGCTTTTGTTGGCTTCTGATTGATTTGCAACAATGTTAAAAATGTTGGTGAGGTGGCCATTTGATCTTGTGTGTTGCGTTGGTTGATATGCTTGCATGATCTCATCTGAGCTTGATTGTTCGAGTGTAATAAGGGCAATGACTTTGGTCCTTTCCGAGTTTCTTTAGGAGAATCTTGTGGTCCATCAAAAGTGTAATTTTCTTCTAAATAATAGGTTAAATCCTCCAACAAATCTTGATCTCTTATGATGGTAACTTCACAGGGGTCCTAATCAGCATGATTGTCCACGTTACCAAATTCTAACAAAGAATCCGAAGAGACTTGGCATGTGGCCTTCTCATTTGTGATTTCTTGAGATTATATTCTCCTTGTGTTTGTAACTTTTGTTGGTGTCACAAGTTTTAAAAAGAGGTGGTGGAGTGGACAAATTCCTGAGAAAGGCTCTTGAAGCATTTGTTTTTGTCTTGGGTCCTGCTTGAGCATTTTTTAAAAAATGTTTTCTTATTACTGCTGTGCTAGCTGCTTTATTGTCATTGAGTGAATGCATCGTGCTACTTTGAGATTTTTTGGAGAAAATCTAAAAGACCTCTTTGTCAGCTTGCCGAAGCTTGGTCTGGCTGCTGATAGTACATGTGGCATTTCTTGTGGCAGTTTCTTTGATGGTGCAATCATTGGTTTTAGTTTGGTCTGTATGTGGAGGTGACACTCCTTTACTTGTGATCTCAATTCTTTCTTGTGAGTCTTGAAGTTTTGCGTGGGTCTCACTTGCCTTAGAGTCCTCAAATGCTTTGTTTAACAATCTTATTTTTGGTGATTCTAACTTCAGAACCTATTACATCTGCCATCATCTCTTTTAGCAGAATTATTCTTTTGTCACCTTAGTTTGTGGTTTTGGTGTGTGGCTGGTAGAAACTGGATTAAGGATTTCTGCATCAGTGATTAGGCCATTGCTCACGCCTTGTTTTATAGAGGTTTGAATTGACATAACTGAGTTGTTTTCGTATCCATTTCATGGATTCAAGAACGGCTTCCATCATAGTTGCTTTATTTGAGAGGTCGCCACTAGCCAGATCGCACAGATGAGATTGGCACTTGGCTGATGCTTCTGCTTCGTGATCGAGTCTTGTTTGAACTTTTGCGGTGAAAGATTCTAAGAATATCATTTTCGAAAGCATCATCGCAAGTAGCGTGGCATGGTCTTTAATATTGTCATTTATTGTTTCAAGTAGCTTTGGAAATGAGGTCCGAGAAATAGTAAGTGCGACCATCACGTTGTTGTGTATTTGTATTCCTGCTGTAACTGACAGTTGCACTTTATGACTATTCATCTCACTTGGCCAAAATTGGTCACTTGATGACTAGGGACTTGACGTACCTGAAGAATGTGAATAAGAATTTTGACTTAACCTTTCGTGCACTGGCCTAGAGAGGAAGGATGTTAAATATTTTTTATCAACGGTATGCGAACCAAAGCCAGGGCCATTAAGATTGTCCCAGGATTTCAAAGGTTTGGTTTTAAACGAACTATCAGAGTGCATGACCGGCATAGAGATATCTTGCTTGTTGGAATAGCCTTCTAGAATGCAGGTTCGAGTGGAGCTTTGACCTAACCGCTCTTAGTTCTAAAATATCTCTAGTCAGTCTTATAGCTAGTAGGGCATTGGAATCAACTGCCTTTGTCATGTCACTCTCTTTGAACACTGCACTGTCTTTCCTCTTGTTACTGCTGTAGTTGGGGGTTTTAGAATTGGGCACTGAAGTTCCCGGTGTCTTTTGATCAGAAGTGAGACATTCTGCTGAAAGCACATTTGTAAACATGCACACTGCTGACAGCTGGGGTTCAGCTGCAAGCCCGCATTTGGCAATGATCTCAGTGATGTTCTCGGCGTTCGTGTCTGCTGCAATGGTTATTAAAGGCTCACAGCTTTTTTCACGCCTGGGTCCAATACCATTACATGTATACGTTTCCTCTGGCATTTCCTGTGTTTCCTCTGACGTTCCTTAGCTTAAAGCTATGCAGTTTAGGACTAGCAAGAGGAACACTCACCTCAGGGTTTCTAACCACTTCATTACTTAGCTCTACCGATAATGATGTGTTCTGCAGTTGCTGCTGCAGTGTACGCAGCCCCATTTGCTCGACAGTTGTAATGGCAGTGGACATTTCCAGGTGGGAGGCTTTGCAGACGGTGGCTTGGGGTAGTTTCAGGCGTGCCAGTCGTGTCTCAAGTGTGACTGGGGTGAGACTGGACTCAGGCGCAGGCACTACAGGCCTCCTGGGAAATAAATAGGAGTGTCCAAATCTTAAAGGCACACAGCAAACTATAGGTTTCTCACAATGTAGAGCACAGCTTCCACGACCAAAGCAGCAAAGTGAGGGGGTCAGACTGGACTCTCTACCAGACTCACATTCCGGCACTACGTGCCTCCAGCCAGCATCTCACAGCTCACTCCTATCTCTTGTTTGGCACAGTGGAAGATCTCCTTTTTAGATATTGGTTTGTATGATTTTCAAGATGTAATCCAGAACAAATGTTTAACTGATGCTACCTGGAAACTGAAAAAGCATTTGGACTATTAGATTAAACACAGAGAATTTAAGTGGTTATACAATACTGAAAGCAGAATTGTCTCATCTTTGCAGCAGAGTATCGGGTACAGAAATCAAAGTGAATGACTGTAGGACAGTTATTGGACTAATAAAACCGGTTGCTGTATAGACTGCTCCAATCAAGAAAACATTAACTGATTTGGAAAAAGTCAACAGTATAACCTTAAGATATTTAAAATATTCCAGAAGAGCTGGGGAGGCCCAACAAGGCCAAAACACATGCGTGGGGGTTGTAAGGAACTCATGGTGGCAACAGTAAAGAGACAAGTGATCATAGTTCAAGGGTGTTTATTAAACTAAGTGCAAGGTTTGTTTGTTTTATTATTTGTAAGGGTGGAAAAACGGCTAACCTACATCCAAGATGGGAGCAAATGTCGACCGTCAAATGAAAAATAAGAAAGAAGTGTTCTCAAATAATAAGTCAGACTGTGATTTGCCAGGGGTCTTCCTTCCCCATGTTTTCAGCACGGGACAAGGTGGGTCTCCTGAGCACAGCATATACTCAAGCTTTCCCAGCATGAGCAGACCGTTCCGTTTTAGCTATCAGGTTCTTCGATGGTTAAAGTCTCTTTTCAATAACAAGTCTATTGCCTTTGAGGGTCTGATAGTTTCAACAAACGCACAAAAAAAGGTTATGTTCCTGGAATGGTTTTGGGTGGTTTCTCCCTCTGCCGTGCTTGGATCCCAATGCCAATGCCAAGGGGGGCAGTCTACGTCCTTTCCACCCCTGGTCTCACAAAACTTTCTGTACTCACCAAAAACTAAATGTCTCTTTAAACAGTTCCTTTAGGCTTTGCCTCTTTGTTTCCCAGCCTCTGCTGGGTTCACTCTTGTCAGTTCTTTGTGGACATCCCTCCTCCAGGTTCAGTCCTGTCAACACAATGTTCATGGGACTTCAGATTTCATCTCTTCTTGTCAGCATCCCTCCGCCGGGTGCACTCTTACCAACCTTCATAACGCACGGTTTGTGTGCACTCTCCTTACCATGCAGGATTTGTTTCCCTTTTGTTTCCCAATCATTTGCCAATCAAAGACTTTAGACTGTACGGAGGATTTGACCAGACCCCCATATGAACATTTTGACCCCTTTCCGCCTTTTCCTAAGGCCTTCTGGTTACTGTAGTTCAACAGCAGGGTAACCGCCTAGCATTTCTCTAGTGAACACCCACGATTCTGTTGTGCTGGCTTTCCCCTTTCCTAATATCAATAGTTCTTTGTTCATTCATAGTTGCTTTTTACTTTTGTTCAACACAGTTTGGTTTCTTCATCGGCTCTCTCCCTGGACTCACTGGCTGTGATTAACTGCTTTGCTTTCTTGTCTTTAGAGACAAGGCGGTACCACTGGGCCATGCTTCTTTCTCCAGCTTGGCTGTCAGCGGTTGAGGCTCCCGGGTACCGTTGACATCTGCTGCAACACACGTCGGCTATTGTCCGCGGCCTTACGATTTCTCTTGAGACTTCGTGTTTCTCTGTCAATAAGGGCAAAGTCACTTGCCCCCTTGGTATCCTCTCGACAAGCGCTGCCTTTCTGCTTCTCTTGAACTGCCGTGCTGAGTTAGCTCTCACGTCGTGTGGTCTGCCTTGCTTCTCGTGTGCTGTCGTGCTCCACCTTTTATCCCTGTGGGGAAAGGAAAGGCCGGTCAGGTGTGTGTGTGTGTAATTCTGGTCAATTGCCTGACTTTGCCTGAATCTTGGGTTGGGACATGTCAGGTAAATAGTTCTCATATTAGACCTTTGTTTTTCAGTGAATGGGAAAGTGTTCCTTTTGGAAATGTAGGGCAATAGAGTTTCCAAGTATCCTACAAGGTCGGAAGGGAAAATAGTGTCATATGTAATTCTAACCCTTGTACTAGGATTTTTGTTAAACTCATAAGTGTGAGATAGATGGGGTTTGTGAGACAGACAGACAGAAATGACCGGGATCGTTATCGTGAACGGAACATGGAGGGTTGTGGGAACGGTAGTGTTTAGTCCAAGTAGGCTGGGTGTCTGGAAAAGAATAATCAGGGGTATGTGTAGAAGAATGGTTTTTTGAGTCTAATGGGGTTTTTACCAGATGCAGAGGGGTTGGTAGATTTTGATGAGGGAGAGATTTCACAAGGAAGGAAGGTTGATTTGGAGTAACCCATAACAGTCTCCGATAGCTCATCTTCTTTCCTGGTGCCATACTGTGTCTCTCCTGGGAAATTTCCCTGAGCACAACCCTAGGCTCCCCTACCAAGGTGATCCTCCCTTGCTCGCCCACCCCAAGGGCTGGTATCTGAGAGCACCAGCCCTTCCATGGCCACCTGAATAATGGATTCCTGAGGTCTACTTGGAAGAATACCCTTCGGCTTCTCACATGTTGCTGATAGTACTCTTGTTCAGAGGAGAAATGCCTAGCATTTCGGTGCTGGACTGTTCTTGTTGGTGGGACCACACTGATATGGAAATAGATAATTCTACTCTGTGAAGGGCACAGTGAGCTAACACATGGTTGTAGAACCTCCTAACAGGTTATTTGAACCATGTTTGTTCTCAGTAGAGGGGCTCCGGCACGCTTATTCATTTTGTAAAACCTGGAGCTTCACCCCAAGTAATCAAGGGTAATCCATTAGTGGACCCCTTGCTCACTGTGCCTTAGAGAAGCTCAGCTTCACCTCACTGAGGAGGCCCAAGAAGGCAGAAACATGTGTCTAGGGTTGCCGATTGTACTCTTGTTCAGAGGAGAATTGTTTAGCATTTCGGTGCTGGACGGCCCTTGTGGGTGGGACCAGAATGATATGCAAATAGATATTTCTACTCTGTGAAGGGCACAGTGAGCTAAGCCGTGGCTGTAGAACCCCCTCAGGCACCCTCAGTGGAAGAAATTCCCAGCTGCGGTGGAAAGGGTGGGGCTTTGTGTATTAACTAGCTCTTTACCTGCTGTGGCTCTGGCTCAGAATTTAGAACTGTAATCTCGGTAATTCAGATACTGGGAGCTTGAAGTACATTTTAAACACAAACTGTGAACTGAGAGCCTTGTAAAGGAGCATTACTGCATTCTCATTCATTTCATTTAGAGAAGGTGCTGCCTTTCTCTTTAATTCACTAGGAGAGCGAAGCCACGCCCCCAGGAGTAACCAGGAAGATAAAATCAGCATACCCAGCCCTCTCGGCGTGAAGCCCGGCTGTGGTGGAAAATGCAGTGCTCTGTGTATTAACAAGCTGTTTACCTGCTGTTTGGCTCTGGCGGCTCGGGGATCTGCTCTGCTGTAACGGAGTCAAGGCGGAGCCCCTCAGCCCTCTGTCCCTTCTACTGGGGTGGCGCGCTGCACAGGTAGACGTTGTATATAACATCCATCCCGCTTTAAGGAAGAAGCGTTAGATAAAAGGCTTTCCTGGTGAGAGATAATACAAAAAAAAAAATACTCAAACTTGAATTGCTACGTTTATTTTTGGGAGACTGCAGAGGTGCTCTCTTTGATTCCAGCTACTGCTCACCCCTTCCACTTATGACGGCAAGCAGGGAATTGCTGTTTTCTTTTTGATTTATTGGGACATTTATGGTTCCTTTTAACCTCCTTATAAGAGGAAACTTTTAATTTGAACTGCTTGGCTGGTCACTGAGGAGGAGAGACAGACTAAGGCTGCTCCTCAAGCTATCGGGCGTTCCCAGGACAGCTAATAACTCATACGTATATTTTAGTATATTTTCACATTGCATTCTGTCTTTTTTTAAATGTGGCAAGAACAAATTTAACCTACAAATGATTTTTATCCCAACTTTTTTAGTGAAGTTATTACCCTAGGGGCTGCGGGGAATGCTCTCCCCTGTGGTTACTAATTTATGTACTGGCCATTTGATTGTGTCATTTTTATCTTGTATCCTTCTATAAACCCTCTGTTTCGATTCTACTCTAGATTTACATGTGTTCCAAATGAGGATTTCGTAAGATATTTTAACCTTATCTTTTCATTTTTTGTGGTGTTTTCTTTAGAGTTCTCTATTCTATGCTAACTAACTGAAGGAAAGTTCTACCGTAGGGGCTGCGAGTAGTGCTCTCCTCCGGTGGTTAATATTTTAGGTGTGGGTCATTTGATTCTGTAAACTTATTTCGTATTGCTCTATAACCCGTATGTTCCAATTTTAATTTAGAGTGCACATGCTCTAAATAAGGATTCTTTAAGACATTTTTAACTTTAGCTCTCTATTTCCTGCTGAGCTTCCTAGAGTATTTCTCTTCTCTCCGTCAAAGCCCCTATGGAAGAGCATCTTGCCGGTGGTACACCGGTAGATTCAATCCATGAAAGGGGTGAGAATCCTATATATACATATATATATATAGAGCCTATTAAGGAGAATGAGAGCCCCCCGTCAGTAACACACTAGTCCCTGTGGCGCACTTAAAAGAAATAGAAAAATTGGGTTCTATACCAATAGAGGCATGCTCAGTTAATATGGACATGTCAGCCAGTAGGTATGAACTCACTGATGCAGAATGCTTACAGGAAGAATGCTTGGCACTAAAAGGGTGGTCCGCTTTCATGCCTCTACCCCATTCCAGGAGGCAGATTTAAGAAAACAAAATGAAAGAAAACGTGGTCCTTTTCTTGACTCCTTTAGTGGTCGCACGACAGAAAATGTTAAGGGGATGCATTTACCTGAAAAGAATCTCACTACTCATATTTCCCAGGCGGTGTTCATATTTGGGTATCCAAAACAAGATATGACGCTGTGTTCTAATTTGCTGAATCCAACTAAACATTCTAGTTGGGGGGGATCGATCTAAAGGGATCCCAACTCCATGCCGCCAAAACCTTAATCAGGGATGCGGTGAGGAAGATATGGACGATTCTTTTATGCAAATGGCGGATGCCACGGGGGACCTCCAGGAAATGATTGACTTAGAGATGCCGGCAGGGTCCGCACTCTCTAATCGTAAGGGTTTGAGGATTCTGTCCGAGGGGGCTCCAGCTCGAGTAGTTTCTAAAAGCATAGGAAATAATACTATTGTGGACCATCCAGGGAGCAAGGACAATGACCTCATAATACCGGATCATGCGACTGTGAATCCTCCGATTAGTGTGAAAGATGGTAATACCAAAACTGAAGGAGGGGGTTTGAATGATCGGTCAGGAACGGTGGATAGATCCATTGAACCTGACCAGTAGATATCAGAAACTCCACCCGCATGCATGGGTAGTCAGGAAAATCATTCACCAAGTTATGGAGGTAGAGAAGACTATTTCCTCTTCTATCTAACCTGCACATTAGTCTGAACCTGGCTCTTAAAACCTTGGTTGAGACTCAGGAAACTCTGGGTGGATCCCTGGCGGGACAGCAATCAGCTTTTAATGAACTAATAACACGATTAGCTTTTTTAGACGGTCTTGTGGAAGGTAAGAAAAAGAATGACCACAACACCAAAGAGAATAATCGATTTGATAAATTTAGGGAGGAACAAAATATTAGGCTGGCCATGATGGACGCTAAAATTACCACATTGTTGGAATTCATGCTTTCAGGGGACAGCCCTGCCCCTTCCTATAGAGGGGTAAGAGATCAAGAAACCCCATGCCTGGGAGGGAAGTTAATGCAGAATAATGAGCATCAGGACAGACAGAGGGGTCTTGATAGCCCCTCTGCACTCTTAGATGCTATGGCGACAGTGGTGGGTGAGGGCTGACCAGGAGCCCATCACTGAACCTCCTAATGAGGGGGAGTGTTTGAATATTAGCAGTGAAGACTCTATTGTTGCTCATCAGTCTCCGCCGAAAAAGGGGATAAAGTGTAAACAAAAAACCAAGAATATGAAGTAAATACCGACTGAACCGGAAGAGGAAACTTCTGTTTCCCTAAGACCCCAACTTCAGGGAGAATCACCTCTCAATACATCTAATTATGATATTAATGAGGTACCCCAGTCGCCTATTCGGAGGTGGAAAAAAACAAAAAAAGGGGGCTAGCATGCTGACAAAAACTAAAAACATGCCCAACACCAAAATTAGGGGTAGGAATTCAAATCTTAAAGCTATTAGACACATACAAGTACAAGAAGATCAACCAAGTGGTAGTGATAGGGACAATGTTCCCATCATTGGTGAGGGGCTGGATCAGGGGGAAGGTAATAAGGAACACCTAACGACAGGTGCAGATGAAAATATAATTCCAGATACCAGAGATGTAAATCAATTTAGGGCACGACAAGATTGCCCTCAAACCAAGCAAACTAAGAGGGTAGCCTTTGGTAAAATAGTTAGCACCAAACATGCTAGAATTTCCACAGGCTCTCAACAAATGAGCATATTGCTGAGTTCACAATTATTGGCTCCTGGTATACCCCTGGATATCTCTGTGATTAGTGGGGTACATCCTATGCCTAATAATGAGTGAATTAACCTCTAATAATACACGCAAGAGTCCCATAAATACACGGGCCACGAATACTCAGGAGAAACAGGAAAAACCGATAATAAAATCCCCTGTATCTAACGTCAAGGAGCAGGCTGCACTCAAACAGCCTGCCTTGATGAATAACACAGGGATGATCGTTGGCTGGATTAACAACAACAAGGCTGACTCATTGGCTAATTTGAACAGAACAAATTTACTAAACCGGTTTAAAAAAATACCACTACTCTGCTCTATAACAACAGATGATATAGATGCTATAGCTCTCCCAGTACATAATAATCACTGAATGGTAAGCAGTTTCCATTCAGAGATGGCGGCCGATATGGTACGTGCGCAAGAAAAAAACCTCGAGTCCTTGGGTTTTGGTCTGTTAACCTTAGCAAATGCTAAAGAGGCTGATAGCTTTCTGGAATACAAGGAACCCATCAATATTCAAATGGAGCAAACTATACACTCGGGCCCTAATACACTTATACATTCTGAACCGGTACTGACTTTGATCTCTAGCCTACTTAATAACGGTCAGGTTTGGTCCTGGTTAAAGCCATCCCTTAAACCCCTTGAGACCTTTAGACAGGGATGAGGCTGTCCCTGACAATATTAATATTGACATCATTTCATGGAATTCAAGTGGGGGTATAAACTTGAATAAATTTGTGAGTAAGTGTGCGATTTACACTTGCCCCCGCATCTATCTATTTCAAGAAACCATGATGCTCAATGAAATCCACATGGAAGGCTTTTATACTTTTTCTTATCCAGCTTCTAGGGGTGTAGCAGGGAGGCCTAGTGGTGGTTTGATCATTGCCGTTGATTGTAATTTGGGGGCTTCAATGTAAAGTGATTTATAATAGTGAATGGCTCCTTGGTATTGTTTTATTTTCAGGAAATGTATTAGATCCTATTCTCTTGCTTAACCTGTACTGGAATCCTCTGAGAGTACCTTTCGAAATAGTAGAAGAGACCTTCGGAGAGATTCTGCAAGATTGGTATGAGAAGGGTTTCGGCGATCGTATTGTGATGGGAGGAGATTTCAACTCTCTTTGTGCAGAAGGATTTATGTAGAATGAGAGGGAGGCTACCCCCAAGGCGCCTCAATCCAATCTTAGGAGAGGAATACGATGGGATAAACTTATGGAGACCTAGGACTTGGGACTGTTGGATCACTCGATTGATTGGATCTTACCTAAACATACCTGGAAGAGGGGATCTAATAGCTCTAGGATTGATTTCTTTTAGGTCTCTAATGGTTGGAAGCAAGCCTGTGGTAATCTGACACATGTAGATTTGGGTGATCACATTCCTCTACTCTTTACTTTGACACTGGCGTTTCTGGACCTTCAAGTAAGACCAGAGTATATGGGCCTTACAGTTTCAAAACAAGGGACAACGGTCATTTGGAATAAGAATACGGTTAGGAAATTTAATTCCCTTATTCTTGAGCATTTGGCAACAGCTCCATACCCAAACCCAGCGGTTGGGGTCTTATCGTCCGGGGGGGCAACTATTATAACAATATTATGATGTCTTGCGCCTATAAAATTCGCAAGGCGGGTGGGCATGCCTTACATAGACTGGAAATCATCAGCTGGGACTCCAGAATCTATAAATCCAAACTCGATAAACGTAGGGATTTGATGACTCTTAAGAAACTTTCCCTTACGTCTAATGAATTACAGGTGATAAAAAAAAGATCACTCTGAAACATAAAAATTGTTAAGTCCCTGAAAATGGACCAATATCTTAGAGTCCATCAGCATATGATGGAAATTTTATGTAAGGGTAGGGAGAGCAAATTCTGGGCGACTGTCAATACCACCCTAACCCCCACTAAAGATAGACTTGAGTGTCCGATTCAAGCGGAGGCTTGGTGCACTACTTATACGAAGAAATTTGCACTGCCCCCTAAATTCGTAACGGGTTTAGACACCGATCTGGGATCTCCGGTTAAGGGAGATTGCTCTTGGGACCTGGGGGACATTTGGTGCATCGGTATCTGATGGCTCATTATCCTCATAAATTGAGGTTAGTGATTTGAAGTAATCTTTCCTTGGTAAAGGAATAAAAGTCTTATCTGGAATGGGCATTGCAGGTTTCAGAAATTTTGAACTCTATGCTCGAGGAGTCGTCAATATTTTTACTGAAGTCTATTTCGGCTTTGAAGGTTTCAATGGGTTCGAAGGTGCCATAGGTGTAGCTCTCGATGAGGATCTGGCCTTCGTCTCGGGCTCAAAGGAATGCAGGATTTGGCTCTAGCCCTTTCCTTACCGGCTTTAGAAGGCACAGTAGGAGCATGGCTTGTCAAATATTTTTAGCATCTCTTACCTAAATGCTTCCCATTCGGCAGGAGTTAAGGCCTTTGCGGGACAAGATATCCTTCACGGGGCGGAGTCTGATGACGAAGTCGAAGAAGGTGACCTGTGGTGCCTCTTTTTGGATTTACTCGACGATCAGGAGTGGTGGGAGCCACTCCTCAACCAGCACCTTTTAACCTTCTTCCTTCGAGGAGAGTCGCCTCTCCGCTCGTCCAAAGAAGGTTTCTTCTATGGGGAATTTTTGGGGTATCTACCTACCGCCAATTTCCCCTTTCGCTCCTTCAGAGCCTTTCCAGTGACCGACTGGCATTTGGAGCAGGCCGAGGTCTTGTGCTCCACATCGAGACATCACAAACATACTCTATGTGCTTCGGTTATCGACAACTTGGAGCCGCACTCCTGACACTTCTTGAAACCAGTCTTCGGGGTATTCAGTGTCGAGGAAAAAGACATTGCAAATAGAATAGACGCGCACCATATTTTCTCGAAAAGTGAGCTTATTCGAAAAAACTGAACTGAAGCCAACGGGAAAAAACTACTGAAGCCAACAGGCGCTGCACATGCTATATATATCTTCAATGACCTCGCCCTCGAGGGATATCGAGTCGACTGTATCGATGCACAGCGCCCTCTCCCGAAAAAAGAATTCCGAAGCAACTGAAGCTGGATATCGAATATCAAAGATGAGGAATATGTGGGAAGACACAATCCATTCTAAAATAATATTAGTAGCATAAGTTACTATAATGACAGCTGCAAATGCTCAACACCCAGTTGTGCAATTCGCTGTGGCAAACTGCATTTTCTGGGCATGGCGAAGAAGGTGGAGATATTTAAAAATCATAGCATAGGACATGTAATGAGTTGATCTGTTATGATACCATTGAGAACCCTTCATAATCTACCCAAAATGAGTTGTACAACATGGTGTCACACTATTGCATAACTATATGACTAGCACATATAATCTTTCTTCCAACTACACATTTTTTAACTGCAAAATGATTAATGGATGGTATTTATGCAAAATGGATTGTGAATTATTTTATGTGTAAGAGTTATTGGTTTAGGGTTACATTGTAATAATCAACAATGATCACTCCACGGTAGTTGGGCTGATAAAACGCAACATAGCCCAACGATGGGGTGCACCGGAATGCCCAACTCTGGCTCAATGGGTTGCTAATGTAGACGTGTGTGCAGCAACAGAGCACAGGATATATATGGCACAGGGTTGTCCAGTGAAGGCTAATAAGGTCTGGGGGAAATTGGAAGAGGAAAGCGACAGAGACTTCTGGGATATCACGCGATGATCGGGTGGGGGAATCATGTGATTCAATGTATCTGTGTATATGATTGCTATATATGCCTGACCACGGTAAGGAGGTGAATGTATGTTTATAGGGCTTGTTTTGGAAAACAATAAAAAATGTTTTATAAAAAGAAAACAATGGTCCTCACTAGTCTATTACTTCCAGGTGGGGGAGAGGGAAGAGTGCTCTCAAATATAATCATAGCACCACCCTCCTTCATCTCAGACTCCTCAATCTCTTGGGAGTAATGGGCTTTTTCCAACAGGCCTCGTGGTGACACAAATGCACCAACGATATCATGTTAGCACCTCCTATTGCACTAGAAATACACTGCATTTTTGGGGTAATCGAAATGGGTGGGCTATCCACATCCACTGGCATCATCAACCCTATCCCAGTAACTTGGAAATCAGAAAGTGACTGCATGCAAAATAACAAGCAACTGATAAGCAATTGTAAAACTGTTTGAAGGCCATTTTATTCTGCATTTTCCAAAGCTTGTTTTTGAGTGTCCTTTTTTAGTTGTCTTGCTGATGTTTGCACTGACTATGAAGAAAACCAGTCCTTGCATCTTTCACAACTCCTAACAGCCACCAGCAACTCGAGTGAGAACGGTCTCAGGCTCTAGTGTTCAAAACTGACATGCCAATTTGTACATAAAACCGAGATTGAGAACCATGATTTACATTAGCCACGCCATTTTTTTAGCCACGATCCTAGACATATGGCACATATTAAGACTGGCAATGCTCCAATTTCATCCATTTGTGTACCAGAACATTTTAAAATGTTTAGTCATCAATGAAATGTGTGGAAAATAGAGTGTTTGGTAACCACCACATTTTCCAGTGCTGTGGTACTGTCTTCATGTGCATGGAAAAAAAGACTAATTACATTACTATAAGTCTGTTTTTCTTGGTGGCGTGCACAAGCCTACAGTAGGAACGCAGCTGATGTGCATTGTCCAAAGAGCACGCAGGATACGGCTTCCTATTGTTTGCCCATGATCTTGGAAAATACATCAAACACCTCTGGATTTTCCTGTGCAAACTGCTCCACTGTATTCTTTTGTAGCCAGTCAGAGGATCGCATCTGCTGCTGCAGAAGGCCAATTAGATCACCAAGGTTGGAGCTAGAGGGCTCTTGGTGGCTGGAGACGTATATCACTTCATCAGTGCTGTCTGTCTTCCCTTCTTGTTCAATTTGGTCCAGCTTATTCTTTTCCTCTGCCATCATTTGCTGTTCCCGCTCATCCAGGACCTTCCGAATTCTCTGCATTCCTGTGGGAGAAGCAGAGAAAATTCAGTTATAATGTTCTTATAAGGGATAGCACTTGTATTTGCTAACATCAATACAGCAGTCCGGGCTCCTTTTTGAGTGACCCAGAATGTTAAAAAAGGCGTTATACCTAGCTTAATAGGTTTGACATCTTTTTTACACTCTGGGGGATTTTGTGAGGAAGAGGATGGCATGGAACGAGATAACCATGTCCGCCGTGTTACCCTGCTCGACCTACAAAATCCATTTAGGTTAGCGTTACATGTGCTTGCTGGCATAAATGCACTGGATTCCTTTACAATGTGCTTGTTTTAGCAACTACTAAAAACAGGCGGATTCCACAGTAATTCATTGGAAATGCTGTCTACTAGGTGTAAATAGCAGGCAACATTTTAACTTTTTGCATTAAGAAGTGTAACAAAAAAGATGATTTAGCTGGTTTGTGTTTTTTTTTACACTTTGTAATACAAATAAAAACTGTACTGAGGGGGGCTGAATTGCAAATACGCTTTGTCATAGGTGGTCCCTCTATTCAATTGACTCTGTTTTTCAATTAAGCCTGCTTGTTTCAGATTTGTTAAGTAACTTTCCTATAGTCCGAGGTTCAGGAGGCACGTTTACAATTCTGAATTTGACACTGTTTAATTATTGATGTATACTGATATGCTACCTTCAAAGGAGAGGTGTTCTGCAGAAATAAATATGTTTTGTTGAAACAAAAATCTATTTAACCCCAAAAAGGAAAATATTGTTTTCTATCCATCTATTTTCACTCATTAAAATTATAAAAACAGCATATCAAAACTTTAAACAAGAAAAAAGAAAGATTCCTTTAGGCAACCCCATCCTCATCCCCAAAACTTCCCCCAGGCCTTTCTGTCGACATATCCACTCCCACTGCTAACTCATCATGCCGCCACACATTTTGCACAGAAAATCCCCCAATCAACACAGAAAATCGCCCCATCCTGCTCACCAACCCACCCCATCACGTTTAAAGACTTGTAATAATGGCATCTAAACAATGCATTAAGCAAGATAACTCAATCAACATTTAGCGCCGCTTCAGATAGCCAGGGGAGGCCCAAGATAAGAGGAGCAACAAACAATTTACAGTTGTAGGTTGTACTGAAGAGTAACTTTTACAAGTAGCCCTATAGGAGATTCAGTTCAAATGTTTCCAGCAGGAGAAAGAAGGCAGATGACACCAGGACCTCCACAGTGGCATCATTGGAAGTATTCTCTTGAGACACCTAGGCATAGCTCTCAGGTGGCTTCTTCTAACGAAATATCATGGGGTGGCATTTCTGTCTACTGAAAAGGGCGCCTGAACTGGTGAGTCCACCTGTAGGGCACTTCGCATTGTTGAAGTTCACTTACTGTCTGCCTCATTTCTGCTCTACGCCTCGTTGTTACCCCAAAGGGCCCCTGAATAGAGCAAGTGCAGCCCTGAAAAGACAATTTGGACATATTTCTAGTCGCTGACAAAATGTTCTCTTTTTATGTGAATAAGTGGAGCTTTGTAAGAATGTTCCTGGGATTGGTATGCACTTGTGGTGGCTTAGGGCCCTGTGTACCCTGTACAATTTCACTTCATTGGCCTGGTCACTAAGATGTACAGGAAGAGGGGTGTGATGTAACGCCTGACATCCTTCCCTCTGCCCCTACAGCAAAAAAAGGTGATGTGCATGTTTTCCTATCTGGACAAGTTTTCCATGTCCTTACATTTGAGGTACAAAACTGTCAGTCATCGTTATAGCGTTTCCAGACATTCTCATTTCTTTGTATGACGCTGCAGCCCCTGGAACTCCTTGGTTATGATCCTGTTTGAGTTCCTTATACAATTGTCTCAGCAGGTCCCCCAGATATGGCTTGGTGTAGGCTTCTGAGTCGAAGAACCCACAGTGCTTTGCCCTGGAGCTGCTAGACGTCTTAATTGTATTCATAGAGCTGCTCCTGTTAATTTATGTTTCCAGCAGGCTGGGATGCCTTTCATTTTTTTTGTTGTTGCTGGAGGCCTTTCCTTACCAGCATAGATGTGCTCTGTATAAAGCAGCCTCAGTGTGAACAGAGTGAGACTTCGCACCTGAGGCCAGAGATTACATAAGGGCCACTACTAATCAAGAGTGGAAGTTCCACTCTGACACCAGAACAAGGACCTGAGTGGGGCCTAGGCTTCCAGGAGTTTATATTCTGTGCAGTGTGTATCCTTCGCTCCATAATTAACTCAATAGCCGGTGGTTGGCCTAAACAAGGCCAGTCTACAAGGGTAAGTGCTTATTTCCTCTATAGGAGAGTATACTTGACCATGTCTATTATATGTGGACCCTGCTCTGACCTGCGTCATATTGTAATGGAGGGTGACCATATCCGCTGCCATGAAGCTCTGAGGCAAGGACAATCCAGTACCACCAATGCTCAGATTCTGCACCGCCACCTCTGCCATGAGACAGAGTTTACCACAATGCTTGGTCATGTCAACCAGTCCTCATTTCTCACACCTGGGCTCTCCTCTGCCAAGATGCTCTCATCTCCGGAGATCACAAATAATAACTCTAACCTGGCTTCAGGTGAACAAAGAATGCACAGTGAGGATGTCCGGCCAGGTTCCTCAGTTAGGGCAGCCATGAAACAGTCTTTGGTATCAAGAAGTCACCCTCCTTTGCACAGTGCAAGCACCCGCTGGCTCCTGTTCCCTGCAGATGCACTTACTGACCATCAATCTTATTAGGAATACCACACAGACAATGGGGGGGGGGGCCAGGTGGGACACCTCTTCACTGCAATCTTGCAGCTTCATGTCTCCCGCAGTGTTAGGGTGGAATTCTGGCTCTGTAACTTTCTGGGTCCCCTAATCTCTTTGCTGGATTCTATATATGTTTTACTTTTCTTTTGTGGATGGTGAAACCTCTACTTATGCTCTCCCGCCATTGTAACCTTTTTCTGGTTTGCTACCCCTAGTAGCCGATATGGCTACCAGGGTCCTTTTAAACCACCCCATTTCAGTTCCTGTACGATTTTGTCACTCAAAGTGTGCTATGGAGTACACTGTGGCAGCTATGATTTTGGCTACAACAGGGTTGTAGCTAATGCTGCCACATTAGTAGCCCAAGGAACCTATATAGACACTGGGCTACTAATTGAGTGATTATTTATAATGCACCTATTCACAAGGTGTTTTGAGGCGCAACAAGACAAGAGGGTGGGGGAAGGGAGGGAAAAAAACCGGTCCTACTAGGCCTTATGACATTCGTAACGTGCAAGTACAATAAGAGAAGTGTGGAAGGGGCTAGGAGTGCCGGCCAGGGCGGAGGGCCCGTGGGAAAAATGACTGTCAGGTGAGGTCAGGTGGACGAGCCAGAGGAAACGGAGTACAGGGGAAGTAAGGTCCACAAGCTAAGTATGAGGTAAGGGGATGGAAGGGCTATAAGGGTGCAAGCCCAGGCAGGCAAGTACGGGGACAGGGCCCAGAGAGGCAGTGCAGGTTGATGGGGAAGACAGGGTCCAGGGAGACCAAGTGCAGCGGTAGACTGGAACAGAGGAAGGGGTAGGCTGGTGTCCTGAGGACTCTGAAAGAACCAGGCAGCCAGTCAAGAAACAGACAGGGATATTAGGAGGGGAGAGGTAGAGGGAAGGAAGAAAAGAAAAGGAAGGTCTGGGGAAGCCAGGGAGGCTGTTCCAGAGGGGCTCACATGAAGAGGAGAGAGATCTACTCCCCCCAGCCCCCCAACTCTCTGCTTGGAAAAGCATCTGATCTGAAGAGAATTTGAGCTAGACGACCGAAGGGCTCAAGCAGGGCAGAATTTAGGATGAGTGCTGGATGTAGAGGGGTCCCTGGCCCCAGAAAACCTTGTGGATTATGCAGAGGGTCTTCAACTTGATCCTCGCAGCAATCGGGAGCCAGTGGAGAGATTTTAGGGCTGTAGAGATGCGGTCCATGTGCTTGAGGCCAAGGATAAGTCTTACAGTTCTAGTCTGGATTAGCTGAAGGGGGCAAAGGCAGAATTTAGGCAGATTTAGGAAGATGCTTGTTGCAGTAGTCCAGCCTGGAGAGGACCTGAGACCTGGAGACATTGAGTTTCTGGGGGGAAGGTGATGTGAAAAACCAGAGGGTGTTTTACAGCCTAGTCCCCAGGGATTCCCTAACTCAGATGGCTAGGGAAAGGTCATCGCTTTTGGATCCTGACCCTGGGAGCGGACAAGCGAGGGAGGATCACCGGGATAGGGGGTCCTCAGGGAGTGGGGGTGAAGCACCTGATGGTGGGACATGGTATCCCCTTTTCCCACAGTCCATATAAACCCTATCCCTATGTATTTTATGGGAAACTACAGCTCCCATAATTCCTCCCCACTTCACATTGACAACAGTACTGAGCCGAGGAAGATGAGGAATGAGGCCTGGAAGATTACCTCTCATGACTTGCAATGGCTCTGTCCCTTTAATGAGATCAGGCAGAGCCAGGCACGTAACACTTAGTACACCTACCTGGCTACTTGTTAGCATTTCCCGTCAGGATAAAAGATGGCACACACAGGCACACTCTGAGCAAGGCTGGGTAGGCTTGCATTTTCGGTGAACGAGGGGAGTGCCAGGCAAAAATGTCATACTTTCGGAAAGCCGTAAGCGTTCCAAGACTGGAACCGAGTGAGTCAGAAGGAAATACCATCAAAGTGCTTCAAGGCGGCTCGCTCCCCTTCCGGGTGAACAACGAAGTTGGGGAGGAACAGAGGAGGCATTGGTAACAGCATTGACTGCTACATGGAAGGCAATGAAGAAAGAAACCCAATTAACACGACCAGTGAGTTATCGGAGGTAAGAAAGGCCTGGTTTTGTTAAAGACAAGTGAAACTGTACCACCAGTTGAGGCTGCGTGTGTGCCGATAAACATGTAATGCAATTGACAATTGCTTAACTGTGATGAGAGCATACAAAGTAACAGAGTGGTCCTGCAGGGTGGAATCACACATTCGAAAGTCTCTAAAGTGTTTGAAGTTGTGATAAAGCGGGAAGCATAGGCAAGAAAGTAACAGCAAACCTGAATGCAAGTTGATTGAAAGGAAAAGGAAGTATATGAACTTTAATATGCCAAGAGGGCAACGTATGAACTTTAAATTGGTACACTAAGAGGGTGCAGGAAAGAAAGGATGATTCCAAGGAACTACAAGTACCAAGAAACATTGATGCTGAGAGTTGATGAAGATTGTTGAACTGTTTGGTTACCAGAGAAGACGAAGTGGTCATGCAGAGGTCTATGTAAAATTCTTGTAGTTTCGAAAGTCTTCGACAGTGAAAGTAAAGTGAGGTAAAGTTGTATGGCACTGCGTTGGGGAAGGCAACCCCCACAAAGAAAAAAGACAGGTTTGAGCTGGCAGAGGGAAGCCTGTGTTGAACTGGTTGAATGATACTGTCTTTGGGAAGGGAATCCCCAGAAGGAAAAAAGAGAGTTTGAGCCCGGAGGAGGGAGACCCATGTGAAAAGTAAAAGTCAAGTGTGAAACGAATGAGACTTGAGCCAGGTCGAAGGGTAGCCTGTGTTGAACTGTGGTAAATTACAAGTTAAAAGTAGAACTGTGATATGTGGCAAGGCGGACGAAGCCTAAATAATTTGTTGAGCTATCAAAAGCTTGAAGCCCAAGCCTGAACTCTTGAATTATACCAATAAGCCAAAGTGTGCCAGATTGATAGAACTGTGACATCCACCTATCCTTTTAAGAAACTCTTGAGACCCCATGCTTTTGAACGTGGGGAAGGGACTTGCTACTTAAGCCATTCTGACATTTCTTTTGAGACACTATTTTTCATGTATACATTCCCTTAACACATTTGTTATTTAAGAAGGGGGCAAGGTTAGTTTTTTTTAGTATAGGCCTTTTTCATTTGGACTAGACTAACTTGGACTTGTTTGTTACTGGTTTAATGGTCGTGACTATTCCCATTCTAAAGTTAGGGCCAGTTAGGAATTCTCCCAACATTATTAAAATACAAAATAAAGGTTTTGAAACGTGCATCTATTGTGTCTGCTGTTGATATTATGCCTTCCTTACAGTGAGGAAAGGGAGAATGCCTCTGAGGAGGTGGAGCTGAAAGTGGGCCTTCTTGGCAAGGTCTGTGATGTGAGGAGAGAAGGAGCGAGGGGAGTCAAAGATGACACCAATGTTTTTTGCCTCACAGGAGGGTGAGGGGGCAGGGGTGGGAGCCCATGGAGGGCAGAGTGTGGGAGGAAAGAGGGAGTAGGGGTCCCAATGAGAAGGATCTCCATCTACCTGGCATTAAGGCAGAGATCGTTAGCAGCGCACTATGCCTGAATAGTAGACAGGCAGTCAGGAATGAGAAAGGAAGAGGAGCTGGAGGAGAGAAGGTGGAGATCAAATGGGCTAGATATGATATGGCATGCAAGGCCTAACATAAGTAGTGTTGCATAGCAATTTGGTATGAAATTCTGTAGGTTTGCTAATCAAATTGACACTTTTGTAGCAAAGCTAGCTATTTAAGTTGCCCTGTTCAATGAAGTACAGCTCGCACTGCATTCCTCTTTTTCCCCTCGGTGCTCCCATCACCTTCTTTCCCTCTGTTCACTTCAAGTGCTAATGGAGAGTGCAGCAGTAATCATCTCCTGCAATCCTACAGGTCAAAGGCCTGTGTGGGAATGCTAAGCAAAAATGTCTTTCTTTTTCAAATAATTGCAAACCAGAAGTATTCAGGATACTTTTAGTGATACTTTTATTTAGCTTTCCATATCCTGTCTGGCAAAGACCAGTATGTGTTAACGTTATATATTTTAAAAAGACAGTCAATTCAATTCCATTCCTAAAACAAAGTTGTTACATAATGCATAATTACAGTATTGATACTGTAAAACACTGCATCATCTCTGTGCATTACAGTAAAGTTTAGGGTAGTGTATCTAAATCTCAGTGTCCACTATATTTCTTTTTGTTGGGGAAGATGCCTCATATTGACGAGTGAACACTTTTGAAAATGTACATGACCAAACATTCAAATGCTTTTGATGGCAAACCTAGTTCTGTAACTTACTGGTTGCATACATTTGTGCAAGAGGTGCTCAACCCATGAGCGATCCCATACTCCTTGCAATTCCTATATGGTCACCCTGTTGCCGTTTACCAGCTACCCTGAGAGTGAGATGACCACAAACTACAATATTCCACCTAGTTTGCCCAGGTCTCTGCTTACTATACCATCCACTCTTCTTAGTCTCTTTCTTTCCCCTTACATAATAAAAACACAAAGCTAACTAGATGCTTATGCAACATAGTGATCCATAGTTCCATACAGTCTGTACATCGACAGATCTACTGCACTACCATATTCCGATGTTGGCCTGCAGCACCCGCTTTGCTGTATGATTATGATTGCATTATATATTAGCACCTTCAGGAGATAGCTGGCCAAACTGTTTTCAGAGCCTTTTTATCATATCTATTTACTTGTGTCGATCCATGCAGCTAACCTTTTACATTTTACAGACACTCGTCCAGGGCTCGGAAAAAGTATTTTTGCGTAGTTGGTCTTTCATCCGTATTGGGAAAGGAGAGCTGTGAGCTCTGAGCTGAGTGCGCTGTGCATTGGGAAGCGCTGGAAAGTGGTAAGCAGAGAGCAGAGAGCCAGGATGAGCTACAAGGCTGGAGGCTTAACGAAGAGACAAAATCGGAGCACAGAGGTAGAA
The DNA here is from genome assembly GCF_040938575.1 of Ambystoma mexicanum. Classification (NCBI taxonomy): domain Eukaryota; kingdom Metazoa; phylum Chordata; class Amphibia; order Caudata; family Ambystomatidae; genus Ambystoma; species Ambystoma mexicanum. The sequence goes on from NC_090934.1 coordinate 475,462,897, forward strand.
GCAGTTACAGAACTGAGCTGAGCTTCTGCTATCTCTCTGTGCTGCTCTATCAGGCCACAGTGCTGACCTCGGCTCGGAAAAACCCACAATGACCTGTGTGAAGAGATAATAAAGGCTTCTGTGACTGCTGTGGCGAAAGGCAACGTTTCGCCTTCATCTTCTTCAATTGAGTTTGATATCCACTTTGAAACTGACTTTCTCTCTGGTAAAAACGTTGATAAAATTCCTATATTTATAGAATTTTTTGGAGGTGTGCGCAAGTGGTCTGTGGTGGTCTTCGGCAGTCTGCGGCAGAATGCGCGGGAGCTGCTGTGGTATTTTATTTCTTCACACTCAATATTTTGGATTCAGGCGTCTCTATTGGAATCAAACTGCATAACTGGTACTGCACTAACCGTCATTCGTTCTTAAATTGTGCTTTCACTTTTCATAAAAGACATCTTGATTAAATGCTGAGGAGAACGTTTCTGTGAGGCTGAATAGTGTATCGTCTCATCTGGTTTTTATTGGCCTATTATTCAGTGCCTGCTCACCATTTTTATTGACTGCATTGTTTGCTAAAACAGATTTTGAAACACTGACATTTTTTTTTGCTGTTTTGAATTGCACGCTCTTTCTTCCCAGCGATTATAGGGTTATTCAAACCTTTGAGCTGAGGGAGTCGAGGGAGTGGCTCATTTCAGCCCAATTGGATGTTGAAGTGAAATTATGTTCTCATCATCAAGTGACTGTGGGGTATTTCTACATAGGATTTAACTGTAAGTGAGCGCTTTGAGCACCAAACAAGTGTTTGGCTGAACGGTGGTTTCCTATTAACGGCGGTTAATTGTTTTCTACTGGCAAAAGCAACGGCATAAGACTGAAGTGTAAGCGAGAGTATCGAGCAGCATGAATGAGTGTTCGCAGGGTGGTGTTCTGCTGTTAATTTACGCTGAGCGAGTGTGCAGTGATTGACTGACGAATTACCAGCTAATTCAAATCACAGTTGTCAAAATGCAGGGGGGAAAAAGCGATAAAATCTAAGAATTTCTGAAGCAACTCTTCTGGATAAAGAGGTGGCTAGTAATATACGCAGTGAGGCGCAGAACTCTATCCCACATGACCACGAAAAAATGACATCCTTTTCCAAGACAACACGGTGCAAGACAGGTTTGAATCCCGATCCCGCCCTTAGAAAGCACTCGCTGGTATTAAACATGTTATAGATGAACAATAAAATAAATTAAAATAAATAAATCTGAAAGTCCATTTCATACAGTCATTCTCTGCAAATGGCTCCACCTATTACTGACTCTGTCTTAGGGGACACAGGTAATGGATTTAATGAATGTGTAGAAATATCTGGTCCAGTCTTCAGGGGAACTGAAAGACAATCGAGTATGTATTTGACAGATGTATGCATCAGCCTAGAAGAAGAAATATGTGAAACAAGAAGCTCCATTGGAGAGATTGAGTATTTCACCTTGTTTGTTTGAGACTCAGTATTTTTATTATTTTTTATTTTTTGGGATTTGTAAAGCGCACTACAACCCTTGGGCAATGAGGCGCTGCAAGAAGACAAAGTAGGCTTGTTTCAGGGTTACATGTCAGCGGCCCCAGTTAGATACAATTGCTAAGTTACATAACAGGAAGGGGAGAATGTAGCAGATAGATTGGGCTCCACTGTGAGGGGAAACGATCCATCAATGTTGAGTGAAACAGGGTTGGAAATTCGCTCAAAGGTAGAGGAAAGGTTGGGTTTACCCTTTCAGAGTGACAACGGCATAACATTTTGATGGACGCGGGAAGTATCCCTTTAATTGTGCTCAATATAGTTCTACAGTCTTTTATCAGACCAATGATAACTTTGTAATGGAAGTCAGATCCAATACCACTCTAATGAAAGAATAGAAAGTACTGTTGTCAAAGAAAGACCCTGAAGTTAACATCAGGCATCCGGGCAACGCTGACTGACAAAAACTTGGATGAGAACAGAACTGAGAACTTGAAGATAAATTAGCACCCTGGTAGGAGCCCATTAAAATGCTCAGAACGTGGGTTATATTCACAAAGGAAAGTCTGCGTTCCGAGCACTTTCATTAAGTGGCGGGCGCTTCCCTTGCCTGCTCCCCCTACCCACTCACCTTAGCACCCATGTAGGTTGCTACACGGGTGCTAATGGTGTCTTGTTTTCCTCTAAAAATAAAAAAAAAGAACTTACCTTTCCTGCACAGCACTGGGCCCTGCAGTGTTGTTCCACAGTCCGTTTTCATGTTCATGATGTTACAGTCATCAACAATGAAAATGGACTGTGGCTTTCAGTAGCACTCAGCGGCCCGTCGGAGCTGCAGGAAAAGCAAGTTACTTAAAAAAAAAAAAATAGAAAACGTAATAAATAATAATTCTTTAGCGCCCATGTAGAAAACTACACGAGTGACAATGGCAATATGCCGTTCGGCGGCGCACTGACCCTTTTAGTAACGGCACTTCTGCCCTCGTTAAGGGACCCTTGCTGCGCTCAGGCCCTTAACTTGTGCGCCGGGCCTCTACCTAGAAGGGCGGCCTGCCGTTTCAGGGCATATTGCTTAAATATCGGCTATACCAGTAGAAAGAATGAAGTGTATGAATCGTGCTGACTGTATGTCGTTGTAACAGAAAAACTACAAAGGCTAAAAAAGATTTAGAATATGAAGAACCTGCTCCACACAATAGAGGGTCCAGGAAATTTCTTAGAAGAATCCTGAACTCAAAATTAAATGACACCTTCTAACAATCAGTGGGAAGGAATTTGATTCCAGGAGTAAATGTAATTAAGGATGCACCGTCTAATATCGCTGGGAATAGCATTCATGGTGTACAGAAACTATAGATATTGGCAACAGCATTTCACTGTATTCATTGAGAGCAGATGGCAATCCCAATGAAATGGCAGTTAAAACATGGAAGGCTATGAATGGTAAAAAACAAATCAGGAAAAATCAGCTAAGAAAGAAGGGTCTTAGACGGTGATTCTGTACTGAGGTGAAGGATGATGAATTGTACAAAAACAGGTTAGTTGAAGAGGTGCAAAAGGTCTCAGATACGGACCGTTGTGAGGTTGTTGAAACTCTGATAGTAGAAGGTACCCAAGACATTTTGAGAGGTGAAAAAATGATAAAAGTGGGGGGACTATGCATGCCCCAGTATTATCTAATGGGCTGACTTCGAGTCTAGGTGGAAGGCAGCGGAATACCCGTAATCCCGGTGTAAATCAGAAACAAGTGCAACAGGCTATTCAGCCATAGTGTTTAAATTATATAGGAGCATCCGGTAATTCAAATGTTGAATGTTTGTCAGCTGTTATTGAATCAGTCGTTCACCATGAGTAAGACATACCATTAGATAGGGCTACAATTCCTTCCTTTCTATCTTTAATTCCTAAATTGTCAGAAATGTCATCTAACGACATCAAATTTGTTCACATGATTGATCGAAATAGCTTGGGTAAATGTGTAGTACATTTCCATTATCAACTAGTGAAGATAATAGTTCTGAATAGTCAAAGTTTTTGAAAAGGGGCTATGATTGTCATAATGGATACATTAAGAGTAGGGAAGAAAGTGGGGAAAATAATCAGAAGGCATTCTAGATAAATTCAATATCAAATGTATGGAACATAAGGGCAGAGGCAGGCAAGTTACAATTGATTTGGAACAAGCGATCTGGGCCTTCCTCACCTCTCAGCTCAAATGTATCCCTTCCAACTAAATCACCAGCAGTTAATAGAGAATTGAAGATACTGTCGTGGAACACACAGGCAAGAAATGTTTTCTGGACGGATGTGTGAAGTGTTCCCAAAATTCAATATTGTGTCTTTATATTCCTATTCCAGATAGGTTCACAGTTGTTGACAAGAAAGCCAAAAAAGGTCCTTGCGCACTCTCATTTGGCGGGATTCTTACAGCAGTCAAGAATAGTAAAAGCGGTCACATCAATAAGTTACTGACCACATCGGACATGTTTTTAGCAATAGTAATTGAGGACCAAAAGACAGAGGCTGTCCATCCAGTTATCCTTATAAATGTTTACTATAACCCGGTAAGGGCAAATTTAGAGGAAGTAATAAATGAAATGGAAAATGTGTTTGTTGAATTCTCCCTTAAAGGAGAAAATCAATTGATTATTTTAACAGGTGATTTCAACTGTCTATACCCAGTAATTGAAACGGATGAGTTGTATCTCAACGAAAGTATGGGCATGTCCAACAAAGCGGAGTCTGCTGCAGAGTCTTTTGGTCGTGCCTGGAGAGAGACTCTACAGCGTTTTGCTCCCGATTCCAGTGAGGGTCTGCTTTACCCTCTTGTCCTCTTTTCTACTTCTACACTTTGAGGACTCAAATTACCCAGGAAGCCGCGGAGCGGCCGCGGAGTCTGCTGCAGAGTCTTTTGGTCTTTAGGCTCTGCAGGCTCCGCGGTGCTCCCACACTTTATATCCCATTGGAACCTTTTCTAAAGAAACCAACTAGAAGCTCCCTGAGAAAACAACAAACGCAGAACACTAACATTATACCACGCCTGAGCTGATACCCTCTCCTTCCTCCGACAACTGCTCCAGTGTCGAAAGCTGCACTCCGCGGACAGCGCGTCACCAAGTCTCCCCCCCGCCAACAACTCAGTTAACAGGCGAATTTGCGCCCGTCAGCCCCCCTGGTCCTGTCTGACTGCCGGTGCCTGCGCGAATACAAGTTTCACCTACGCGCCAGCTCCGAGATATCACTAGAACTACCACTCACGAGAGGACCCGGGAGCTCCTTGCTCACCCCCCCCTCACCCCGTCTCCGTGAGTCCCATCGACGAACCTCCTCGCCAGAACGGAAACAAGTCCATCAACTACCTCTGGCCCTCTACATCAGGCACCGGGTCATTTCACACCGAACCCAATCCCCCCCTAAGACCGGCTTTCTCTGTTTCCCTCGCCCACCATACCTATCACTCGCGGGCCTGTCTGCGACTCTTCCACATGATATCTCGCAGCTGACGTCTCTAAAGCCAGCAGTAAACGGCTCATCTCCCTGCTGTGAAATTTAACACAAAGTGCTGCAGTGCCAAATCCTCCCACGCCCAGGACGTTCACTGAGGATAACATGGGACTCGCTGATCACTCGTCCCAGTGATTGCTACCCAGTTCGAAAACACCACACGCATCTCGGTCTAGAAAACCCGCGGAAAATTCAACAAGGCTGCTCGCTACAAAAGGCCCCGCCACTTGAACATTGACAGCCCTGCACAATCAACCTGCGCTCCAGGAGACCGAAAGGGCTTGTCCCTTGGATCCTGTGAGCGCCAGACCTTCAATAAATAATATCTCTACTTGATAACATCCTGATTTGAGATATCGAAAGAGCAACCTCCTTGGATACACCTTGGAAATAGACAACCCGGCACACACCACCTGCGCTCCACGAGACCGCAAGGGCCCGCCCCTTCGATACTGTGGGCCCTAGACCTTCAACAGATAACATCTCTCCCTGATAACACCTCGCTCTGAGAGAGCGAAAGAGCAACCTACAAGGATACACCTGGGAAACAGACAGTCTTGCTGATACCATCTGCAATCCAGGAGACTGAAAGGACTTGTCCCCTGGATCCTCTGCGTGCCAGATTTTCAACAGACAAAATCTCCCCCTGAAATTACCTACGACACCAGTACTCCCAAACCCGGTACACTGCAGGAGACCGAAAGGGCTAGCCCCTTGGATCCTGTGCTCAGCTCTTTCACCACCTCAACCAATTTTCTAGGAGGAACTAAGTTACCACCACCAAAGGAGACCGAAAGGACCAGCCCCTTGGACCCTGTGGTCAGCTCTTTCACCACCTCAACCAAACTTATAGGAGGAACAAAATTACCACCATCAAAGCCTGAACGCGTCAGGACACAACAGATCCGCCAGCAAATAAAGTAGAAATGTTGGCAACTCGACCCAAGCAACCACCAGCTGCCCGCCCGAAGACGAGACTGAGAACAAAACTCAACACAGCGGCCCAATCTGACTTGGACTCGTCACAACTCACGATGGAACAATCCCTTTCACGAGGACACCCACCAAAAGTTGCTCTGAATCATTACCCACACAAACCTGACAATCAAATTGAGCAACTTCTCAATATAGACCATTCCACAAATGCAACAAGCGACCCAACAGGGCAACCTAACGACTACCGTGACCTGCAATATCAAATCAGCATACAAAACCAACCATACACTACATCTGAGACTTCTGAACATCTCACTAACAACCCTCGCGTCAATATCAGCGAAGATGTTCAGCTAATTGTACAAGCAGAAGACGCCTCAAGTGCACCACTACATGACACTCGAATTTACCTCGACGAGACCCCCTGCTAACATTAGTCTGCAACAACTCTTACACCCAAGATGGCAAACTTGCATCTACAATTAATGAAGAAGGAAACCCCCCGTCCGGACCAATGGACACCAAGATTACCGACACCACAAACCAACTTCACGAAACGACAACACTACCATTTCAAAGAGATCTAGCCGTACAACCAGCGGAAGAAACGAACAACAGTCTCATTCAAGAACAACCGGAAAAGAAACAACCCACTGAAAAAGCGTCCTGAAGATACACGCGAAGAGTCGCTCCTGATTAACACCGTCACGCAGCTCCAGGCAGAACCAAGTGCAAATAGAGAGACCTCTCTCTCAACCAAACTGCACGACAGAGAAAAAGATTTCGGCTCAATAGAAGACACAACCAACTCCGAACTGCAACTAGCCATAGCAAAACACCAACAACGAACCAGTAATACCGAACAAAAGAACAATGGAAAACAAGGGCTACTGGATAATACTATTAGCTCCTCCAAAATTCACAATTACAATAAAGACTATCCTTCCTACAAAACTGTAGATTTTCCTAACCATGAACCTATCAAACCGCAACCAGAAGAATTACGAACTTTCACTATACCACGCACTTCTCTAAATAACACACTGCAGCAAACAAAGAAGGAAAAAGCAAGATTAGCCAAAATCGCATGGCTACAGACTCACAAATCAATCAAAAGCCCCCAATTGCCAGAACCTATCAACTCCCAAATTCTACTCAAAGCAAAAAGACTATCAATGGACATAACAGAAATAGAATCAATCATGTCAAGCCTTGACAAACGCAAAGAAATATTTAGTACAACTATAGGAAACCACCAATCACAGATGACATCAACACCATGTCTAACACAAGAAACCGGAAATAGAATTATTAAGACAGAACGCGACACGAATCAAACAGGAAACCAGAACATTCCCAACCGATTGAACTACGACACGATAGAATCCTTCTACACACCAGATAACATGAACAAAAATGATAACTCAATGCCGCTAGCAGGATCAACAGAACACAATTCTCCTACCTCAATACCCAATAAACCGGAAAACGACGAAAATACCAATCCAAGAATTCCAACCACAATGCTCGATTTGCAAAACATGTTGATGGCAGTACTCTCTCAAACCATGATACCTTTTATCAAACTACACGAATCCATGAACGACAATATTAAAGACCAAGGAACCCTCTTAGCAATGATTCATTCCAAACAGATCTATATCGAAAATTTTCTAAACACAACGGAGGTCCGTCTCAACTTAGAAGCAGAGCAATCAAATCGATGGCAACAACGTCTAACAGAAATGGCCAGAAGTGATCGTCAGGAAAAAACCAACTTAAACAACGAACTTCTAGCTCTACTTAAACTACAACAACAACTCCAATCAAACCAAAAACTAGTCTCAAAGAGCATTCAACTTCAACCACCTCATAGTCCAAACACTCAACAAATTGCCACACAAACTGAAAGCTCGGACGCAAGCCTCGCACAACAACCGATGACATTGGCCTCATTCCTCCCAACAGAGACTCAAGTCACTTGTCAATCACAAGTGACCAAACCAGAACAGTTTAAGATCTTCTTGAAAGAAAAACTAATCCCCACAACCAAACCAACACAGCCCAAGACAACTAAGAAAAAACAAATAGGCTCTAGAGCCTTCCTCAGAACAATAAAAACTACGGATCAAGCTTTACAAGCGACAAAAGAGAAAACACTGATACAGGCTCACCAAGCACCACTGCATCAGGCAATACCACAGCTGACAAAACCTTCGAACAGACAACAAGATACTCAAGATACCTCAAATTTTCAACTGTCACAACTGCTCCCACACTCAGCCTCCACTGATGAAGAACTTCTAAACTGCTCAACTCACGAAGATCGCGAAACAGATGACACACCACCACCCATTCATTCTACAACACCACCAAGATACATTATTCTTGACGAATAATCCACCAACCGCGAACTACAAACCTCATATCAATATGAAGATATTTCAGAACATCCTTTACAGGAAACTTTCAAGATTTCCTCGAACACTTCTGCCTGCAGATTATCTCTTCCTGATGACTACGACCAAGTCTCAGATGATTCCTTCGTCTCCCATACAATAGATTCTACCGACTGCACATCTCCCTCCTTCATCAATCCGTTAGAACAAAACCAAATTTATCAAATTCACATTGAAAATCAAACTACCAGATCAAAACCTTTAATACTCAACAGAACTAACACTCTTAGACTATTTGGAGCGATATCACAGCTAAAACACATAACAACTAACAAGATTGATTTAATCACTTTCAAAGATGAAAAGCATCTAGATAAAATTATTGTAGAATTATCTGATCCAGAATGATCAAGAACTTATCATAACAAAACGCGAGCAACTCCTCAAACTCGGATTCAACTGCTGGGCTTCAACGTCATCAAGGAAAAATCCTGCGAAAAAGTATACGCAAAATCGTACCAACAACTACTCAACGAAATACTCAAACTCGCCGTATTTCCCAAATCCCGAAGAATCGAACACACAAGAGAGACCATTCAAAAGAATTTATGATTTAGAAATGTCATTTACAGAAACCATTTCCTCAAGAAGTTCAACCTATTCCCACTCATAACAACCAATCAATAACAATATAATATGGTCACTCTGCTCATGGAACACAAGAGGAAACCTACATTTGTTTACTCAACCCTCATCTGATCTTGAGAAATACCTCATCATTTGTCTCCATGAAACTTGGATCACCGAAACACCAGCATGAGACGGTTATCTTACCTTCCTAAATCCTGCCATAAAAAAACATCAAGGAAGACCAGCATCAGGTCTACTCACACTAATCAAAATTACCCCGCAATGGAAAGTAGTGCGCAATGAAAATATAAACCCCTGGACTCAATTGACTATAATAACAACACAAGCGCACCAACAATGAAAAAAAGGAACTGGCGAAACAACAATCGCCATCTTGAATCTGTATTGGAATCCTGCAGCCATTACATCTGCTGCATTCATCGATGGCGTATTCATCACAATAGACAACTTAGTAGGGACCCATCAACGCCTCGAATTTATACTGTGCAGAGATCTCAATATCAACCTAATCACATCAACTGGCACACCACGATCACTCGAACAATTGACAGGCAAAGCATCGACATGGATGAAAGAAACCATAACGCGAAATCTTACTCTCCTAAACCATGCAAAAGATAACTCCACTCCTTTTGTCCCAACATGGACCAGAGGCCATTCAGTAGCAATTATTGACTACATATTTCTTTCGCAAAACCTTCATGAATCGGTCAAGGCAGCTCTAACGCTAACGTCTGATAACAGCGACCACAACAAGCTAACTGTCACCTCACATATTATCAGCCAACAAAACGTAAAAGTTGCAACGCTTGAACTTACTGGCACATCTTCAAGGCTACGAATACCACAATCAGCGCTATCACTCCTGCCGATGAAATTACTTGCTTCAACAAAACCAGATCTCGAAAAGTTGAATTATGAATGGATTTTGCTTCCATTTCATCAAACACTAAAAAAATGTCCGAAAAGAACTCATGTACACTCCTACAATGAAGAAATAGCACAAAGAAAAAAGGAGCTGGCTAAACAGATACGACATCTCAAGAAAAACAAAACGCCAGAAACTATGACGGAGAGTAGAATATTGAAACTTCGATACAATAACTGGAGGAAATCACAACAAGCAATTCTCCTCCAGACAGATGCAGAATCAATAATGAAGACCTACAAGGCAAATAATACAAGAGAATTGTGGAATTTACTGAACGACAACCAGCAAAAACAACACAAGCTCACAGCTAACGTACCAGAACAAACATGGATTACTCATTTCTCAACCATGTATGCAGCACACGAACACCAATCTCAAGAAAATCTCAACCCCAAACCCAAAACAAAATGGACTGTAGTCATCATGCATGAAGAGCTACTACACATGATCCAAAACCTCAATCCCTCAAGAGCTCCGGGCCCTGATGGACTCTCTAATGCTGTCCTTAAACAAGATCCTGCGACATGGGCAGATTTTATGACACAGATTTTGGAAATTATAAACATACACAATCGAATTCCAACTACCTGGAGAACAGCCACCATAGTTCCGATCCACAAACAAGGACCACGTGACCTCCCTCAGAACTTCCGTCCGATTGCCTTGCTTGACCCACTCGGAAAAATCTTCGCAACAGCTCTCTTGAGGCAACTCACTGCATGGGCCACTTCCACTGGACGACTTTCACCACGACAAACAGGCTTCACACGTAACGTTGGAACTAACATCAATCTTCTCCTATTGCACGTCATAAAGCACGAAGCAATAAACAACAAGTCCATGATTTACACGGCATTCATTGATTTAAAGATGGCCTTTGATGCAATACCTCGTCAAAAGCTCTGGGCTAAACTGAGCAAATGGAACTGCCCTGCGAACATCCTTGAACCCATCATACAACTTTACTCAAACACCTCAATAAAAATCAGACTCACAAAACAAGGTTTGGCAACGGAGCCGATCAACACAGCGAATGGTCTAAAACAAGGATGCCCCCTCGCAGCGACTCTATACAACTTGTTTACATCAGACATTGACCAACACCTTTCGAACACTCAAACAAATCCTCTAAAAATAAACTCAATACCGGTCCCCATCATGTCCTATGCAGACAACATCGTCTTGCTCGACAGAACACCATTTGGACTCCAACTTTCTCTTACAGCACTAAGTGACTACATGAAACAAAACGAGCTAACAATCAACAGCACAAAAACAAAAACCATGTTTCTAACGAAATCTAAAGCAAAAGCAAAAAAACCACCGGATTTCAACATCAATGGAATACGACTGGAAAATGTCACAACATTTAAATACCTTGGCATTATCATCAATCAATCAAAGACAGAAACAGACTGGTTAGACAACCTAGAACAAAAGGCTCAAGCGCTCGCACGACGGGGATGTATTCTACACAGAAAATACGGAAAATTCTCATTTAAGCCCATCATCATGTTCTACAGACAAAAATACATTCCTATCATAACATATGGAACTGAAACAATGATGAATGCAGACCAAGTAGACTGGGCGAAATTTGAAGCAATATTCTGGCGCAAGATCTTAACCCTTCCTCAATCATATCCCATGGCGAGAATTCGCTATGAAGTAGCTACCCAATCCATCGGTTCCATGGTACGATGGAAAAGACTAGATATCTACCGCAAAATATTGTCGGATGACAAGACCCCTGCAATCCAAATCCTGAAAACCAACTCAACTGCTCTAAATAATACAATACTACAAACCTGGAAAAAAACAATAACCAAAGAAATGGAGCAAGAAGACATATCGGAAGAACTTCTAACGAAACGCCCCCAACACGCCAAAATCAAAATGCTACAAAACGATTGGATCAAAACCATCGAAAAGAAAAACACACACAAACGGACTTTGCAGTGCAATAAGGACAACAGAAAACTACATGAACCACAACCATACATCTTATCATTCCCTGATCCAACTATCAGATCAACCTTCTTAAAAATCCGGCTGAACACCTTACCAAATAATGACTACTTGGCATCAACAAGACAGATCCCAAAAAACCAGAACCACTGTCGATTTTGTGAAATCATCACAACACCAGAAACCATATTCCATCTGGTCATGGAAAGTCCCTCTCTCGCCAACCAGCGCAAGCAGTTTGGGGCCTACTTTGACCTTGCCTCGCAGCAAATGAAAACAGATGAAAGATGGGCTGCGATTCTCAGTGGACAAAATAACAAATACATATTCACAGCTGTCCTTTACCTTCACAGCATTCTCGAGATCAACGGAGGAAAAATGCTTTCCTAGCACCACAGACTACACCTTTTTTTCTTCTTTTAACCACGTATTTCGCACGAATCACAATGATAAAAAAGTTTGAGACAAAACTAAAACATCAAAAAAAATAAAAAAAAAAAATAAGGGAGAACACCACAAAAAAGGATGGGATGGCTTTCTGTGGGCACACTTCCTGGCAAGTTGGGGCTTCTGCCAGGTTAACGTGTTTTTGAGCCAGGGCATCAGGCCTGTACCTACTTGGTTTGGGGCGTCGTCAAACTCTACTATTGATTATATGTGTATGGCTAATATTGATGTAGCAAATATTAAATAATTTAAGGTCATAAAAACAGGGAGAAGTGATCATGCCGTCTTAACTGCGTCAGTGACTCGGTCGTATGAGCAATCTGAGGAGTCCCAATTGGGAAGGAATAGTGAGAGAGTTAACAGAGTGTTGGAATAATGGTGGGGATCTATTGAGGATGATATTAAGAATTTTAAATGTTCACCTGTAGTTTGCAAATGCACTCAAGATGCTGAAATCCCAAGCAGAAACATCGTCATGGAAGAAGCACATTTTCCTTGAGAACAAAAAATATGTATATGACAGAGATCTCAGTCTTAAGAAACATTCGTCACCTCGCCACCTACTTACTGCTCACCTTTCTGGTTCTAACTTAGTCACTGCTCCTCACCCTCACCACACAGCTCTACATCTCGATCACTCCCACAAACAGTACATCAAGATATCCCGAATTACCTCTCACTCTCACCATGACAGGTCCCAATCCTTACCTAAACGCGCCATCCCTCTGGCTACTACATTTCACCACCAAACCCACCCTGAATCAACCATGCCCCACTATCATTAGAAATTCCAGGCTTGGCTCGCGCCTGCGCCACCTACCTTTCCATAAATCTACATCAATCAACAACATAGCCACTCCCGCCAGACATCACACTGTGCCAGACATAGGCACACTGAATCTGGTTGCGAGTTCCTCTCTATCGTAGGCACACACCATTGTCAAATTTCCATCATCGCCTCACCACGATATATCGACCTCACCTAACCATGCTAGTCAACCATGTGCCTCATCAGTTCGAAACCAAAGACTAGCCTCCAGGTGTCAGCATTGGTCCTACCACTTGAACAATCCCACACTCGACAAAATTTCAAACTCCAGTGATGACAACACCACTGCCATCTCAGCTCCTAAAATTGACTTGCCTCCTCATGCTCATAATGCCATCATTGCCCCTAAACTTAAAGGCACGCTCATCAACGCACAATCCGTCCCTGCACATGCCCTAGATATTGCAGATTTCATTGTTACTGAAAACCTTGACTTTCTCGCAATCACGGAAACTTGGCTGCATGCAGCATCCGGCCCTTCTCTAACCCTTGCCATCCCTGACAACTATTCCATTATCAGGTGTGACAGGGACACCAATCAGACTAAGGGGGGAGAGGGATAGCCTTCTTATTTAAGAGCTTGCTTAACCTCACAGCGGCCAACAGCCCGCGCCTGCCATCAGCGGAACTATATCTATTAAACTACCGATCTCACCCAATCACACGGCCACCGTACATCTCATTTACAGGCCCCCTGGCCCTACCTCCTCATTCACTGAAGACATCTCAACTAAGCCCAACTCTCAAATCATTATATTGGGTGACTTCAATCTAGGCTACCAAGATACGAATGACGCTAAAGCCACTGACCTAGAAAGAGTCCTGGCCGACTTCGGTCTCACCCAACATGTCATTGAGCCTACCCACATCAAGGGTCGCACTCTTGACTGGGTTTCTGACTTTACTGTGCGCTTAACGACACCTCTGTGTCGCCTTGCCCTTGGTCTGATCACCACAAAATCTCATTCTCCATTAATACCAGTGCACCTTCAGATAAACCCATCCTTGCCCCCCCCCCACTTCCACACGCAACAAAAAGGATATTACGGTTGTGAAATTACTCCCTCTTATCCTTCTTCTTTTGAACTCGGCATCCACCACATGCTCGGACCCCACAGTGCTTGTGGACACCTACAACCGTGCCATGTTGCCATGTTAAAAGCCCTCAACACTATCGCCCCACTCAAATTGCACAAACAAAAACCATGACTCCACCTTAATTCCTGGTTTACCCCGCACTTATGTGATCTACGTAAAGAAAAAAGAAAAGCTGAGGCTCATTGGAAAAGCTCACCCTCTCTAGTCAACAAAAATAACCTTACCGCAGCCTCCCTTACCTACAAAGAAGCCATCCTAGCAGCAAAAAAGGAAGTTTATTACAAAAGGATCACTCAAGCCCAACCAAATAACAAGGAATTCTTTAAGATCCTCAAGGAACTGGAGTCCCCTGTCGCCCTGCTCGATACATGCACTCCTGACACTGAATGGTGCGCCAATATACAAAAGGCACTGCTTGACAAAATCGCCATGCTCCAAGCCAAAATTAATACAAAAAAAAGCCACCTCTATGACTCAACGGGTAACAACCCTCCGGCTTACTAAACCGTTTCACCTAAACACTCCTTCAAACCTTTCAGCTTCTCACCCCTCACCATCAAGGAAGCTGAAAATATCATAACGAAGCTTAAGCCTTCCAATTGCCAAGGCGATGCCTGCCCTGCACCGATCATAAAGGAAGCCGCTCATGATCTTGTCCCATTCATTACTTCATTCATCAATGCCTCCTTCAAATTGGCACTGTACCTGACAACCTTAAGGGTGCATGGGTCATCCCCTTAACCAAAAAAACGAATCTCGATCCCAGTAATCCCTCTACCTACAGGCCCATCACCACGGTTCCATACCTTCTCAAAATTCTGGATCGAGTGGCCTATATCCAAATCCAGGACTATCTTGAAACCAACAATCTACTAGGGCTTAGACAATCTGGCTTCCGTCCTAGACACAGTACAGAGGCAGCCTTAATTGATTTGAAAACCCAAATCGAGGAGTTGAAAGACAAGGGCAAACTGTCGCTCCTGCTCCTCGATCTTTCAGCAGCCTTTGATTTGGTCGGCCACCAAATCCTATGCCAACACCTCAAAATCGCAGCCCATTTCTCTGACGCAGCCACATCTTGGATCAGCTCTTTTCTGGCTAAAAGAACCATGAGGGTCTTCTCTCCACTAGCCGCAGCTGACCCAGCCCACATCCCGTGCGGAGTTCCACAAGGATCTTATGTATCTCCCACACTTTATAACGTGTTTACTAAACCGCTCTTCGATATACTTGACTATCTGGGTGTCTCCTACACTAATTATGTGGATGACACCCGGATACTCATCCCCATCACTGGTGATTATGTAACAGACGCTAAAGCACTCAATGCAGTCTACACTGTCATCCAAGCCTGGATGGCTCATCATGGGCTTTGCCCTAATGATGAAAAGACTGAATTAATCATTCTTGGTTCTCAATACAAACTCACTAAACTTGACCCCAAATACAATTCATTCATCATCGACGGGAATGACATCAAAGTCTACAACGTCAAAAAAACACTCTGAATATGTCTTGATTCTACTTTGTCACTCAACCGACAAACCAACGCAGTTGTTTCAGTGTCATTCTATACGTGTAAATTGATTACAGCATGTCGCCCCTTTCTGACAACAGAGAACTGTCTGATTCTCGCCAGAACCCTCATCATGTCCAAAATTGATTACTGCAACGCCTTCTACCTAGGGACTAGTCAAAGAAACATTGATAAACTCCAGGTTACGCAGAACAATGCCATAATGGCAGCCCTCAACGTTCCCAGGCGCTCACACATATCCAACACTTGACACAACTTGCACTGGCTACCCATTACTCACTGCATTTCCCTCAAAGCACTTGGTCTAACACACAAGGCCCAGAACAATGCAGCCCCGGCTTACCTTTCCTCACGATTCATACAACACTCATCAACTAGACCTCTAAGATCATCTCAGGCTCACACCCTCACTATTCCTAGTTTCAAGTTACAGACAGCCGGAGGCTCGAGCTTCCCAGTCCTCGCGGCTAAGCTTTGGAACATCCTACCTAAAACCCTCAAAAATGTTCCTTACACCCATTCCTTCAAAGCTAAAACTAAATTATGGTTACATGAACGGAATGCCCTAGCCTCATCCCTATAATCCTCCCGCCTGCTAATCTCATTACCGATTGCTCCTTGTACATAGACTGCTTATACTGTATACTTAGATTCGTTCCCTTTCCTCTCTATGCGATATTCTGAACTTTTGTGTAAATATGTGTAAAATGCTAAATGTATAATGTATCTATGTGCTGTAACCTGTAACTGCATCTGAAACATGCGCCCAGATGTCCCAGGGCAAGGTGCGCAATACAAATAAACAAAATACAAATTCACTTGGACCCAATGTCAAACTAGTCAATAAAGAGACAGATAACAGGTAGGCCAAAACAAGGGTGATTTTTTCTCTTAAATGCATCTTTAAGACATGACTCAGAAACTATAGACTCCAGGGCTACATCAAAGTGAACCAAGAAGTAATAGGAGACATTATTGAAGGTCTATCTTGTGGAAACTCATTCGCAAACATAAAACGAAACAATCCTCTAGTATAGCGGAACAGGTTTGGGTTGACAATTTCCATGCTAAATATTGGGATCCATCGAACATTTCGGCAAAAGGGAAAGGTAATATGGCCAATAATGACTCGATTTGGGATTATAATTTTGATAAAGAAGATATAATGATGTGCATTGAAAAATTAACATCATCAAGAGCTTGTGGCCCAGATGGAGTATTGAACAGCCCAGAAAAAGGACCCGCCACTTTGGTCGGACATATTATTCCATCTATTTACTCAGATTGATTCCAGGACCCTGTCTTCACAATCAGTTATAATTCCCATTTTCAAAAAGTGGGGAAAGAGACAATCCACTTAACTAAAGACCCATCTCATTGATAGATGTCTGTCTCTTCAAAGATTCTAGCAAATATGGGTTTAAAGGATGTGGGCAACAAAGCTGGGATACTTTTGCCTTTACAGATGGGATATAGAAGAGCTATCAATACCATTATCAGTGGCTTCATTTTGCTCTCATGTTTAGAACAGGTGGGGAATGGTACCGGTAGATCACTATATGTTGCTGTTTTGAAACTTTCCTCTGCGTTTCATAATGTTGACCTTACTATCTTATGGAGAAAGTTATCAAAATGGGCCATGAACCGAGGTCTGCTGAACATATGGCAACTTTTGTACTCAGAAAATACTGTTAACAGTAAGATTGAACACTGAGGGATTTTTATCAAGAGGTATTCCCCTGAACAGGGGAGTAAGCCAGGTATGCGTTGTGGCACCCACTCTGTTCAATCTTTATATGGCAGACCTTTGGAATGTGTCTTGTGACTGGAACGGCTATCCGCCCAAATGTGGAACCCTGAGAACTAATTATATAGCACACGCTGATGACCTGCCGTTGTTAGACTTCACACCACACCTGCAGGTCTTCTGCAAACTTTAAGTGGTGTTACCGAATATCTAACTAAGAATAAATTAACTATAAACCCAGCTTAATCTAAGATCTTGAGAATATTGAATAAAGAAAAGAAGAAAACCTATTTGCTTTTCTAAGTTTTCTGTTCACAGCAAAACTTTCAGAGGCTATGCAGAAAACCAGCTTAGAAGTAAAATTAAGAACATGCACATCCAGTTTGAAGCTGCTGAAGAGCCGACTTTGTGCCTATTCTCTGACCCCGCTTATTGAGTTTTACTGACTAAAGGTGTCTCCAATTCTATTATATGGTATCGAGCTAAACACAATGGTAAATAGAAAAGTATTCGATAAATTGGAGGGTTAAATTTTGAAGGAAGTGCTTTTCCAACCAAGATATGTGCCAATTAGTATTATTCGACTGGAGTTGGGGATGCAGTCCTGGTGGTCACAGTATGTATTTAAATGCGTGTCCCTCTTTTTGAAAATTGTGAGGGTTCAGAGAGTGGAATCTTAAAACATCTGCTCCATATGAAGATTAATACTGCTAACAGCTTTATACAAAAATTCATTAAGAGGTGTTTCAATATATGACGGCCATGGACTTGAATGAAACAACCTTTCAATGGGCCTTAAAAAATGCTATAAAAAGATTGGACAAAATCTGGGACGTAGACAATCTACAGATATTGTCAAGATATAGAAATGTTGGTTTGTATTATGTACCAACCACAACTTGGACCTTGTGTAAGATTTCTGTCTGCAGGCTCTCGAGATTGTTATTTAAAATTTCGACTTAATTGCCTACCAACCTTGGAGGTAATTGGTCCAAAGCTGCAGATACCTTGGGCACTTAGAACCTGTAGACTGTGCAAAGAACAGACTATGGAGACACTATCACTTGGTTATTGATTGTCCAACACTACTAAAAGGACAGGATTGTGTTTTTTCAACGTAAATTCAATATCTAATGACATTGGCAAGAACCTTTGGGAAAGATTAATGTCTGGAAGTCAAGTGTCCCTGATTTTAGCATTGGTAAAGTGTTATTACTTATTGATGAATTGTTTAAAGTTATTAATCAGGGTGTTAAGCTCCTAAGTGAGGCTTTATAGTAAAGTTAGGTTATTTTTAATAGACTGATAAGGGCAAGTACAAGTTAGATACCAATGGAATTGAGAATTGTAATCACAGTCTTTGTTGAGGTTTATTTTTTGTAAGATTGTGGATTTTTTAAATAGGTACGATAGTGAGTGTTCTTGAATGTTGTGTAAGGTAACATGTTTACTAAAAATGCACCAATATAACAATAAAAAAAACAGTTGAGTAGATTTTATGAAGGAGAGTACCATTTGAAAGTGTTGTTTGAAACATTTATTTAACATTTACTTTGCAGTAAATGTCAAATACAAATTTCACTGTGCATGGCTGGCCTCTGGGGGGCAGAAGTGTGCCAAACATAAAGCGGGTTTGTAGTGACATGCACCATTTTACAGAAATCACATTCAAATTTGTTGTCATCTGTGGCTACGGGTCGAGTGTATTTCTCTTAGGTCGAATAGGTAAACTAAGTTACACGGCCTTCAGGTCTAGCTGAATTTTAAAGAATTTGCAATGCTTGATAACTTCTGGTTACATTAACAATATTAGTACAACATTGCTAATCAAATGGGTCTGTTTGCTAATCAAGAAAATGTTAATTACCAAACTCTGCTAAACAATTTTTGAAAATGTGGATGCTTTGGTATTATGAGTCATTTATAATGCGCCAGTACACAAGTTCTTCTAGGCGCAACAAGTTAAGGTAGGGAAGACAGGGAGGACAAAACAAAGGATCTTACTAGGCCTTGTCATTCAGATTGTGTAAGTGCCAGGGGGAAGTAAGGGGGAAGTGCAATGAGGGCAGCATTGCTATAAGTAAGTGCAGCCAAGGCTGTGCGTCTCTGTTAAGTGCAAGGAGGCAGGGGACTGTAGGGTTACAGATAGAGCCCCCAAGTGCATGGTAGGCCCTGAGGCAGTGCAGGGGTTACTGGTCGTGGAGGAGCCTGGTGCCTATTGAGCTTCTGAGGGTAGCCAGGCAACCAGTCAGCACAGCAGATAGGCAGGTCAGCAGGGTAGAGAGAAAGAGAAGGCAGAAGCACAGAGGAAAGGTCTTGAGCTGCTTCCGGAACCTCAGTTGGTCCGACTCAAGTTTGAGAGAGGCAAGGAGGCCATTCCAGTGGAAGGCACCTGCAGAGGAGAGAGTTCTACTACCCACTCTCTGCCTGGAGAAGCGTCTTACCCACAGAGAGTTGGAGGTGGCTGAGCGAAGGGCTCGAGATGGAAGGTGTTTAGGAAGAGAGAGTTGGATGTAGTGTGGGCCCGCCCCAGAAAGCCTTGTGGACAATGCAGAGGGTCTTGACCTTGATCCTTGCAGCCACCGGGAGCCAGTGGAAATATTTCAGGGCTGGGAAGATACAATCCCTAGGCTTGAGGCCACGGACAAGTCTTGCAGTCCTGTTCTGGATTAGGAGCCAAAAAGACGTTGAACTCCAGGTGGAGAGTGAGATGGCGGAGAGAAAAGGGACCAGTTGAACCTGGGAAGGTTGGTCCAAGAGGAAGGAGGTCAGCCAGTCCAGAGCCAGGTCTGTGATGTCAAGGCTAAAACAGTGTGGATTTCTCAGGGTAGCAGGATTGACTGTATCAAAGGCAGAGGAAAGGTCAAGAAGGATGAAAACGGAAGGAGTGCTGGGGGTCGAGATTAGAGAGCAGGTCTTCACAGGTGTTCAGGTGAGCAGTTTCTGTGCCTCTGGCAGCTCTGAAGCCAGACTGGTGGACGTTGAGACAACCAACAGATTCAGTGTGGGGGATAAGCTGGGAGATGGCTAGTTTCTCCAAGAGTTGGCCCAGGAAGAGGGTAATGGAGATAGGGTGGTAGTTTGCCAGACAGGAGGCGTCAGCAGAATGATTTTTGAGGAGAGGTTGCACAAGGGAGTGTTTGAAGAGAGAGGGGACGGAACCAGTGTCAAAGGAGTGATTGCAGAAATCGGCCAAAGCTGGTACAAGGGAGACAATGTTGGTCTTGATAGTTGTGGAGGAGCAGGAAGCACCTGTTTGAATGAGACCTTCATAGAGCAGACTTCTCTAGAAACCTCATCAGGTGTTATGTGCGAAAAAGAGGAGTGTAGGAGGAGAGAGGGGCGAAGGGAGGCCTGAGAGGGGGTGAGGGAGAAGGGCGAAGAGTGCGGATAGATGTCCTGTGTTTTAGAGGTGAAGTGAGAGGCCAGAGAAGTGCAGAGTACCAATGGAGGCAGAGGAGAAGTGGAGACTGCAGTAGGGTTTGCAAGTTCCTTGCAGATTTTGAAAAGTTCAGCCGTGTTGTTAGTGGCCGTAGAGACGCAGACTTGGAAATAGGCCCTCTTCTTCGAGCAGATGGAGAGTCAGTATTGCCTTTGGGGCAGGCGGGAGGCCAGTTTATCAGAGGATGTGCTTGAGGCCTGCCACTTCTGCACAGCCACTCTGCCACTCTGCACTTGCGTTTTGGAGCGGCCCGGTCGGAGTTAAACCAGGAATTGCACTTTGAGGCAGGTTTCATGCAGATCCTCATGACAGGAGCAAGGATGTCCGGAGTGTTGGAGATGAAGAGTTGGACGTTAGTAAGGGCTGTGTCAGAGTGAGTCGGTGGTGGGGGAAGAGTAAAGGTGGCAGCAAAAGCAGCAACTGACACTCACTTCATAGGTTGAAAGATGGACAAGAAGGCTGGTAATGCTGGCAGGGGCTTAGCTGGGGGACCCAGGAGGTCCAGATGAGAGGAAAGGAGAGCATGATCAGACCAGGAGAGAGGAGTAATGAGAGGGTAGGAGATGGGGTCGTCTGAAGAGATGAGAGCATCCAAGGTGGGTCCAGCTGAGTGCGTCGGACCGGAGGGAAGAATGGAGAGGGAAAGAGTCACAGAGGTTGCAGAAGAGCCCAGAGGCCATATCAGGGGAGTTGAGGTGAATATTAAAGTTTCAGAGGAGGAGAAGCTTGAAGGAGGAGGCAAGGAGAGAAGAGGTGACGGCCGCTCATTCAGAGAGGAAGTGGGCGACCTGGCCAGGGGGCCTGTAGATGGTGGCCAGAGTCAAAGGGAGGCCAGGGGAGACACCAAGCCTGTGCAAAAGGCATTTGAAAGAGGAGTAGGCCTGAGTGTGTATGGTAGTAGCAGGGACCCACTCTGGGAAGATCAGAGCAACCACGCCCCAGGCCGGTTAGGCTTGGACTTAGAAAGGACCTTGCAGCCCTCAGGGAGGAGAGTGTCAAAACACGTGACAGACCTGGCAGTGAATCATGTCTCGGTGAGAGCGAGGACATCTAGGTTGAGATCTTCAAGGAGGTGGAAGATGTCAGAGGAGTGTTTGACGGCAGAGCCAGTGTTGACGGTAGCTAAGTGGAGCGGGTTGCCACCTTTAAAGGTTTCCCGAGGAGGGGTACAGGAGTGTGGTTGGTACACCCATCAGAAGTGGCAGAAGGAGAAGTGGCAGGAGCGGGGAGGAAGTAGATGAGAGACGGAAGACGCCTATCAAAGAGGAGGAGGAGGAGAAGGAGGTTGGGCTGAGAGCCCTTGATCAGGACAGTGCCATTTTTGTTGACATTAATGATGAGCCTTAGTGGATAGGAAGGATGCCAAGAGTACCTCCCCAACGTATGCCACCACTAACGGGAGAGGAAGAGAAAGGGGGAGCACCAAGACCATAAGGGGAATCCTGGAGAAGGAACGATAAAGAGGATGTTGGTGAGAGTCTGCCTGAAAGAAGCGTTGACATAGCTGTCAGCAATTGGCAAGGCCTGGATTGGAGACCAGGAGATCCTTTTTGTTTTTTTTCCTTCCAGACTGACAGAAGACGAGGGGGAAGAAATGTAGAGAGGGAGAAACTGCATAGCACGACACCAACTGTAACCAACAGCAAAACAAGAGTCAAGTGACAATGAAGGGAGAAGGCCTAGGTAAAATCATATAGCAGAGGCACAGCATCAAGAAACGCGTATCGAGACAGAGGGATAAAAGGGAAAGTGCCTAATTCGTTTAAATGCAGCAGCATACAAGAAAACACAGATTCAACTTTCTTAGAAAAGAGGGAAAAGCCCTTTTTTTAAAAAATGCGGCAGTAAATGCAAGCACACACAGATTTGACTTTCCTAGAAAAGAGGGAAATACATTCTGTTAAGTCCACAGCCATTTTCTATTTGGGCCATGATCCTTGTCTGTGTGTACTACTAGACATGGTCAACATTGCCATTTTTCTTATCCTGAGCCAACAAAGTCCACTTCAGTTGTGGTTTAAATTGGTGTAGACTAGTTTAAAATCGTCCAGACTTTCTAATCTGCATCCAGTGTGGTAGTTCAAATGTGGGGGTGTTTAAGGTCAGCCAGATTGGCTGGCCACAAAACCTTCTGTGCCTGCCTGGAGTGTGATTGGTGGACTGGTTTATGCCAGCCTTCAGGTCAAAAATATTATTGGTGGGAAACCCTGTGCATTCCTCAGATAAGTCCTTGAACTCCTGGAGGACTGCTGGACAACTTCCCTGTCCTGGAAATCGAGTGCTTGCTGTTGCTCCTCCCTAGTTAAGTTATTTGGGACATCCTGGTTCCCCTCCCGCTGTTGACCCCATTTGAGATAGTCCCTTGCTGGCTGGTTACCCCTTCCTGAGCTGACATTGAAACTTGTACAGGTTATTCAATGCCCCTTTCACTGTCGTCGTGGTCTCATGGGTCGCCCCTCAAGGTGTCTTCATGTAGCTCCTTTCTTCGTCTATATCCTTGCTAAATTACGTGTTTAAGCCCCTCTACTTCGAGGCCCCAACTGCTGCTAGACAGATTTAAACCAAACACCCACCCAAGCTCACCAGTGCACCCCCACTGCGCTACTGTCACACTCACATTTCTGTGCTGAATTTTCTGCAACCAGCACAGCAGTACTTTGCCCCCAGGTACTAGGGTTGTGTCCCTGTAGTTGGTTGTGTCTGCAGTGGTCCACAGGGTGAGGGAGTAGAGTGGTTTTCAGCACCCTAAACAGTTCTCTATTGCCTGGAATGGAATTTGCACTCCCTCAGCAACCAGCTCCTCTTGGCATGCTGGTTCCAAAAGGCTGAGCTGGAATTCTTCTTGGGTGCCCCCCTCTGGCATCCATTCTGGTTGGTTACCTCACCTTCTGCAACACTGCGGTAAAAGAAGACCTTTCCTGACTTTTTCCTCTACCCGCTCCAGATCTTTGGGATTTGATGACTTGTTATAGGACATAATTAAACTAAGAAATGTTGTCCTGGGACCTCCATAGGGCCCTGGATTTTGCAAACAAAGACTGTTATTTTAGGACAGATCGGTGATTGATTACAGATTTCTATCTAATACATTAGCACTCTTTGCGTGTGCGGCAGCCCATCTGGTTGATCCAACCCCCGGGGTTGCTTCGAATCCAGGTGCAAGCCTGGATTCGAAGCAACCCCAGAGCTCTGCGCATCCGCCCTCCACCCACTGCAGCTCCTAGCCCTCATCCCCTGCCTCCCACCCCAGATTATCCATCCCCTGCAGACCCCCCCAATGCCCCTCTCCTTACCTGAAAGGGGCTCATCCGTCCCAGGCCACGCAGGCAGCTTTGCTTCCTGGTAATGCCACGGAAATGGAATAGGGGCTCCTAGTGGACCCCCTCCTTCCCTTTCCATGGTAACCCTGCCTGACCCGGTAACGGAAACAGGGCCCAGAGTTAATGCCTTTGCTTCACTCAGGACTACAATTTGGGCACTGGGCTATTACTGGCCAGTGAAGCCCTTCAAATACTATTAATGCTTAATTACTGCAGTTCTGTTAGTATTATAAAAAGTGATAGTGTTACAGTTGTTGAACGTGAACAGGGACCTATTGGGGCCCACTACTGTAATTCTAATTGTACTTAATTTCTATTTACTCGCAGGCCCGTTTCTTACATTGTCCCCCCCTTGTTAGGACACACATAGGCCTACTTTTTAACCATTAGGTTCGACTTCTATTTTCCGTGTCCTGGAGGAAAGTGGAATCAATTTCTTTTTTCTTGATGTTTTTTTCTTATATAGTTACTTTGTTGGTGTTTAATAAAGTACTCTTTTGATAGTGTTTTTAATAGAATGCAATCCCAAGCCTTGTTAGTGAAATGGGAATCCATGGATCGCTATAAATTAGCCACAAGGGGCACACCAGACACCAGTAAGAGGAAAAGCGAGAACCACAAGAGGAGAAGCTGCTGACCAGAGTGCTGATCATTGTAGGTCACACCCGCTGATCGACCTGAAGGAGCAGAAGGAGGCTAAAGGAGTGAAACTGCTGAAGAAACCTAAAGACCTCTCAGAGGTCTGAGAAATATACACATCCACAGGAACAATAGGGACATTGGTTTTTCCTGGTTGGGCTGTCTCTCCTAGCTGTCTATCCCCAGGAGAGACAGCCCAACTAGCCGGAAAATAATCTTGGGGTGTCTGCAAAAGCTAGCACGATGCTACATTTTTTAAAGTCATAGTGAGCTGGATTATATGCCTGTCACTGTCAAAGAGTGAGCTTGGAGCTATATTCGCAAGACTCTCAAGGAGTAAGCAAGCCCCTGAATCCTTGGGAGTTCAAAGGAAGTGAGCTGTGAAGACTGTTTTGTCATGAAGTGTTACGAGCACTAAGCACCAAGATGCTGTACCTTAGAACTGTGAGAGCCATTTTAGAAATAGAACGAGGGGGTATACCGGCCAGACAAAAAAAACATAATGCAATGCAGTTTATCCCTTTCCTACACCTTTTGTTTAGATGGTTAAAATGACAGAACATCCTTTGCCTTTTAAGGAAACCCACAGCAACTATTTATGCTTATCCCATTAGGCTGTGTGTTCTGTTGATTGCCATGAGACAGAATCCACATGGCATCTAGGCTCAAATGTAATCTTGTCTTAATGCACATTCTTGATTTATGCAGCATTTGTATAAATCAGCATGTCATTTACACAGCTTCTGCATACAGCTGATTCAGGTTCATAATGAGATTGTGATCTGCTGTGGCTGTGCAGTGAAGTTAGCACCCGAGCGAATGTGCAAGCCAATCAGCTAATTTAGTTTGCAGGCTGAAACGATTAATCCAAAAACGCAAAGTGAGCCAAATGCTCCCGCACCTGCCCATGTTTCCCTGCCTGGCCTCTCCTGCTCCCCTGTTGCCCACCCATGTCTGCAATCTTTCACCATCTTACCTTTTTCACAGCTGTACTCTCTGGCTCTGACCTTCTTCTCTTCACACGCTCACCCCTCCACCCCATTCTGACTATGAAAATGAAAGAGGGGCTCTACTCAAAGCACCCGATTCCATTTCAGTAGTGGCCATTGTGATGAATCTGATGCAGTCATCATTAACTCCCCGGTGACAATCTCCTTCCACAAGGCCAGGAGACAGCAGCCGCTACCTGATCCTGACCCGGGGAGTGGTATTATGAGGGAGGATCATGTGGGAGGGGACAACTGCTGGGAGGAAGTGATAACTCCATTGGAAGAGATGCAGTATTTCCTCCTCTCATATGAAGAAAAGGTTGTGATTCCTAAAAGTCTGATGGCATACTATCACTCTAGGCAAGGGACCATCCATACTTCACACAAATAACACCAACCTAACATCTACGGTTTCTAATGTTTTCTAAAGTGAAAGTTCTGAACAATATCACAGTAGAAATCCTAGACATTATGTGAACTGCAGTTCCCATAAGGCCCCAGATACCGAGTGAGGAAGAGGAGTGAGGGGTTGATGCAGATTGAAGTAAACTCCAATTTGAATGAAATAAGCACAGCAGCAGAATTGAACAAATCCCCATGTATGGGCTATCAATGTGGGGAAAGTTGGAGCAAGTCATACATCAAGCAGACAGAAATATAGTGAAGTGATGCAACTGTGTTATGTTAAAAGATATTGAAGTCCTGATAAAAAGGAATATATCAGGCAGTGAACGTTTGTTAGCAAGATATCTGGCAGGGGAGTATATCAGGGGATCCGACGACTCTACTAGAGGGGTCCTGGCAGGGAGTATACCAGGTGGACCTTCAAAGTTGTATAAAGAAACTTACTTGTTTTGCAAAGCACATGTTAAAGAGGTATACCAGAGATGCCTTTGCCATTATTAAATAATTCTTATTTGAAAGAGACACTTTCGCCATCCTTAAAGAAGTATTGTTTAAAAGATACATTTGTGCCATCCAAAATACATTCTTGTTGGAAAAAGACACTCTTGCCATCCTAAATGAACTGTTGTTTGAAAGACACGTTTTGCCATACTCAAGAAATTGTTGTTTGGAAGAGAACGTTTTGCCGTCCTACCTAAATACAGATGAAGGGAACCAACCTCTGGATCCAAGGAGTTCTCCTTGGAGAAAGTTACTTTTTCTAGGATGTATTCATTTGTTTTGATTAGCAACTATAAGTTTAAGATATTTCCTCGCACCCTTAGATGAAAATGTCTCGTATGAGGGTCAGATTAATATGTTTTGGACACAAGGACAGTTTATACAATTGTGACAACTTGGCACAGTCTAATCTTTAGTTTTAGTTTCCTATGTAGGATAACTCTCGTTAGGATAGGGACAAAGAGGCCTGTATACAACCCTTTTGTTTTAATAAAGATGTCTGATGTTGAGAATGTTTCAACTTTGTGTCTACCTCTCATTTCTGACCCCTCACATCATAGAAGCCACAACCCACATGCTTGACGCAAGTTCTATTTTTTACCCTCTATTAGAACCTCAGGAGTTGGCACCAGGGTGCAAATGCAATAATACACACAGATATGCACGGGATTGACCCGCAACGGCACCAGAACTGGTATTAAGACCCTTGCTTAGCTCAGGAATATTGACAGGTATTGACATATTGACAGGCATATTGAGCCCCGGGCCGTTACCAGCAGATCTATGTTCGACTAAAGAGATATCCTGCAGGGAGCTTGGACATTGTGACCTTCCCCAACACCAGCATGCTGAAACCTTATTGTGTCCTGCAGATTAAGGCAGTCGACAGTTCTATCTTTTCAAAATGTGCTCATTATGAACGATCCTGTCTATGGTTCCCCCCCAAAATGAAACACCCCATTGACTCAATTGCAGACTACTCCAGACTCAACCAAGGAAGACCTATGTATCAATCTGAGCATCTGTTACAACTTCTTCAGCATGTGCTGTATATGGAGCAGGTTGCAGGGAGCTCACATCTCTTATCCTATGCTCTCTGTATTGGCTGGCATTAAACAGACTTGGAAAACCCAGCATACTGCACTTCATATTTTTTACTTGCTGGATCTGTCGTTTCTTTATGAAAAAACAATATGTTACTCATCATAGGGACTAGTATACTCCTAATCCATACCCACTTCTGTCAATACTAATGGGATGTCGTCCTACATGGGGCAAAGACAATGCTTAGTTGCACTGCAAAACCCTTTTTGGTAAAAGGAAACCTGGATGCATTGTGTAGTATTGCCCATTCATGGCTGTGTCCCAGATGACACCGCCCTCAAGCCTTGCTCAGCAATCATTTTACAATACCACTTGGCCAGGCCCTAATACAGGGCTTGGTTTTAGTGGTGTCAGAACTGTGATTCTGCAAACAGCGACAACCTCCTGGGAGTCGCAAAGAAGGGCCTACTGCTAATGTGAACGTCAGAGACTACTCCCTGTTCACCAATGAGACAGAGGAGGCAACTAGGACTACCAAAACAGAAGCAATATAACAGACGCCTAAGGTAGATATCCTGGCACCTCAAAACAGGAGCTGTAGTGGAAACAATAACAACCAATTAATGTTGGTAATAGTGGTCAGTTAGGGAATTCTTTCCCCCTTCCCCAGTATAACAATAATCACCTTAATCTCCAGTATTGGAGGTCAAATCACCAGGGTATCTTGGAAAGGTATGTAAACTGAGTTCCAGTTAAGAAAGAGGGTCTAGAGTCAGGGGTCCAGGGTTTCGGACCAACACATAAAGGGCTTGGTAGCAATCACTTAGGAAAGCGGTTTGCACAGAAGAGAAAGCTAAAGGATGGCTATATACCTATACTCTTTCAATGGCATCTCAAGATCTGCATTGCAAGACACTGCTTCTTGCTTGTGTCCTGCTTTTATACTGACTGCTTGCTGATAACGACTGCCAGCTGAGACTGGATGCCTGCAGCCATCTTGGGTTGGGCAGCATGATATAACAGGGTGGACATCTTGGAAGTGGCAGTTTGTTCTTCCACGAACAATGTGAAATGGGAAAACTTAGCGATGGCAGCTACATAGCGCTGTGTCCATCTGGGCTTCCATATGCGGCCCAGAAGGAGCAGGACATGTCTCAGACGGAATGAATTTCTAACAAGTGAGGATCGAGGCAGGGTCATATGGGAGGAAAAAAAGACTATGGACTGGGACATGTGGCGGGTCAGAAGGACGCAGACTCTTGTAAGTCATTTCACTATGAGGTTATTAAGGAAAAAGGTCAGACTTTCCCTATGCTATAAGGCGTCCCTACCTAACAAAACTAGATGAGGTGTTTGTCAGTCATCAGTGATTGTCTTAACAGAATCTGTCCACCGTCCAAACTAAGCCCAACTGACCCTACCATTGTAACAACTAAAGACAGGAGAATGACTTCTTTCTCCTGTAGTTTGTCAATTGCAAACTTCTGTTTCAATAATTTTCAGATAGTCTCTGGTGCCTTTTTTTCCATATAACTTTTTATTAACGTTTTCACATCTTTTACACACATTTGCATTCCCTCTACCCCCCATAGTCCGACCTCCGATGGGGAAGCTCTTCTTAAAGCCGGTTGATTCTTAACCTCTTGAACGAAAGCCCTCTGGTTCACTCCACCAGGCCTAACAAGTCTCATAACAATATCACCTGAACAAAACTTTTGTCGCTTTTGTAAGAATAGCTCTGAAATAGAAACACTCCAACACTGCATAGTAACATGTCCTGCGCTAAAGGAAAAGAGAACAATATTTTAAGAACTTGATTATCTCTCAGTGCTTCAGAGATCCAGATGAAATTTGGTATTGTTTGTTCACAGATGCGAAATTAGGGGTCCGTATTGCTATAGTGCAATTTTTAGAGTCTCTTTTTCCTTTTATATCAAAGAAATATAGGAAAGTTCACATACATTTGAATTTTAGAAACTGTGGTGTTAGGTAAGCAGTATTGAATGAAGTAAATGAAAGATTTAAAATGTAAATGAAAACTGTATAAGAAATGAAATTATCTGATGATTTAAATGTTTGTTTTTTATGTGTATGTCTATTAATGTTGATTTGATTGTATATATATTTGAAAGGTTGATTTTATCAGCTAACCAAATAAAAATACAAAAATAAGAAACAAGTCTCATTCTTCTTGGGCGCCATATCCCCCTTGCCCCTTTCTGAAGAAACCCCATAACTCATGACCAGTCTTCCCGAAAGCCCTGTTCTCCTTGCAAAGAGTAGGTGGCCCATTCCAATAGAGCCAAGTTCCACACTTTTCCTGCCCAGTCACGTTTGGTTGGAGGGTCCTTTGCCTTTCATTCTTGTGCTATTCCCAATGCACCTGCCATCATCAGGATTATGTAAATATTTCGCTCTGCTTTGGATGGTAGCTCTTGCAATTGGCACCCCAGTCCCAAAATAGACAGGCATCTGTTCCCACCACCGTTCAGTTTCAAAGCCTCAGTGAGAGCCTCTCCTATTAACCTCCAATATTCCTGGAAGTGGGGACATTCCCACCAGATATGGTTTCAGGTGCCCGCCTGTCTGAATTGTCTCCAGCAGAGGTTCGACACCAAGGGGTTGAATGTATGTTGCCTCTCTGGAGTTAGATGCCACTGGAACATAAACTTTGTCCATTAATTGAATTTGTAGGGATCGTGCCAATTTTGGTATGTTGGCCCATAACTGCTCCCAGTCCCCTGTTGCTATAACTTGACCCTTTACTCCCCCTCCCCAAAGTGTCATATGTTTCCTTTCCCCTGGCATCTCCCCCCTGTTTAAAGCATACATTGTTCCCACTTTGTTAAACCCAGAGTCCGATGTTAAATATTTCTCGAAGGGGGTTAAATCTCGCGTAGCTGCCCCTTTAATTGAGGGGCGTGTGAACCAATGTCTTATCTGAAAGTATCATAACCTCTCTATCTCCTCCAGCCCAAAGTCTTCCTTGCACTGGATGAACGTTTTAACTTCTGTTCCCCTGAACATAAACCGCACTTTAAGGCATCCCCCTCCTGCCATGCTCCAAAGCCCCTTTCCCCTCTACCTGGGGTTAACTCTGGATTGTCAAAGATTGGGGTTGAACGGGGATGGGAATGTGGTAAATTGGGCCCATTTTATCGCATTGTCCCAGGAGTCACCTCCTATTGATAGTATTTAACTGTATTACATTTTCCTGGGCTCTACCTCTTCAATGTTTTCTCCTATCAAGGCCTTGTCCATTGCCCTCCAGATTCTCCCCCGGTCATCTTGCAGCCAATCCCTCAGAATTCTAATCTGGACTGTACTAAAATAAGCTGTCAGATCTGGTTCCCCATCCCCTCTGTTTCTCAGTAGCATCATCACCCTCCTACCTATCCTAGGTTTTTTGTTATTCCAAATAAATCTACCCGTATGTTTTTGGACTGCTCGGAAGAAGCCTATCAGGGCTTGGATGGGGAGAGTCATGAAGTAATATAGTAATTGTGGGAGAATCACCATCTTCACCACGTTAATCCTACCCATCGAGATTATTGATAGGTGGCCCCAGTCCACCAGTTTACTTCTAATTGCTTCTAGTAGAGGCTTGTAGTTAACCGCGAATAGATGCTAGATTGTTTTGGTCAATTTTATAACCAAATGCGTTAAGTGTTTCTCGACCATTTTGTATGGAAGGCTGCTCTTAAACCCCTCTTCAATCTCCCTTGGAGTTGTGAGATTCAATATTTCAGTTTTCAGGGGATTGATTTTTAGCCCAGCTACCCTCCCGAAACATTTCATCTCCCTTTCCATAGCTCTCAGGGAGCCCTCCGGGTCTCCCAGCGTCAAAAGCATGTCACTCGCAAAGGTGACTACCTTGTGCACCCTTCCCCCGAATGTTATCCCCTCTATTTCCTTGTTTGCTCGTATTGCGGCCAAAAGTGGTTCTAAATAGATGGCGTAGTGCAAGCGGGAGAGAGGGCATCCCTGTTTCGTACCCCTCTGAACCTTTATGGTCTCCGACAGTTGGCCATTTATAGCTGGTCTTAACGATGGGTTCTGGTAATTGGCCTTAATCATAGTAAGAAATGTCTTCCCAAAGCCCATTTGCTGCATTGTTATGAATAGGAACCGCAACTCCACCCTGTCGAAAGCCTTCTCCGCGTCCAGCGCTACTAGAATCGCTGGGGTCCTCTTTTATTAACCTTTCCTATAAGGTGAGCTATTTTCCTGGTGTTATCGCTAGTCTGTCTACCCTTGATAAATTGGTTCAAGCGGTATGCAGGACCTTTGTGTATATCTTTGCGTCTGTTTTGATTAGGGTTATTGGCCTGAATGAGCCACATACGATCTGGTCTTTGCCTTCTTTAGGGAGCTGGACCACCTTAGCTTCCTCCATGGTAGATGCTCTTCATCCCTCCCTCCCCATGTCATTGAATAATGGGACCAAGAATGGCATCCAGGTTTCCTTATACGTTTTTCATAAAATTCTGTGTTGAAACCTTCCTGTCCCTGGAATTTATTGATGGGGAGGGCCATAATGACCCTCCGCACTTCCTCTGCCGTAATTTCTAGCTCTAGCGTTTCCTTTTCTTGAGTCGTAATTTGGGCCACCTCCCTTGCTTTCAAGTAGTCTGACTCTGCTCTAGAGGGTTGGCCGAGCTGTATAAGTCTGAGTTGAACCTCGAGAACTCCCATACTATATCACTAGTGTCTGTACTAGTCCCCCCTTTAAAACTTATTTTAATTATCATTTTTGCTTTCTCCTCCCTTCTCAGCGTCCTAGCCAGCAGTCTATCCGTATTAATGGCCTTTATGTAACATTAGTGTTTTAAGAAAGCCAATGCCTTCTCCGCTGCCCTGGCCTGTATGATCTCCAGCTGGGCCTTTATTACTCTATATTCCTTTCTCGTGGCCGCACTGGCTCCTACTCCCATCCTTGTCCATTAGGTCCTTTAATTTTTCCCCCAGATTTCTTTCCGCTAGTCTTAACTCTCTGTCCCTGCGTGACTTGATTGCCATGATTCTTCCCCTGATAGTAGCCTTAGAGGCGTCCCATCTCATATGTCCCGAAGTCTCTGCCACTCTGTTGTCTCCGAAGAAGTTTGTTATCTCCCCCTCCAAGTCCGGCCTCAAAATCTCATCTTTAAACAGATGCCCTGGGTACATCCATTTCCAGAGACCCAGGGGTCCTGGCCTTCTAGCTATTTGTTCCCGTATGGGAGCGTGATCGGATAAAAGGATCACGCCCATCTCAATGACCCTTACCCGAACCAAGATTTTCCTGGAGGTCCACACAATCTATTCTTCAAGATAAGCGGTAAACATGCGAGTAGAACATGAACCCATCCTTGTCCCCTTCTTTCTCCCTCCATACGTCCACTACAGCTAACCTTTCAACCTTGTCTACTAGTTTATTCAAGGGCTTCCTCTGGGTCCCTTTGGTTTTTGTCGATCTGTCTTTTCCTGGGTCCCAAGCTATATTGAAATCCCATGTTAGTATTATGGGGCTCTTCGCAAATTTCTCCAGCCTAATCAAGGCACTTTAAATAAAGGAGTCCTTACCTTTATTTGGGGCATAAATAGTCGCCAAAGTAAATCTCCCCCCCTTTCAAATTTACAATTATGTACCTCACTAGAGTGTCCGTTACTGTGAGGTCCAGGTTGGGTCACATAGCTATCAACACTCCTGCCCTCGTATTCTTATCCGTAGACTGAAAAATATTGGGGAATCCTTCCATCCTCAGACTGTTCCTGTCCTGTGTCCGTATGCGTTTCCTGCAGTGTAATTATATATGACCCCCCTCCCTCCGCAGATACCTCTCCAGTTTTTCCTTCTTCACTGGAGAGTTCAGGCCGTTTATGTTCAGGTATATCAAACCTAGCTTATTGAAGATCCCCATCTCCCTGGGTTATTCACTTTTTTGTGTGTTCCCTTCCTCCCCTTTGGTCGGACTCCCTCTCTCCCCCCTACCCTCAGCCCCTTCCCCTTTGGCTGGAGGAACTCAACCGGCCTCTAGCTGCCCCCAAATATCTCCCTCTGGATTTGAGTTCCCTAGACGACCCAGCCTAAGCCCCGGCAGGGTCACTCCAACGCATTCTAGATTCCTCCCTGGCCACCTCCCCCCCCTTTTCCCCCTGATTCCCCACCCCAGGCGTAGTACTGGTTTAGCCCATGTACCTCTATAGCCTTTTCTAGCAGCTCACATCTTCGCTATCGGACCTCTCCTTCTATGCTACCTTCACTGGAGGGTCCTTTCAGTTGGGGTTGGTAACCCCCTTGTTTCTTTTTTGTTTCACCACGTCAACCATTCCCAACTTTTGCACTCCGCTTGTCCCTTAGCTTTTGGAGCTCTTGACTCCCGATCTTCCTCCTCTATTCCCAGAATCCTTGCTCCTTCCTCCATGGTGCTGATCCGATGTTGCCTGCCATGCCATTCAAACAACATGCCAAACGGAAATGTCCATCCGTACGTTATGTCCTTCTGTCTAAGTGATCAGGACCATTTTTCTCCTTTTGATCAATGTCATCTGGGATATATCCTGAAAGATGAACAGATCCGACCCATTGTAGGATACTTGTTTGGCTCTCCTTGACTGTTGGAAGATCCGCTCCTTGGTTCTGTAATCCTGAAGGGCCGCGCCCCTGCTTCTGATCTGGACGGCCCGACTCTGTGGATCCTGTCTATTCTTACTTCTAGCGTCTCCTCAGAGTCTAACAGATCCTCGAAAATGCCCTTAACCACTGCCTCGAGGTCTTAATCTCGCACCTCTTCCTGTATGTTTTTGACCCAGTTATTCAATCGCCTTGATCTATTCTCCAAATCCTCTATCTGCAGCTC
Source organism: Ambystoma mexicanum (assembly GCF_040938575.1). Taxonomy (NCBI): domain Eukaryota; kingdom Metazoa; phylum Chordata; class Amphibia; order Caudata; family Ambystomatidae; genus Ambystoma; species Ambystoma mexicanum. The sequence goes on from NC_090934.1 coordinate 475,497,615, forward strand.
TAGGATGTGGGTCGCTATTACCATTTGTTCTACCCAGTTCTCGATCTTCCTAGAGTCTTATGTCAGCTCTTGTATGGCTCTCTTGTTTGCATCAACCCTTTCCCTTCATCTTATTCACATCTTGTTTAATTTCTTGAAGTGCAGAGGCAAGGACTTTCCTCATTACTGTCATCTGTTTTTGCACCGTTTCCGTGATTTTGTCTTCGAACTCTAAAGTATTGCTTCAGGAGTGAGTGCGTTACTTGCTGATCTGGCCTTCCTTCTCCTGGGGTTTCCCCTGGTCCCTTTGCTCCTGGCCTGTTCTGTTTCCAGGGGAAAGCTCGCCTCTTTACATCACATTTTCTGGATGTTACTTTCCATAGATTTTCTGGGGACCTTCGGGGACAAGCGCTGATCTTTCCCCTCTGGTCTTGCACATTGTCACTGGAAAAAGTATTTCCCTGGGAGAGGGCCACTGTCTATTTTCCCTGCTCCACTCTCCTCCCCTCTTTTACTGTGCGAGGATAAGATTTAGTCTCTGCCTGTTCATTCCGCATGCCCGTAAAGGCGCAGAGAAGTGTCTGCCTTTCAGAAGGGCTCCACCATTGTATGGCAATTTGCCTGTCGGGGGGCCTTCATTGAGTCCCCCCCCGCTAATATTGGTTGTGTCCCCACTCTCCTCCACTTCCGGGGGTACGAGAGATTACATCCTCTTCTGTCGGTGGTGCCAGTGCCGCTGGCTTATCTGGCTCTCCCCCTGTGGCCCAGGCTGCTGGGTTAGGCCTTTCCCACCTGCCAGTCACTCACAGCAGTTACCTCTTCCTCGCGTTCCCTCATTTACCACTCCGACTTCCCTTGCCATCAGAGCCAGATCCCAACTTTTCTCTCAATGTCCCCCCCCCCCCCCCAGGCCCCTCCAGGATCCTAGTCTCTTTGCCTTCCCTTCTCCGGCTTGAACTCGGGCCCCTCCTCGCTCTGCATGGTCTGGCCTGGGTCCGGTGTCTCCCCGCTGGTACTCACCTTGATTGCCTTGTCTATAGGCCCTCCACCACTCACAGTAAGGGTGACCGCTCCTCCTCTCACTGTGCTCCTTACCGATGTAAGCTTAAGCTTTCCTTCGGAGTGCGTGCGTGTCCCGGGTCCTTCCATCCAAATTATTTTTACTCCTTAACCGGATCCTCACAGCGCTCCCTCCTTACTGGGCTGTTATGCCCATTTCATTTTCCGCTAAGCCGCTGAGCTCTGGGGAGAGGGGGGGGGGTTCTTGTTTGCAGATACTTCTGCTGCCGTTCCGTTCTTTTCTGCTGCGAAGCTCCCGCCTCTGTCAACTTGCACCCCGCTCTCCTCCACCTCCAACGCCGGCGAGACCGCCTCCTGGGGTCCGCTGGTGAACGTTGTTCCTGGAGCTTGTGATGTACGTCGGGGGTGCCCCCTTCTGCCTGGGCTTCTGCACGTCTCAAATCCGATGCCTGGGGAGGGCTATGAAATGCTGGACGCTCTGTGGAGGCCCGAGGGTCAGGAGAGCATAGATCACGGTGCTCTCCACCCAGCAGCCATCTTGGAATCTCTGGTGACCGTTTTGATCAGTTCAGACAAAAATGTTCAAGATTGCTCACATTTGCTTATATAGCGCCGGGAACCCTCGGGCATCAGGGTGCACAAAAACACCAGAAGGACATTGAATAGATGGCACAGAACGTATAATGTGGAGATTTAAATGTTTTCCTGGATGATGTTTATTTACCCATTTGCTTGGCTTCGCCTTTTCTTGATGGTTACTGTGATGAATCTGATGGTGTTATCACTCCTTTCCCAGAGGTGACCTCTCCCCATGTGGCCTGGGGACGGCAGCCACTACCTGATCCTGGCCCTGCGGGTGGCTATGTGAGGGAGAATCACATGGGGGAGGCAATTCTCAAGAGAGTGCCACAATATCATTGGGTGAGACGTGGTATCCCCACCAATTAAGGGACCTTAGAGCCCCTTCCCACAACACTAAGAATATAATCTCTTCCCTAATGGGCTTGTTGGTTGTAATCCTACAATTCCCCTAAAAAGTACTGGGTCGAGGAAGAATAGGAGTGTCATGATTGAAGATCCCTTCCCCAGTACTGTGATGACAAATGACTCACAAGAGAGTTATAAGATAAATACTGTGACGAGGGAGAAGAATGGAGGGATGAGGATTACGTGTAAGAATCACATACAGCAGTCTAGTCTTTTCCCAAATCCTATTGGCCAGGGCCTGTTTAAAAGAAAGGAAAGACTCTGGAAGTTTGATAGAGGCCCTCCCTGGAGGACCTGGTTTCAGGATTCATTTGTTGCAGAAAAGGGGCCTTGGACTGCTGTTCCAGAGGAAAGAAGTGCATGCCTTTGCACGCCAACACCTCATGGAGAACTGGGGACTGCTGGGGGAACCCCAAGAACCGCTGTGGCCCCCAAAAAGGGGGTGAACCAGCAGTGTGCCAGAGAAAAGCTGGTGACTCCCTCACTAAAGAAATACAGCTGAAAGCGGGAAGCTTAAATTTGCTACCGCTGCAGCTGAGAGACAATGGCTGGAGAAGACTTACCCGCTCAGTGCGACCGAGGGATCAGTGGGCTGGTGCGAGGCCCGTGGAGACAACTAGCTCACCGAAAAGACCAAGGATGACAGACTGCAGGAGATGGTACGCTGGGGGAACACCACGAGAGAAAGAAGAAAGGTTTCCTGGCATGCACAGGTACCGAACAGCAGCCTCCCAAGACCAGAGAAGCCCAGGGCAAGCAAGCGGGAACCGCGAGAGGCACAGAAGCTGCAGAACAGAGGCAGCGAACTCGGAGAGCAAACGCGGGATGCTGAAGAGACCGTGCAGGCTTGCTGCGGGAGATCAAACATATGCTACTGAGAACTGGTGAGTCCACCCAAGGGATGCAGGGATACTGTGGTGCTTCGGCAGGCCTAGTGAAGGCAAATAGATGTGAATGAAGCATATGAGAAAGAACGAGAGATTTAAAAATGTCTTAAAGAGATAGAACGGAATAAATATAACGGACTGACAGGTTTACAGGTGTGCACAGTGTGCCTATGAGAAAGCCCTGGCAGGAGAGTATACCGGGCAGATTCTAGTTGAACACTGTGTGTAAAGTACATCACACAAGGAAGTCCTGAAAAGGATACATCAGGAATAGCCGAAGACTGAATTGAAGGCATCTTAGACAGAAGAAGAAACCTGGCAGGAGAATACACCAGATATGCTACCAACATTAAAATTAACAGCCAAGTTGTTTTGTTGACCAAACAAAACTGACTTAAGGAAACCGATGTCTATAAAAGTGTAAAGCGCAGTGAAGAGGAATCATAGGAAAAGGGAACAATCCCCTAGAACTGTGAACTTTATCCATTGGGAACGCTTATTTTAGTGTTGCGCCTTTCTTTTTGAACATTTGTGCATGTTCAAGGTCAAAGACATTACCCTTTTCACCTTAGTTAATTTTGTTGGCATGTGAGGACCACATTTTCGTTTGGACATCTTAACATGGGACAGACCCTTAGTTTTATGTTAGATAGGTTAGAGATACATTTTCCAGCTCCTTGTGTTTCAATAAAGGTTTATGGCCGAAACCATGAGTCTTCTGTGTGCGCGTCTCATTGCTAGCTCCTCACATTACCATTTTGGGTTCTATTACAATGTAGGATAGGATCGGCATGCATTTCCTTCTGCAGCCTCCTCTGGGTGCAAGCTGTGTGCACTGCCTTCTGCAATCATGCCTGTGTGACCTGGTATACTCGGCTATCTTATTCTTTGTTTTATTTAACCTCGGTTTACCAGTATTATTTCACTGCACGCAGCTTATGTAGTCTCTGCTGTAAGCCCGGAGCCCTCTTCATTCCCTTTCCCCAGCCCACCTCCCTGCTGCTCCCTGATTGGGCCTGGTTCCCTTTTAAGTTGATACCCGAGGGCAGCCCCCTGCCTGTGCAGCCCTCTCAGCTAAGGGCCCCAAGGCAAAGGGAAGCTCCTGCAGTAGCAGCTCTGTTTGCCAGTGTTCACCAGTGGAGCCTGCAGCACAGTCGTCAACGAGCATCGACTGACAAGGTAAGCAAGGTGTGGGCAGGTGGTACGGCCATTACTGCTCCCTATTAAACTGTCCCACCTTTCGTATCACTCCTATTAGAAAAAAGCTTGTTGTCTGCTGCATGTTACCCACAGTTGTATGTTATCCATATCTGACATTTAGACGTATTGTGTTGGGTAGCCTATCTGGCAGTTGGCCTCTATCCAGGAATCCTGAATCGGGTTATTTTGCATTTGCTGTTTTGAAATATAGGCCTTTTCGCTATTTTCGAGAAAACTCAAAATCTAGATGTTTTGCATTTGCTGTTGTGTCTGAAGCTATCCAGAAATCTAGATTCCCTCCCCTCCATCCAGCAAAGGTGCTCCACCGCCACTACTGGGTCCAGCCCAGCAGCACTATAGCATTACAGCTGTGCATAGAGTGAAACAACTGTAGAACTAATTCTCTGCATAGTAGGTTAGGTCTCCTGTGGCTTGCGCAAGAAGGCTGGCAAAGACTCGAGTCTTAGCCTCTTCGCCGAGCGCACCCTCTGCAGGACTAGCTTCACTGGCCTGAACTTTCTTCTCTTGTACCTGATTTGTCTATGGCCGGCTTGCTGCTAGGCCATCTGGTGAGTTCATTGTGCAGTTTCTCCCTCCCTTTCTCCCCCTTCCATCTTTCTGCTCTCTCTCCCTCCATGATACTTCCCATCTCCCCCATCTTCTCCAACAGCTACTCTATGACCTATCCTATCTCTCTTTCAAAGCCTGGAAGGAAAAAGTTCAAGAAAGATCCCCTGGTTTTCCAATCCAGGCCTGCCCATCGCTGACACCCATGTCAACACTTCGTCCAGACAGACTGTTACTGACATCCTCTTTGTTGTTCCCAATCCGGACCTTTGGAATTCCCATATGGTCTCGGTACTCTCCCCTTTCTCTTCTTCGCGCATTAAATGGTAGAACCCTATGGGAAGTACTCTTGGCATATTTCCCATCCTCTAGGGTCTTCATTAATGTCTACCAGAATGGCACTGTCCAACCTCCTGCCTCTCCTGATAGGAGCCTTCCATCTCTCATCAACTTCTTCCCTTCTCATGCCACTCCTCCCCCTGCCACTCCTCTCACCATTTGCACACCACCAACGGATATACCACATTCTTACTTGCAGCTCTGGAGCGCGAAGACCTGCACTGCAACTTCTCCTGTGAAACTGCACACACGCTTGGAGGTCATGCATCCGCTCTGCCCACCCCCGCCCCGTGCAGTGATTGCAGGTACTTGGGGTCACTGGGCGATCTCTAGCAGCATTTTACTAGCTGCCCACGATTAATTGGAAAATTGCATTAAAAAAAATCCTTTATTTTGCTTGCATCTGCTCATCCACTTGTGTGCGTGTTCAGCGCTTCCAAGGGTCTCACAGCAGCACACATTCCCAGCTGGTGAGTCCAATTTGTCTTTCCTTTGTGTGCAGACTATGTGGCAATTCCAAGATGGCCACCGCATTTGTGGGGACCTAGAGGCCACTTGCAGTGCCTCGTAACTTGCCTCTTGCACTTGGATTGGTCAGCCAGACCATTGTAAACACCAACCCGGGACCGGCAAGCTTTAGTCGGCCGCCTGCTCAAAGGCCCACTTCTTAAGGCCTCTAACTGCTCCCTAACCCTGGTCTCCCCATCGCCGAAACCTACTCCAGCGCTTCCTCCAGACAGACCCTCACCAACATCCTCTTTGTTGTTCCATTTCCGAACCTTTGGCTCCTCCTATGGTCTCTGTGCTCTCTCTTTTCTCACCCATTAATGGCGGCACCCATTGGGAGGCACTCCTGGACTCCTTCCACTCCTCTAGGGTCATCATTCATGTCTACCTTAATGGCAGTGTCATGGTCCAAGTTCCTCAGGCCAACCTCCTCCTCTTTGACAGACGCTTCCCAGCCTCATCAATTTCCTTTCTTTTCCTGCTGTCCTGTCTTCCCTTCCTCAGCTTCCTTGCCTCCACGCTCTGCCTCCTCCTTACCTACCTTGACCTCTCCTCCTCCTTCCTCTTCTGCTCCCCGCCCTCCTCGGGCTCCTTCTACACCTCCTCAGGGCGTACCTCTGATTTGTAACCCCGGAAGTCCTTCAAGGATGGCACCTTCTCCATATTGCCACTCTCACCTCTCACTTAGCTGCTAAAAACTCCTCTGACATCTGCCGCCTCCTGGAAGATCTTGACCTTGATGCCCTCTCTCTCACGGAGTCATGGTTCACGGCCAGCTCTGTCACAAGCTTTGACACTCTCCTCCCTGATGGGTACAAGATCCTCTGCGCGGCCAGATCCAACTTTTCCAGAGCGGGTGTAGCCTTGATCTTCCTGAAGTGGATTCCTGCCTCTGTTATTCCTATACAGGCCTACTCCTCTTTTTAATGCCTTGGCTGCAGGCTTTCCCTCTCTCCTGGCCACTCTCTTACAGTGGCTACTATCGGCCATCTAGTCAGATCTCATCCTTCCTCTCCGATTGGACGGGCCTCTCCTCCTCCCTCCTAGCCTTGACCACTCAACTCCTCCTTCTTGGAGACTTCAACATACATCTGGATGCTTTCTGTCCCTCATCCGGACTCTTTTGCAACCTCTGCAACTCCCTCTCTCTTTCCATTCTCCCCTCTGGCACGACTCACTCTGCAGGACACACTCTGGATGCTCTGATCTCTTCAGCCCTCCCCCTCTCAATCTCTCTGATGACTCCTCTCTCCTGGAATGATCACTCTCTCCTTTCCTCCCATCTAACCCTCGCTACCCCTCAGGCCAAGCCAACTCAAATACTTCCACCTACATTCTCGGTCGGTCATCAGACCCATGAGGTGTGTGTCAGTTGAAGCCTTCGCTACCACTTTCTCTCCCCCTCCTCCACCTTGGGCTGACTCACATCCTGACACAGCCATTTCCACGCTCTACTCCTCTATCTCTGATAATCTTGATGTTCTTGCCCCTGTCATGAGGATCCGCTTCAAGCCCAAAGCCAAGTGCAACTCTTGGTACAACTCTGACCTTGTTACCCTTAAACGCAAGTGTAGGGTGGCTGAGAGGAAATGGCGGGCTTCTTGTGCATCCTCTGACAAACTGGCCTGTTAGGGAGAATTCTCTGTAAAGGCTAATTTCCCAAACCTAGTGAGTCCCCCAGCAGCTTTGCTGGATTTTTGGGGTTTATCTTTTTCTCCTGCTAAGAGTGAGACTCTGTTTACTCCCACTCTTAGACATGATTTGAGGTGTTCCTTTATCTTTCCATGTGTTTAATGGGCTATGGGGTCTTTTACTCCATAGGGTCTCATGTGTTTTTGATGTGGGTTACACAGCACCCTCCATGCCATAACCCAGGGGTGTCGTAGCGACCCCCCAACATAAACTCCATACCCTGGGACTGACTACTGTCTCCCAGGGCATGTAAAGTCACCACTGGCTTTACTAGTCCCAAATTATGAACAGAAACCAGTACAAACCATCATATTGTGGACGTACTGGTCGGGGCAATTCGATTGCCCTGGGGTCTGTTGTTCGAGGGGGCACGTCTCCGTCCCCCCTGATCGAGTTTTGGCTGGTGGCAGTGGATACTACTTTTTATATTCGACCGCGAATATATCTCTATGGGATTTTTTCCTTTGTTCGAGGCTACCAACTTTAATTATTTAATTCTTATAGCCTCGAACATACCGCCGGTTTATTTATTTAATATTAATTCACCGGTTGGTATTTTTTGCCAGAACTCGATTCTAAAATGGCGTTTGTGTTCTCTTCTGTGACTCCAACCCAAGTCGAGCCCTTTGTTCCACTTTTTGGCGGGCTTCTCCACAGAAGCCTCCAAAAGTGGCACAACTCTGTCTGGGTACCACAGGGGGTGTGGGAGGGGGTTTAGGCACCCTGGACTGAGTTATCTTGGTAACTCAAGTCGCACTCTTGTGTGATTGGCCCAAGTGGTGAGTCGGCCGGCTCACCACTTAGCTTGTTTGATTGACAGCTAGGCCGAGTGAATGGGGATTTGCTGCATAAAAGCAGGGCTTTGGGGACTGGATCTTCAGAAGTCGCCACAGGACCTAAGAATCCGAGGAGGGAGAAGCTGAGCCGACCTGCAACGACGACACCACCGGTGGAGCCCTGCTGAACCGTCTCACCACTTTTCCCGACGACAGAGGAGCTCTCCAGTCCGGAGAGTCTTTTTCCTTTTGACTGGTGGGGGTAACCAGTTTCGCCTTCTTTTCACCTTCCTGGAGCATCTCGTAGCCGCCTTGCCCGTGCCAAGCACCCCGGCAACCAGAATACCACGGTTTACCACTACTGCAAAGAGAAGGGTAGTCCCTTTTAACCGGAGAACTCCGCAGCTGGTTTCTTCCCTGGCAGTGCAACAACCTTCATCTTTCCTCCACGGCGAGACCTCTTCTTCCTCTGGACGAAGCACTGACTTGCACCTGCTGTCAGGAACAACTGCCCCCGCTGGAGCTTCCTTCACACTTAAGGTACTGTGTCCCACCTGGCTTCCCTTGCGACAGATCGTTCGGGGTGACAGTAAAGCCTCGACTTTCTAACCTGGGCTGGCTTGGGACAACCTTGCTAACTTTTCCTGACGTTCATTTCATCCTTTTTGTGCGAACTATCTACAAAGACTCTTTGGGCATAACCCCACTGGTGAACCTGGACACCTTCTGCTTGCTCTCTCCAAGAGTGGGCCTTGCAATTGACTTCCTTGCTCTCCAGTAGAACTCTGCCTATCCTGCCTTACTGTGGTTCTTTGAGAAAGTATTGAGACTTGTGTGCTTCTTTAACTCTGCCTTTTCCCCCCCCCTTTCTTTACAACTTATTAGAGTGTCATCTTATGTTAAGCGCTCACCTCTGTCTGAAAATAAGGTGTTTCTCACTAAGACTGGTCTAATAAGCGAATAGGGTTGTATATATATGATAGTGACTGTGTGCTGAAATTACTTGCCTCTTTTTTGCTAGTGTGATTTACAAGTGTGTTTTTAAATAAATAATTATATACTTTTACACCAAAGCTCTGGTCAGTGTTTGTTTGTACTACTGTGTCTCTGTACCTATTGTGTATACTCTGCATACTAACTCTTCTTGAGAGAAGTCTGACTGCTCAGCCACAGCTACCAAGTGAATCTGTGTGGTACAGACTGCTACCAAGTGGGTTTACTGCCAAACACCTGTAGTCTTAAATCTTTTGGAGTGGTCCCTAAGGGAACTGCACAGGTTTCTGCCTAACATGGCCTGCCGCCTGCTCCAAAGGCAATACCGGCTCCTTGTCCGCACCAAGAAGAGAGCCCATATCCAAGCCTGCGTCTCTGCGGCATCCAACAACTCGGCCAAACTCTTTCAAATCTGCAAGGAACTGGCCAACCCTACTGCAGTCTCTACCTTCTACTGTCGCCTCGCAGGCCCTTTGCATGGCCCTGGCCTCTCATTTCATCTAAAGAAAACACGACATCCTGTCCACCCTTTCGTCGCCCCCCCTTCTCTCGATGATACCTCTGACCCCCAGGCAGCCGCCTCTCCTCCCTCCTTCTCATCTTTTCCTCTGTTCTCCCCTGACGAGATTTCCAGACAAGTCTGATCTATGAAAGTCTCATCAGAACAGGTTCTTCCCTGTTGGTCCAAAACCATTAAGGACCACATTGACACCCTTGATCCGACTCTGGCAGACTTCTGTAACCATTCTTTCACCTATGGAGTCTAGCCCACCCCCTGAAGCACTCTTTTGTGCACACCCTTCTACAGAAATCCACAGCCGACCCCTCTTGCCTGGCTAACTATCGCCTGCTTTCTATCACTCTTTTCCTGGGCAAACTCTTGGAAAAGCTGGCCATCTTCCAGCTTAATCTTCACACCGACTCTGTTGGCTGTCTCCATGACCATCAGTCTGGCTTCAGAGTTGCAAGAAGCATGGAAACTGCTCTCCTGAACATCCGTGAAGCCCTGCTCTCCAACCTTGACTGTAACATCTCTTCTGTCCTCATCCTACTCTATCTCTCTTCTGCCTTTGACACAGTCAACCATGCCATCCTGCTCAACCGTCTCAGTGATAACCTGGGTAACACCAATCAGGCCCTGGCCTGGCTGACCTCTTTCCTCTCTGATCGACCCTCCCAGGTCCAACATGGGTCCTTCTATTCTCTTCCATCTCACTCTTCACTTGTGGTGTTCCCCAGGGGTCTAACCTCGCTCCCTGGCTGTTCAACCAACACATGGCACCCCTTGCCCAGCGCATTGCAGCTCTCTGCTCCAACTTCAGAGCTATGCGGATGACACTCAGCTTGTTTTCAGGCTTCCCTCTTCCACCTCTTCTCCCGCCCTCATCTCTGTCTGTCTGCCATTCAGGAGTGGTGTGCCGCCAATGATCTCTGCCTTAATGGCAGTAAGTGAGATATTCTCCTCATCGGCACACCTGCATCCTCCTTTCCTGTCACTCTCTGGCCGGCCTGACTTGGCCCTCTTCCTGCTCCCACATGTGAGGCTAAGAACCTCAAGGTCATCTTTGACTCCGCACTCTCCTTTTCTCCTCACATCTCTGACGTCTCTAAGCTGTCAAACTACCAAATGCAACTCCTCAGAGGTATTCTTCCTTTCCTCTCCTTCCCCCAGAAGCTGCTGTTTGTAGAGCTCTGGTTCTCTGTAGGCTAGACTACTGCAACATCCTCTTTCTAAATCTACCTGCTTCTACTCTCCGCCCACTGTAACTCATCCAAGACAGGACTGCAAGACTTGTCCTTGGCCTGAAGCCCTGGGCACAGCGTGAATGCAGCCCAGGGACCTAAAACTTGGTCTGCAGGTGCCCCTTACCACAATCTTCTTTCTCAGTGCTGGTGACTCGTACAGCAGGCACAGTTAAGCATCTTTTGTCTTCAGGATGTTTGCCGGGGCCGGAGCTTCCTTATCAGGCGGCCATTTCTTGGCTGCTCAACAGCGCCCTCCAAATACTGAAGTTATTCTAATACATGGATGCCATGCCAACAGTTTATTGTGGTAGTAAAAGAATGCTAACCCCTTGGATCACGGAGCTGGAAGCAAAACCACCTTTTTGTGCTTTAACAATACATGTACTCTTTCCCGGCTCCTCCTAAAACCACTGGCTACTGGCATATGGCTTGAGTCTACCTTAATGGCCAGCAGTTTCTCCTCTACATTTGCCACCAGCAACATACTGGCACATTCAGGTTGAATATCTGCTCCACCACCTTATATTGGTTTTCTGTTTCAGGTGCCAGTGACCAAGCATTTACCTTCCCATGCCAGTTGCCTGGAGTATATGACACCTCACAGTCAAAGCTATAGAAGAATACCATCTATCCTGCATGCCTATCATTTGCACATTCAATACTCATGGAAATCCCTACATTTATATGGTCTGTACAGACTAACAAAGGATCCACCGAGCCCTCCATATAACGGTGTCATTGCTCAAAGGCCATCTTGATGGCTAAGAGCTCTTGATCATAGATTGTGTTATTTTATTCTGGGCTGCTCAATGTTTGTGAAAGAAAAGCCACTGCAGGTAATTCCACACACCTCTGTGATAATTTAGCTCTAGTAGCTTCAATAGCTGATGTGGAGGCATTGGTTTCCAAAATTGATCTAATGAAATAAAGGCTTCCTTCAACATCCTAAATGCCTTTGCCTGTTCCTACCCAAATGAAATGCTGTGCCTTTTTTGTCAACTCCAACAATGGGACTATTACTAAAAATTCTTTGGTGAATCGCCTATACAAATTTGAAAACCTTAAAAACTGATGCATCTCTTTCACTCTTTTCAGTAGCGACCACTTTATTATGGCTTCTATTTTAGGTATAATCATAGAAAATGTGTAATTGTTTTTAGAAACTCTTTTTATTGTTTTCATCAAGCAACAACAAAAACGACAGTGGTTAGTGAATCGACCGCCTCCCGCCCCCATAGCACACCATAAACGTATTCCCTGTCGTTAACATACCGCAGACATGCTCACCGTCATGCAATTCATTTTTGAGATCCCAGTATCCACCTTTATATAGGAGAGGAAGGATAGCACAGGGGCAACACATTTGTCTTGGAAGCAAGACAACGCGGCACAACACAGGTTTGAATCCTGATCCCGCGCTTCGAAACCACTCGCTGGTATTAAGCACGTTATAAATTAACAATAAAATAAAAAATAATACAAAATATCACTTCCTCCAGTAGACATTGACCTTTCCTAATACAACCATAGAATATCAGATCTCTCCTCACCCATCATCAGTATGTATTCAAGGTACATCTTCTTCAAATAAGGAATCACTTTCTCGGACCTGCATAATAAGGTATTGCTTATAGGGGCCCCTTGATATCTTGAAGCCTGGAGGAGGGGTGAACTATTCTTCCATACTCCATTTCCATTTTGTTACAATACAGGGTATCTACTTTCCACTGCACTAATGTGGGATTCCCCGCTCTACCCCAGACCATGGCCACCCTCTGCTTAGCTAGTAGCAGTAGTAGCACAGCCAGCTTTCGCACCCGCCTAGCAATCTGTTTAGTGTATCCCAGTAGCACCACTCTCGGGTCAGGCACCACCCTTTCTCCTGTTATAGTACTCAGTGTTTCAAAGACCCCCTCCCAAAATTGAAATATTGAAGGGCAGCCCCATTCTACATGCAAACAGTCTGCCAGTGTCGTAGCACATTGGGTGCATTCAGCTGCGGTGTCTGAAAACAGTCTGTAATTTCGCCGTTGTATAATAGAATTAATGGAGATATTTAAAATGAATAAGCTTAAATCTGCTATTAAGGGCAATCTTCCATGTCTGTGCGCAACAATACTTCCACACATCTTCAGGTACATCACCTCCTAGAGAGATCTCCCAGAGTCGTCAAGATGATTACGTGCATCCCAGTTTAGATTTTTGTGCCTTACTATAGAGTCGGGACACAATCTTACTGGCATCCACCCCCTCTACCATTTCATCCAACGTAGCGGCTACTTCCGGCTCTCCCAGAAAGGTAGAAAACAGATTCTTCAGGGAGTCCCTTAACCTTAAGTTCAGAAATAAATCTAAAAGGTGTAATGACCACTTTACTCCACAGCCCTTCCACCGTTAGGAACAGCCCCTCCTGGAAAAGGTCACAGAAACATACAATGCCCAGCCGCTCCATGCAGTGAACATACACAAGCTCACTAGTCTGTGGCAACCCTGGAAATGCAAATGACCAATCTACAAAACAACTCCATCATATTCGTCACTTTAGATGATCTTCCAGGGGCTGTTAATATTACCGCCCTTAACAAAGTTGGTGCTGCAAGTGACCCTTTCCATTTCCACATGCCTCCTTTCCACCCCCCCCCCCCCGAACCAATACACTAGAAGTCCTGCTTGAGCCGTCTCATAATATCCTAGCAATCCGGTAACGCTAAGCCCACTTATCTAATGGCACAACTAGTTTCTTCCACGATATACACGCTTGTTTACCCGCCCAGATGAACCGGGATATCTCAGATTGCACTTCACAAAAGTATGACTTCGATACTGCTATTGCTACTTTTAGAAACTGTGAAAAACCAGAGGGTGATTCACTGCCTAGATCCCGGGGGTCCCTAACTCAGGTGGCCGGGGCACGAACATCGCCTTTGGATCCAGACCCTGGGGGTGGACAAGTGCGGGAGGATCACCTAGGTGAGGGGTCCTCGGGAAGTGAGGGAGGAACGCCTGATGGCAAGACATGGAATCCCCCCCTTCCAAATACCCCTGTCCCATCCTATTTTATAGGATATTCCAACTTCCCAGACTCCCCCCCACCTTCTCTATACAAAACACTGAGCCGAGGAAGAGGAGGTCTGATGCTGAAAGGAGTACCACCCATGCAATACATTGGACATGACCCACTAATAAGATCAGGCAGGGGCAGCCACTTGATCTTCATTACAAACACCTGGTACCTATTAGCTCTTCCCACACTGAGACACACTCTGAGCAAGGCAGTGCACGAGAAAGAGCAGTTCTTCCAGGGCGACGGCGAACCAGGCAGAGCAGAGCGACAGGCCGAGGGATGGGGAAACCTTGGACACCCCGGCGAGAGATTGTTACCTTCGAAGGGCCTTGAAGGTTGTGCAAGGAAGCCTAGCCAGAGAGAATAGATAAACCTCTTGTGTTTCAAGCATACCAGCCACCCTCATGGGTGAACGGCAGAGTTGGAGAGGTGCAGCGGCAGTTGTGGTATCAGCCTTGACTTCAGGATCAAAGCCGCGAAAGACGAAAATGAATTAGCACAGCCGGTGAGTTGATGAAAGCAATGAAAGTCTTGTCTGTGTTAAATGAAACTTGATGGCAACAGTATCCGCCGAATTAAGGTTGCGCGTGTGCCAATAAGACAGAAGAGAAAGCAAAATATTGTAAAGAACAGTAAAATTAAGATACAAAGTAACAGAGTGGTCTGGGGAAAGAAGATTGTCGAATCGAAAGTCTCTGTGAAATGTCTGATGTCGTGGAAGCAGCGGGAAGAAAAACAAACTGAGATGCAAGAACTGTTAGGTTTGATGCCGGCAGAAGGAAACCTGAATGTGAGAGATAGCTTTTAACTTTGAAATAGGTACTGTGCTCGAAACTACATTTATCGAGAGGCATTGGTGTAGGAAAGAAAAAATTATGTTTGGTGAAGAAGGTCGAAGTGGTCACGCTGGGGTAAGAGCAAAAACCTTGCAGTTTTCGAAAGTCTTCGACAGCAGAAGGAAAGTGAAAGGAGGCCTGAGCCCGATGGAGGGGAAGCCTACGAAGGTGTGATTGAAGCTTGGGGAAGGGTACCCCCACGAATTGTGATTGAAAGGTTTGAGCCGGCGGAGGGAAACCTGTACTGAACTGTGGTAACCAGACTGAAACACACTTTTGTTTAGGTGTATTACAAGCTAAATCGTGACCTGGGCTGGAGCGAGAGAAAGCCGAGAGGTCCAGCGGATACACTCGTGACTTTACGTGGAAGGCCAGGGGGTCCATGACGAACTGCATCCTTGTATCTGAAGCCAGAGTGTGTCGCAAGGTCCAAGTGTGCCACAGGACCCCATGCTAAAAAAAATGGGGAAGGGAGTTTACTCCGCCATACTGACATTTTTATATATTTTTTTTATTTGGTTTTATTGAGTTTTATGGAACACAATAGTTAACATACAGACATCATTTGGCTCTACTCCGTCCACCTCTCCCCTTTCCAGATGCACTGTAACCATGAACAATAACATAAGTTCTGTTCCCCTGTCCGCCCTCCCCCATCCCCACCCTCCGTACACAAATTCTCATCTTAGTCCAGATGTTCTAGTGTGTCTCTTAGTGTTGTATAAAGTACTTTTTTACATAGTCCAGACTGAGCGGTTTTAGCACAAGCATTTTCCCATCTCCGGACCTCCCAGGTGCACGCAATTCTTAGAGCATTCAGTTCCACACTTGGTAGCGGGTTAACTGCATTCCCTCTGCGTTGACCCTCCTACAGGGTTGGGCATATACTTATTTACAAAGTCATTCCACAATGACTCATTTTGAGCCGCTCTCCCATGGAGGGCTGCAGTGATTCTTTCCATTGTGCAAATATTTGTAGCAACACTAATCCACTCTCTCTTACTCAGGACCACTCATCACCAGGCATGCCCATGCGGCTAGAAGCAAAGGGACAACAATTCCATTCATTCTCCTCATTTCTCCCTCACTTTCTTCGAGACCAAAGAGTATCAGGATAGGAGTGGCTTCACAGGAGATTCCATCTACTTGCTTAATCCAACCAAGAACTTTGTTCCAATACACTTGGACCCGGGGGCATTCCCACCACATGTGCCAGTAGTCGGCTCTGCCCCCACATTGATGCCAGCGCAGGGGACTCATGGTTTGAAACATTTTGGAGAGTCTGTAGAGTCGTATTGCCACCTATGGAGTAACTTGATGGCATGTAATTTATATTGAGCCGCAATAGACACCGGTGACGTTCCTGTGCATATTTGGGCCCAGAGTTCTTCATCTAGTTCTCTGCCCAGATCCCGTTCCCACCTGTGCTTCAGGTTGATGGTTGGTCCCTTCCCCGTTTCTACCAGCGCCCTTTCCATGCTCGAGATAAGTCCCTTAGTCCCTGTCACTGTGTCCAGTAATTTTTCTAACGGCGTTAGGTTTCTCTGTACCTTCTCACACCATTCTTTCCTCATAAGAGTCCCCTTGAGTTTTAAGAAAGGAAAGAGCGGTAAAGGGTGAATTCCCAGTGCATCCTCCAGTTCTGTGATCGTGAGGAAGGCGCCATCCTTCTATAATTGACATACCCGTTCAAGGCCCGCGTCGAACTAGGAGTGGAATTGTGCATGGTCGTGGATTTCTTCATGGACTCCTGGGGCCCATATGTGGCTTAAGGGAGAATTCCACTTAGTGATGCCCTTCATGTCCACTCCCTCCCTCCATATTTCCCATATTGTACCTAGTATGGGGTGGTTTCGGAGCCTACAGAGTAAGTTATCTCTAGGAACCCACAGCCACTCTAAGACAGTGGCAGGGGCCAGATTATGATTATCGAGATGTATCCACTGCAAATCTTTCTTTGCTCTCAGGTGGGGAATCAGTACCCCCAATTGCACTGTGCGGTAGTATAATTTTAGATCGGGGAGACCTACCCCTCCTTTTTCCTTGGGTATAATGAGGACCTCATATGCTATCCTTGCTTTTTTCCCCTGCCACATGAATTCCAGAATGGCTCTTTTTACTTCCCTGAAGAACGTATACAGAAGTTTCAATGGAAGCATTTGGAATGGGTATAGGAATCTTGGGAAGCACACCATTTTCACTGCATTAAGCCTCCCCATCCAGGAGATTGTGAGTTTCTGCCATTTCGCCAAATCTGCGTGGAAGCAAGCTAGAAGGTAGGGGAAGTTTGCATCATATATATCCTCTAGGTTCCGAGTTAAATTAATCCCCAGATAGCGGAGGGTTGTGCCTCCCATCACTAGGCCAAGCGTAGAGAGTCTTGTGGCATTTTTGTCATGGCCACAGAGCAAGGACCACAAGCTCCATCACATAAAGGGTCCAGTCGGACCCAGTCCTGGTGCCTTTGGCGGCAGGCTCATGAGAAAGTCTGTGCTCACTTTTATCTGGTGCATGTGTTATTTCCTCCCCTACAGGGCCTCCACGTGCATCCAGGTCGGGCGTGGCCATAGGAATACATTGGGTTGCACGTGCAGCATCTTCTGGGAGCGGCAGGGTGGGGCCACAAGGCAGAGAAAAGGGGCGTGGCTGTGGCCAAGATATTTAAGCCTGCCCCGCCCGCATGCAAGCGCTTCGCGTAATTCTGCTTATAGCAGCGTAATGCTCACCGCCGCCTGAAGCGCTTCTTAACTGATTCCAGCAATACCATCGCCTGAAGCGCATCTTACCTGATTCCAGCAATACCATCGCCGGGCGTGTATCTTACCTGACTCCAGCAATACCATCGCCTGAAGCGCATTTTACCCGATTCCAGCAATACTATTGCCCGAAGCGCATCTTACCTGACTCCAGCAATACCAGCGCCTGCAGCGCATCTTACCTGATTCCAGCAGTCACCGCAGTCGGAGCGCATCCTTACCTGTTCCGGGGAATTCAAACACTTACTCGGGAGCTCTTCTCGGCCAGCATCCTCGCGGATCCAGCCATCCATCACCCGCTGGCAGATCTTCGGATAGCTGCTTCCCGTCTGACTTCGCCAGGCCATCCCTGCAGGAGAAAATGACAAATAAGGTTAGAAACAACATAAAGACATTACATTAAGGTTGTGCGCAACACCATCTTCGCGCTTGACCTTAGAACCAAACTTACCATCTATTTGGGACATTGTAAACTCCTCAGATCTCCATTGGGGCTCACTTCCAACACCGCGACTCTGCTGGGCCTCTCATCACCTATTGGGGAGAAGGAAAAGACATTACAAGAGATACGGACAATAATCACAGAAAAAAGACATTGCAAAAGAATACAGACAACAATCATTGTTGAAGAACACTTACCTCTGAAGTGGATCAGCCACAGCCAGTCTGGGCTGCCACGCACATGGACCAGTGAAGAAACTAGGTCTATCTAAGGCGCCCCGGCAATTGTGAAGCAGAATGGAGTGCTCACCCTCATAAATAAACAGGGGCAGTATCAACAACCAGCACAGTGCACCACACCGGATCAGGGGAAGAAGCCTGACCCAGGGGAGCCAGTTCCAGGGAGGGCTGCAACCGTGCCCCAACGTCCCAGCAGAGACCAGGTGAGCGTAACAGAACACGAAGCCTCTCTGAACCTCTGCCTGGGCGTTATGGAGACCTCAGAAACTGACCAGTTGGCCCAACTACTGGGGGAACTGCGGGCCGAAGTTCATGCCTCCAGACAAGAAACCAATGCCTTAAGAAGGGAACTTATTGTAGCCCGAGAACAAACTGATGACTTGGCAAGACAGATGCTTCAGACACACACAGGGCAGGTTCCATTACCTGGAATTGCACAGCCACCTATGCCGCAACCATCGCCACCAGTTAAAGTGTTGCTTCCAGGTGCAGTGCCACTGGCCCCGCCCAAACGTTTTACCGGCGATCCAAATAAGTATGCCATATTCATGAACCAATGTTGACTTTCTGTGCCGACCTGGGGCTTTTCCTAACAATAGCACAAGAGTCGCATTTGTTCTTTCATATTTAGGAGGCAGCGCAGCGGACTGGTCAATACCATTGGTAAACCAGGATGATCCTCTTGTCCGAAATTTTGGGGAATTCCAACAGGAAATGGAAAAATTGTTTGCTAGACACACCCAAGGACAAGCCCTGGATAACAAACTATTGTCCCTCAGGCATGGAAACCAAGATCTGCTGATTTATATAGCTACCTTAATCGTCTCGTAGCATAGACAAATTGGCCAGAAGAAAAGAGGACCGCCCTCTTATCGGGGATTGTGTGGGGAACTAAAGGATGTTCTAGCCGAAGTGGTCAACTCTCCTGAAGGTTGTGTGGCGTCCATCAATCTGACGGTACAGCTTGACCACAGGTTGCAGAATCGAAAAATTGATCGCACCAGAACTGAAGCGAGGTTGGTATATATGCGACCTCGGGACAATCAAATTAAAACCCACGAACCAACCGAGCCTATGCAGATCAGGGGATTACGGGCTCCTATCTCCAAGGTGGAGAGAGAAAAGAGGAGACAACAACAACTCTGTTTACACTGCAGAAGAGCAGGACATTTCCTCCGGGAATGCCTGGTAAAACCCCCCCAAGAGGACATTAGATGCAACAGACAATGGCAACGAAGAAAAGGAACAACACCCGGAAAACTCCAACGCCCGACAAGCGTAGGGGTCCACTTGTCGAGCGAAAAGAAGGAATCTGTACAGACGGTACTTTTGGTTAACCACCATCAACCGTCAAAGGAACAGGCCTTGGAGGCATATATTGATAGTGGAGTGGTGGGAAATTATATTGATCAAGATCTGGCTGCACGAATAGGCCTTCCTCTCCAGCAAAAGCTAAAATCGGAAAACGTCACAGCAGTGGATGGTTCTCAGTTGTCATCCGTCCCAGTGACGCAACATACCGACAAAGTCATTCTGATGTGCCAGGATGGTCATCGGGAAGATGACCATTCTCCTTCCATGAAGAGCTGGAAGGAGATATCTAAGATGAGGAATACGTCGGAGGAACATCTCGTCGAAAGAACGTTACAAGGTAAGAAGTAACTTGTTCCTCGAAGGGATTGTGACCTCCGACGTATTCCTCATCTTAGATAGGCTCCCATAGCAGTATTCTATTATTGGAGGAGGGAGTACTGACTTCACGCTGTCTTCTATTGATGAATAGAATGCAGTACAGCCCTTCCAAACCTAGTCTCTTGACTGGAGGAGGAATCCAAATTGTAAAAACGTGTAAAGGTATGGACAGACGACCATGTAGCGGCCGCACAGATGTCTTTAACCGGCACGCCTCTTTTGAGGGCCGAAGAAGCTGCAATACCTCTGGTCGAATGAGCCCTAAGGTTTTGAGGGGGCTCTTTCCCTGCCAGTTTATAACATTCCAGAATGGCTGGAATGATCCATCTGGAAATGGTCTGCTTAGTTATTGGTAGACCCTGCTTGTGACCTGCGTAACCTACAAACAGCTGGTCTGCCTGTCTTATCCTGGCTAGTCTACTGATGTAAAAACTTAAAGCCCTCCTAGGGTCTAGCCTGTGTAACCTCTCTTCCTCTTTCCCCGGGTGAGGAGGAGGATAGAAAGATGGTAGGGTAATCTTCTGAGTGATATGGAATTCAGAAACCACCTTCGGGAGGAAATTAGGCTTCACTTGCAGGACAACTTCGTCTTTGTGAAATATTGTGTGAGGGGGTTTACAAGAAAGAGCTTGTAATTCGCTCACCCTTCTAGCAGATGTAAGTGCTATTAATAAAACAGTTTTAAGGGTAAGGAATCTTAACGAACAAGAATGGAGAGGTTCGAAAGGTGTGCCCATCAGGAAAGTTAGTACTAAGTTTAAATCCCATAGGGGAACTTGGAATGGTCTTGGGGGATAAACATTGGTTAACCCCTTTAGAAACTGTATAACCAAGGGTAATTTGAAATAGGATGGTTCTTCCGCAGTGCGCTTAAAGATGGATAGCGCTGCGAGATAGCCCTTAATGGTGCCAACTTGAAGGCCTGAATTTGCCAAATATAGTAGGAAGGACAAAACCATTGGTGTACCACATGAAAAAGGGTCGATATTCTGTTCTCTACACCAGCTGCAAAATCTGTTCCAACGGCAGCGGTATAAAGACTTTGTTGCTGGCCTCCTTGCCGAAAGCAACACCTCCATAACATCATCAGGGAGGTCCCAATCCTTGTACCTCAGCCTTTCAGAAGCCAAGCGTGAAGGTTGAGGGTTTTGATGTCTGGATGGAGAACCTGACCTCCCTTCTGTGAGAGTAGGTTCTCTCTGAGTGGAAGTCGAATTGGAGGGCAGATGGACAAGTTTAGAAGGTCCGGGTACCACGTTCTCCTGGCCCAATCCGGGGCAATTAGGATCATGGTTCTCCGGAATCTTCTCAACCTCCTGATCATTTGAGGAATGACAGGGACCGGTGGGAACGGGTACAGAAGCGGAAACTCCCAGTCCACTATGAACGCGTCTCCCAGAGCTCCTCTCGGGGGAAATTCCCTTCAGCAGAACAGGTCGCATTTCCTGTTTAGGCTGGTGGCGAACAGATCTACCTGAGGGGTTCCCCAAAGGGCGAAGATCTCTTGAAGGACTTCCTGAGCTAGTTCCCAATCGTGGGAGACTGTGCCCTGCCTGCTCAGAGCGTCCGCTGTCAAGTTCTTCTCTCCGGCTAGGTGAACTGCCGATAGAGAGATTCCTTCTTGGATTGCCCAAAACCAGAGCTGCATCGTCTCTCTGCACAGGGGTAGTGATCCTACGCCTCCTCTTTTGTTGAGGTAATGCATGGCCACCGTGTTGTCCGTCATTATCAGGACGTTCTTCCCTTGTACAGCTGGCAGGAACGCCTTCAGCGCAAGTCTGATGGCTCTCAGCTCTAACAGGTTGATATGTAGTCTGGACTCCGATGGAGACCAACGACCGCTGATGGTCAAGTCGTTGGCGTGGGCTCCCCACCCCGTGAGTGAGGCATCTGTGACTACTGTTATCTCCGGCCAGGGTTGCCAAAACTGTTCTCCTTTCAGAATGTTCTCCTGACAGGCCCACCACTGAAGGTCTCGAGCTACTCTGTCGGGAACTTGAAGAAGATCTGTCATTCTCCCTGAGAATTGTGACCACTGAGTCCTCAGTGCCCACTGGAGGGATCTCATTCTCAAGCGAGCCTTTGGCACTAGGAAAATGCAGGATGCCATGAGGCCTAGCAACCTCAAAAAGTCGAAGGCTGGGAGACGTTGGGCATGTTGGAACTTGGTAACCATCTGTAGAATATCTTGAGCCCTCACCTCTGGTGGCGAGGCTTTTCCCAGGGAAGTGTCCAGGATCGCTCCTATGAATTGGAGTCTCTGCGATGGTATCATTCGCGACTTCTTTAAAGTGAGGGAGAAGCCCAGTCTGTGAAGGAAGTGACACACTTGATTTAGCTGGATCTGAGCTTGTTCCGAAGAAACAGCCCTGATCAACCAATCGTCCAGGTAGGGGTAGACGTGAATCCCTTCCCTCCTTAGACTTGCAGCCACTACCGACATTAACTTGGTGAAGACCCTCGGGGCGGAGGTCAGCCCAAATGGCAGCACTCGAAATTGATAGTGAGAGTTGCCAATTGCGAACCTCAGGTATTTCCTGTGTTTGAGATGGATAGGCACATGGAAATAAGCTTCCTGAAGGTCCAGAGATACCAACCAGTCCTGGAACTGAAGGGCCTGGAGGATCTGAGAAAGAGTGACCATCTTGAATTTGTCTTTTCTGAGGAATTTGTTCAACTCTCGCAAGTCCAAGATGGGTCGCAGTCCTCCGTCTTTCTTTGGAATGAGAAAGTAAGGAGAGTGCCAGCCCTTGTTCCTCTCCGCTACAGGTACCGGTTCTATGGCACCTTTCTCTAGCAGGTCCAAAATTTCCTGCAAGAGGAGCGGATCTGGAGCTTTCTGAGAGCTGATCCCCGGTGGATGACTCTGAGGTATATGTAGGAAAGGCAGACAGTAACCTTGGGCAACTGTTTCCAATGCCCAAGCATCTGACGTGATAGCCTGCCATACCGCCAGATGTTGAGTCAACCTGCCTCCTACAGGTGTCCTGTGAGGGAAGTCCTCAGAGTGGTTTTGGGGCGGCTGATGCAGATGCCGATGGTAAAGAGGCACCTGCTGTTGCTGCGGCTTTTGAATATCTACCCCGTCCACCTCGGGTAGTTCTTCTTTGTCCCCTTTGAACCGGTCGTCCTCTACCTCTTCCGAATGCGGAGTAGAAGCGAAAGGACTTGCCCCTCGCAGAGGTTCCTGTGGGACGAAAAGGAGTCTGACGGATTGCAGCTCCTAGGGATTTAGCTGCTGCTTTTGAAGTTTGCAGTTTCTCTAAACTGTCATCCGCCTTTTTCCCGAACAAAGAAGAGCCATCGAATGGCATGTTCAAGAGCCTGGCTTGCACATCTTGGGCAAAACCAGACTTTCTCAACCAAGCGAATCTCCTGGTTGATGTACTTGCCGCCATTGCTCTGCTGATACGGTCAGCCGAATCAATGCCCGTCTGGAGGGATTCGCACATAGCGTCTTTACCGTCCTGTATAATATTCAGGAACGCATCCCTTTCTTCTCCCTCCGGGATGCAGTCAGCCGCTGTAGAAGCACACTCCCAAAGTGTATGGCTGAACCTAGCAAGGGTGCAAGTAGCATTAACAGATTTTAACGCCATGCTACATGCTGAAAAGACTTTCTTTGCCATAGCATCATATTTTTTATCGTCCCTGTCCTGTGGGACGGTAGGATAAGCCGTCTTGACATCGGTAGAGGATGCTGCCTGTACCACCAGACTTTCTGGGGATGGGTGTTTAGACAAAAACTCCGGGTCTGTAGAAGATACCCTGTACTTTGTAGACAGTTTTTTATTTACTGCTGGTACGACATCTGGGGTTTCCCAGTTTGTCATGATCTTCCTCTGAAGAGCTTTATGAAAAGGCACCACAGGATCCTCCTGTGGGCCTTTGTCAAGAATATCCGTGAGGTCATCTTGTTGGAAAGATTGTGAAGGTGCAGACCACCCCATGAACTCTGTGATCCTGGCCATTAAGGCTCTATAGGGGGTTTCAGCATGCTCCCCCGGGTCTGGCCTAGCAAACTCCACCTCAGAGGAAGTGTCTAACCCACTTGCCTCATGTAAGTAATCATGAAGATCCTTTAACCTGCGTTCTTCAGAGGAAAATTCCTCTCTAATTGGGGTTACAGGTCCCTGCAACTCAAATGTGTCTTCCTGTTCAGACAATTCACCCTCTTCCAAAATTGAGGACATAGTTCTCAATTGTTCTGAACTCATAAAGGGAGTAAATCCCATTTCCAAGGCAGAGGGTGGCGAACTTGTCATTATCGGCCTCGAAAACGTCGATGTCGTCGACGCCGACGTCAAAGGCTTCGAACGTGGCGTCGAAAACAAAGGCGGAGGCCTCGAAGACCTCGACAGAATTGGAATTCTACTCGACAATCTCAAAGCCATCGACGTCGAGGACCTGGGGATAGTCACTGGGTGTGTCGTAACCGTGACTTTTCTTGGCGTCGACGCCGGTGTCGAAGCTGGCGTCGAGTCGACAGACCCATGTGTCGAAGGTCCCTTCGACAACGGCGTCGAAGACACCGACCTCGGCGTCGACGGAACCCTCGTCGACGGCACCTTCGAGGAAGGTTTGGAGGTCATAGTCCTTTCCTTTGGTAACAGATTGCTCTGATATTCGATACAACGCAAAAAAAACACCTTTTTTGATAGCTTCCTAAAAATCCCCCTACAATAGCTAATATGGGTCCAGAAATTCTAAACTTTATATTTTCCACAGAGATTATTTACATATGATATTCAGATCCAGTATCTCGACAGTTGCGCTTTGTATTTATATCAAATGATAGCCTTGCTCTATTTTGGTGTATATGTAATTTGGTGATTTCAAGAAGGTGCTTCTATTATGTACAATATGACTGGGGTCTTTTTCACATTATTTTCAGATATTTAACAGGAGGAGGACTTGGATCCAAAATACACTGGATTCTGTAACGTCTGTCCTCATGCAGCCTAAAAAGCGGACATTCCTCTATTAAAATAGTGAAAATAGCATTTTGATTAGTTCACAACCTTTAACCTTTATTGAGAGTGTTTAAAATTAAGTAATTTTCAACTGGTTTTGTTCTAGAGCGGACACAGTTCAAAGGCAGTGTTTCCTTTGTTGTGTTCTCATCGTAGAACAAGGACTGGATATTGGGACCTCTTAGCATAGGGCCTTCATCAGAGTAACTTTCTCCATTCGTTCTGTCACTGTTGTCTTAAAGTTTCCCCATTTGCGCTTGATCCCCTTCCATTAGGCATTCCTCCAAACATTTCCCATTTAAAGTGAATAAATGGGTTGACATTACCTTACATGTTTTGTTTTCTATTGTAGCAATCACAAAGCACTCCCAATGTAACTCATTTGCCTCTGTGGCACTGTGTTCCCTTGAGGTGTCACGTGTAAGTATTCTCCTACCTTGCAGATGTAAAGTGCTTCCATTGTGTCTCAACTAGGGATGGGGAGTGCCATCAATGTTTGCCTTCCACATTGGAATTCCAACGCATGCCTGGCCTTCAGCTGACAAAGAATCGTGTCATTATGCGGCTATGGAGAAGATGCGTAATGTGAATTTGGTGCAAGGGGCACAATTTGCGTGAGAGGAGAGAAATTCAAAGCAAGATGTCCTGCTGTCCTAATAATTGGGAAAGGTCTAAAGACCAAGTCATACATGAGAGTACCAATTGAATGTTGGAAACAGAGCCTCAATTATGGAGGTGAGTGAGGAAGATACCTTTGCAGAGCAGTGTGCTGCTGGAAGAGGGTAGACGACTGTGGAGCATGGAACTCGAATGAGACACGATTCACGGCAGCCGAGCAAGGTTGAGCGTCAAACTCCCCCACATACACACACATTTGGAGCTATCCTCCTGACTCGGGAGGATAGCTCAGGGGTAACACGCTCGCTTTGGAAGCAAGACAACGCAGAGCAACATGGGTTCGATCCCCGGGTCCGCACTTCAAAACCTCTGGGTATTAAGCGTGTTATAAATAACCAATTACAATGAAGGAGAGAATGGAGTGAGAAGGAAGCAGGCAGTTCTGACTCTGAATGGAGGCATTGAGGAGAGCCTGCAGACACGAATCCAACTCCAGGGTGACAGAAGGAAGCAGCCTCAGGAATGCACATAAGAAGGAAAATAGCTGTGATGGAAGTTTCCAAGATAAAAGCCATAGTTAGGAGTAAATCTCGTCACAGATGGCTCAAGAAAAACTCCCAGTCTCAGAGACAGTACAAGGGTTTTTACTGAAGATTTTGTGGGGTCTATCGCCATTTTGCTCTCTCAGCTGTTTCAACCTCCTCCCTAACACAGTGGTCCTTATCCCCAGGTTAGTGATAGTGATTGTTTCTCCCTCATTATGCCAACATTTTAAATGATCTGCGAGGATAACTAGATCCCTAAAGGACTTACTAACTCTACCTGCACTATCCAAGGGCTAGTGTTCTAATGGGAGTTGGCACAGTGCCTTGCGCTTGCCCTATTGAAATCAGGACCCTTCGATCACGCCCACTCACAACTTCCACTTTTCTACTCTCAATGCTTTCTCACTCTGTCTCACTCCTTCCACCAATCTTCTGTCTCTTCAGTGTTCCTAGGTCTTGCTGCCACCCTTTGATGTTAGTTGTTCCACTACTACTACTACTGCTCCCACTACTACACTACTGCTCCCACTACTAAACTACTGCTCCCACTACTACACTACTGCTCCCACCACTACAGCACTGCTCCCACCACTACACTACTGCTCCCTCGTCTACACTGCTACTCTCTCTCCTTCACACTGCTACTCCCTCGTAGAAACTACTCAAGCACCCTCTTGTCACCCAGTAACATTCACTTCACCACCACTCCTTACACTAACCTTTATACAGACCTGCCACACAAACAAGCACACTCACTGTGTGTGTGTTTGTCTACCCCTTTCAGTCAGCCAATACCTTAGCTACTCCACAGTTTGTCTCCACAATCCGCTGCTCCTTCGTCCCTCCTGCTGGTCTCTTGGTCATCCTCCACCTCTGACCTCACCTAAATAGCCCACACTTCCTGCTTCTTGTTCCTAGTCTATATTCCCTCACTTGTCCAGGATTGGATCACTTTCCCTGGCCAATTTGGCTCTGTCCTAAACACCTGGAGCCTGTGTGTAATGTGGAAATTCATAAGCAAAAAGCTAAGCCCCGCCCACTTTTTCTGAGCAGGCTTACCAGACACCAGAGATGACAGCCCAGGATGGTCAGTTTCCATGTTCGTGTTCGTGTTCCGGGGTGCTGTTTCGTGGGGTTTCCCGCTAAGTCCATTAGGGGAGAGTGGCCCCTGCTTCCCTCTCAGTCCCCAGTGGTCAAGAATGGGTTTTTGTGCCGGCTTGCCTGACCTTTCCGACATCTCTGAGAGGTCCTCTGTGTTGTCACAAATGGAGGCGGCTTCTCTCCCTCCTGGACTCACAGTGCCGGTGTCTAAAGTGTATGCCTGCAGCTATGTTTCTGTTCCTGTCAATAGATTTCGATCGCTCTTCAGCCAATCTCTGCAGCAGTCAGGCAATGTTACTTGGGTTTGCTGGCTTACTTCAAATGCGGGAGCTCTGAAATTGACAGATAGACACTGGCAAGTATTGGTCTTTAGAGGCAAGTGTAAGGAACACATGGTGGCAACAGTAAAGACAGACAGAAGTGATCACATTTCAAGGGGGCTTATTAAACTGTATGTATGGGTGAGAAAAAGCTAAAATGAGAGCAAGCTACGACCATCAAATAATAATAAGGCAGTCCTAGTAGCGTCTTGTCAAATAAAAAGGGCCTATACTAAAAAACCTATTGCCAATCCTTACAACTAAGTTACAAAAGATTGTGGGATAATTTACACCAGAAAAAGAATTGTTCACAAAATGATAAGTCAGGATTGTATGGCTGGGTCTCCCTTCACCACGTTTTAAGCACGGGACAAGGCAGAACTTCTGAGCACAGCACGCTCCTGGGCCTCTCCAGCACGAGGCTCACAATTCCATTCAACAATAACAGAACCTGCAGGGCACAAGTCTCTTTTCTACAAAGTCTCTTGCCTTAGAAGGCCTGCTGGATCAAAAACGACAAACAAAAGTTCCTACGGTGGTCTTGAACCTTGGCCGATTGCTCTTCGCCCCTGGGATCTCCCTCTGCTGGGCTCGGATCCTCCTTGCAAAGTTGGCCTCCCTCCGTTGGGTACACAACGGCCTTCTTTAACACAGTTCATACGGGGCGTGGCCTGGAGCTCCGACGATTCGGATGCTCCTTTAAGAGCCCGCCGTGACAAGCCCACTGCGTCGCTGATTTCATATGTTCTGACGGCGAGACAAACCCCCAGTTTTCACCTGGGAGGTGTCTGAACCCCTGCTGCCACGGCGACCTCGATTCCGGAGCTGCTCGAGTTTGGGAAGCTGGCCCCCGAAGCTCCGAAAGCAACAGCCCGTCCGCCGTCTCAATCCAAAATGGCGAACAGAGCGCGAGAGCCTGACGAGTGGGGGATACGGCCCTCGGCGATGATCTAACCAGCGATAGGGGCAGTACAGACATCAGCCACGGACCTGGCCTGGGGGCCACCACATGCAGCCTTGACAGCACGGCACCTTCCTGAGGCCCTCCGATCCCGACGCGGCACCTGCACTCGCTCCGGTGTCTGTCAGCAGCTCCACCCCCACTCTATGAGCTCTGAGAGCTCCGAGACGACTCCTGAGTGCGCCTGCTGGTGCGGGCCCTGCTGGCAGATGAAAGAGTTTGTGGAGAGGAGCCCCATTGTCCTCGGCGGCCCCCTGGATGCTTGGAGGCTTGCTCCCGGGTGCGTACTCTGCAGGGTTCTGATGCGGGCACTGTGCCTTCGCAGCGGGCTATGGGCCTGAGGGTCTAGGCCTCCCGAACTGACCGCCTCGGACCCTGTGAGGGCCCCCTTAGCACGGGGAGCTGAGACCTTCAGAAGCGGTCTTGCCCCCCTGTTGGCGGCTATTTCCCTCCTGGGGCGCCCCTGCCCACTCTGCCTCCCCCCATTGCCGCTATGGAGCACTGGGACCCTCGGCTCACAGACCATCTCGCCCTGGCGAGGATCGACTACGGGGAGGCAGCAATATCCTCCACACATTAAGCAAAGCCAACTAGATCAAGGGACCCATATCCTCTTGCCTAGATTAAACCTCGGGCGGCCTTTGCATCCAAACTGAACGCTGAGGGTCACCAGTGGCCCCCCTGGCTCTTCCCGCTCTGCGGCCCACACCTTGCTCCCCCTATCATCGCCACAACATAACCACAGGAATCGGTGTTCCAAGGCAGCGGACTACAATCCACGGAACCGGTGAGTCTGCCAAACACCAGCGGCAGTCCCGCTCTACCCACCTCAACACCCCCCACCCACGCTTTGGAGGCTCCTCGAGTCCTCTTGAGGATCCAGACCTGCAACAATGTTGAAACAATCGAAGACGGCAAGAACTCGGACATCGTAACCATGTTCTCGACATCGGACAAAGGGAAGAAGCCCGACCCCCTGAAAGCCACCCACCAAAACCTCAGGAAGACTGAGGCTACTAAAGGGGACATACTGGCCTTCATGACCGACATTAAATCCGAAATCAGATCCTGCATGACAGAGCTTACCACTAAGCTAGAACATACGGATCAAAGGGTGAACGAGTTGGAGCAAAGGCTGGGAGAGATCGACGACCGCTCTCAGGACCAGGCAGTCGCACTGGGGGAAATCCAAGGTTCGATACGATCCCTACAGGACAAGTACAAAATCCTCAAGTTCAAGCAAGAGGATTTGGAAAACAGAGCCCGCCGCAACAACCTCCGAATTCATGGGGTTCCATCCACTGTACCAGACAATGACCTAGCTCAATACATGGGAGACTTCTTCCAAGCTCTGCTTCCACACCTCGATAAACCACAACTCGTCTTGGACCGCACTCACAGATTGCGCCCACGGCGAGGGGTGGACTCGGACCTTCCTCCAGATGTAATAACAAGGGTACATTTCTTTACCACGAAGGAGGCAATCTCAGCCATCAGCCGCACCCGAGATGAACTCTCCTTTCAGGGGTCACCCCTCCAAATATACCAAGACCTCTCCCTACTCACCCTCTAGAAGAGGAGGGCCCTCCGGCCCCTGGCGCTCTTCCTTCAGGAGCAGCAGATTCGGTACAGATGGCTGTTCCCAACCGCCCTGCAATTCTCATTCAACGGCACGCTACGCAAAATCAGCCAGCTTGAAGACGCTAGCAAGATAATGCGATCCTCCGCATCTGCGGAGGACTCTTCACTGGGATCGAGGGGCCAAGATCTGGAGGCTCTCCCAAAGCCTAGACGTTCTTCTTGGTCCAAAGCCCCGTGAAACAGCAGGAGAAAATAGAGTGGAGATGAAATCACGGCTGGAGGGTCACACCCCCCTTCCCCCCGGGGCTGTCTACTAAACACTGTTGCAGAGATGCCTCGCCGTCCTTGACACAGCTGCAGATGATTCCGTTCGATGCAGCGGGCCCTGTCCACGGCCCATGCCCAGTTCCAAGGTACATTCCATCTCAGTCCTTGGAACCCCAGAACTTTGGTATCTCAACAATTGGCCCTGTTGGCCAGGAGGATGGCCACATTCACAAAATTGGCCCCTCCACCAGTTAAAATTACACTCCCCCGTTGGGGGCACGTGTTAAAACTCCAAGAGCAAGGTGATTTAGGGCTTACATTCCTCCGGGATGTTGGCTAATCAATCCTTCCCCAGCCCCACCCCCCTGAACATTACAGCCAGGGCAGACCAAGTAGAACGACACCAGACCCTAAAATTCCTTACGCTGAACGTTAATAGATTGAACTCTCCCGCTGAGCGGAAGTCGATCCTAAAAAAGCTCCAGGACGAGGACGCAGCAGTAGCTCTGATACAAGAGACCCACTTAGTTCCTGAAGCCTGGGGACGGTTCCTCTCTGGGTGGTTCCCCCTACAGTTCTTCGCTTCAGGAAACTCCAAGAAAAGCGGCATGGTAATTCTCTTCAGAAAGGGCCTGAACCCTCAAATCCTGGATACCAAGTCATGCCCGGAAGGCCGATTCATGGCGGTCAAGTGTCAAATGCTGGCAGATGTCTACTCCTTTGTCTCAATATACGCCCCCAACACCGGACAAGCAGCTTTCTACGACACGGTGGGCGCCACCTTATCCCCCTTCATAGAAGGCCAAACTATAATTGGGGGAGACTTCAACGGAGTGCCGGACCCCACGAGGGACAGATCACACCCCACTACTCCCGGAGACTTCACTCAAGCACTCAGCCTCGTACGCCTGTTTAGAACACTCGAAGTGGTGGACTCATGGCAGATACTCCATCCCTCTGAAAAAGATTACTCCTTCTATTCCTATGTCCATCGGACCTTCTCGAGGATAGACCTCCTCTTGACCTCTGCTCAGGTACTCACCTTCACCTTTTAGAGGTATCCATTGGCCCCCGGATCCTGTCAGACCATGCCCCAATAACCATGGAAATCCGAGCATACATTCCAAAGCTTAATCCCCCCCCCCCAAATGGGCATTGTATGACCCAATGCTTAATGAAATGCCGCTCTGGGACACCATTGCTAAAGCAATCATTACCTTTCTTAAGGAGAACCCAGTGCAAGACACCTCCCCCGCGAACACCTGGGACGCCCTAAAGGCGGTGATCAGGGGTGAATTAATTGCACAAGGGGTGGCATTTCATCGCAACAGACGCCAAGCTCGCCTAGCTTTGGAAGAAGAGCTCAGATTAGCGGAAGAAACTCATAAGGAGAAAGGCTGGTCCCCCAGGACACAGCGAGCCATCCGCATTGCCAGGAAAAAACTAGAGGCTCACTACGCCGAGCATACAGCCCACCTTATCGCCAAAGCCAAACAATTTTACTACACCAAGAACAACAAGGCTAACAAGCTGCTGGTAACCAAACTAGCTAAAGCTAAACAGACCAGCACCATCGTTGGCCTCCGAGATGCACAGGGGACATTTCAATATGCGGAACCCGAAAAACTACGCGTGGCAGCAGATCACCTGTCCCAGGTAATGGTGGCTCCCCCCCGGAACCGGAGCGAACAAAAGGAGTACTTGCGGAAGGCGGCCCTCCCTCACCTACACGACTCACCTAGAGAAAGCCTGGAGGCCCCGATTACAGATGAGGAGGTTGATGTAGCGATTAAGTCCCTCAAATCTCGGGCCCCAGTCCCCGACGGCTTCTCCACAGGATTTTACAAAATCTTTAAACCCCAACTGATCCCCCCCCCCCACCCTTCCTTGGTAGCACTCTTCAATTCTTTCAGCGAAACGGGGACGGTCACCCCTTCTATGCAAGAATCCACCACGATCCTTCTGCCTAAGCAAGGGAAAGACCCGAGAGACCCGGCCTCCTATAGGCCGATAGCCCTCCTAAATATCAACGCCAATCTATATTCCAAAATTCTGGCTAACCGCCTTGCCCACGTGCTACCTGAGCTGATTCACACATACCAAACAGGTTTTATCCTGAATAGATTGGCAGACGACAACGTGCGCAGAACCTTGAACCTGGTTGACCTAGCCAAGCGCAACTCCCAAGGGCTGGCGCTGATGGCTCTTGACGCCACCAAAGCCTTTGACAAGGTGGACTGGTCCTTCATGCAGTTTACGTTGGAGGCCTTCGGATTTGGCCTGACATTTTAGACAATGGTCCTGGCTAACTACAAAGCACCAAAAACCCTTCTTAGGATCAATGGTTCCTTTTCCGCCCCGATCTCCCTGACCTGCGGGACCAGACAGGGCTGCCCCGTATCCCCATTATTGTTCGCGCTCACTATGGAGCCATTCGCTCAAAGGATCAGACAGAACACCCATATCAAGGGCCTTCACTCCAATCGCTGAAATAGCTAGCTATGGTAAGGTCACTGGCTTCGCCATTAACTTCTCCAAATCAGTGGCCCTAAGCATAGGTCTCTCACCGGAAGAGCAGAAAGCCCTGTCCCCAATGTGCCCGATTAAATGAAAGAGAAAGTCCATCCCCTACCTAGGGGTCCAGATTCCGGCAAACCCGAAGGATACATTTCAAGCCAATTTCCCCAAGCTTTTCAAGGATTTCGAGGACGATCTGAACCGCTGGGCATCCCAGGAAATCAATCTAATGGGCCGCATAACGGCCTGCAAAATGAACCTCTAACCAAGATTCCTCTACGCCTGTGCATCCCTCCCTGTGGCAATCCCAACATCTGACCTAAATAAGCTGCAGAAGAAGATGCTCCGGTTCATCTGGAAAGGCAAAAAAGCCAGAATCCCCTGAAAGACACTAACAGGGGACGCAAGACTTGGGGGCCTCGGGTCCCCGACCTGCAGGCCTAGAGGGCAGCAGCACAACTAGCTCATGTCCGCACCTGGCAAATAGCTTTGGACCGCCCAAGATGGGTGGAACTTTAGCAGGCACGGCTCCCGCTCCCCCTTAGATTTCTCCTGCACATCCCACCAGCCCTCAGAGAACACGGGAGGGCCTTCGCCTGGCACCCAAACATACCCTGGCCTCCTGGGACTGGGTGCTAAAACGTAAGGGGGTCCCAAGAGGACTGGGCCCCCTATCCCCAATTTTCCACAACTGAACCTTCTCACCCGGGACGCACCCGCAAAATTTTCAGAACTGGATCGAGGGAGGCCTTGAAACCTTAGACCAACTATATGAAGGCACCCTCCCCTGCACATTCGAGCAATGTTAGCAGTGGTTCCAACTTCAAGAGAGGGATAGGTTCACATACTTTCAGCTACGCCATTGGTGCTCACATCCGGCAGACACTCCGAGCGGCTACGCGCCCCCTTTCAGCCCTGGGACTAACTCTCAAGGACCTCCCATCTCGAGGCAGAATATCTACTTTATACAGACGCTTTTCGGAAGATTTCCTGACCACAAGGACCCGGGCCATGGCTCAGAGGGAGGCAGACCTGGGAGGCCCATTGGATGACCAAGCTTGGGGGGGGGGGCATCTGGTCACAAACTCATACAGCATCTACCTGCGTCACCAATAGAGAATGGGCGTACAAAATCTTACTGCGTTGGTACTACTCTCCGCTCAGGCTCCACCACATGAACAACTCCCTTGACCCCCTTTGTTGGAGGGGGATGCGGCCGACCAGGCTCCTCCTTCCACATGTGATGGGCATGCCCGAAGGCCCAACAGTTTTGGAAACAATGCCTGATGGTCATCGAACAAATTACCCGGACCCCGCTCCCCCTCTACCCTGGGCCCGTTCTCCTGGAGACCCCAAGCCCAGGGACATACCCGCCTTCAGGAAACAAAGCTAAACTACTAACCCAATGTCTCCTGGTTGGGAAAATAGTGATCGCCCGCTTTTGGAAAGCCCCGGAGGGCCCCTTAATGATCCAATGGTGGGGAAAACTATGGCACATCCCGATTGCCGAAAAGGTGTCAGCAGCAAAAGCAGGAATCCTCCACCGCTTTCAGAATATCTGGGCCCCAGTGCTAGAATATGACCAGAGATTCCCCCTCTGACCTTTAAGCCCACTAGCGCCTGGCGAGTCCTGGGGGACCACGACCCCACTTGAAAGGGGAGACACAAAACGAGGCGGACAGTCTGAAGCACAAGTGTTCGGGAAACTCACCGGTATTGTGGGAGGTTCTGGGAGGGGGGACAATACAGGGAAGAAATAAATGTGATGCTATGTGTTGCATTTGCTGTAAACTTGTTACCTTGCCTTGGTTTAAAATAAACATATTTAAAATAAAAAATAAAACAAAAAACAGTTCATACTTTGCTTTATCTCATCAGAAAGCGAGGGTTCCCTTCCCCTAGCTTTCTTTCGGCATCCCTCTGTCAGGTTCACATAGCCATCTTTAACACGGTTCTTGAATTTCGAACACAGTTCATGGTTTGCTTCCTTCTCTTGGCAATGGGTCAGAGACTTTTGATTGTACAAGGGATTTGACGTGACTCTTGCAGGACTACTCTGACACTTCATGCCGCCCTTTACTTGGGCCTTCTGATGCTTGCAGTTTCAACACAAAACCAAAAGGGACCAGCGAGAGTCCTTCGAACAAGCACTCCTACGGTGCCAGACCACTCGGCAGCTGGGCCTTGTCTGGGCTTTCCCAAAAGTTCAAACACACACACGCTCTTTCTTCTCAAGTTCCTTGCGTTCATATAATGCTGCCACTTGCAAACTGGGACTCATCACAGTTTGGTTTGGTATCAGCTTCCTCCGACTCACCGGCTGTGTTGAACCCGTTGGCTTGTCTTGCTTCTGGAGTCAAGTACGGTCCACGGTAGCCTGTGTGCCTCCCGGCCTGTGCTATCAATACAGTAGGCCCATGTGCACTGTTGACATCTATTCCTCCACAAGCCAGCTGTAACTTCCGGTCTTACGATTTCCCTTCCAGAGGCTTTGCAGGTCCGATTTCAAAAGGGCAAGGGCAGTTCCCCCTTCATCGTCCCTCCAAGTCTCGCCGCCTTTCTCCTTTGTTTGAACTGCCGGTCCGGTGTAGCTGTTTCCTTGTGCGTTTGGCCTTGCGTGTAGTGTGCTCTCATGCTATGCCTTTTATCCCAGTGGGGACCGTAAAGGGCCATCAGGTGTACGTGGTTACTGTCAATTGCCAGACTCTGCTTGACCCTTGTATTGGGAAATGTCAGGTAATGGCTCTGGGGTTAGTCTGTTGTCTGTTATGGTGTAAGAAAGTGTTTGTGCTGGAAAAGGGGGGTAGAGCTTCTAAATATCCTTCAGGGTAGAATGGGGAAAAGGTGTTACAAGCAAGGGGGTACCGCATCTCAACCTTCGGTGTCCCACTTCCACTTCCCGAAGACCCCTCATCAAGGTGATCCTCCCCCTCTGGCCAACCCCCAGGTTATCCTGGCCACCTGGATGACAGATCTCCGGGGACAAGCAGGTGAGACACCTTCAGGTTTATCACACAAGGCTGGACATAACAAGGGTTTGAGTAGAACCATGCTGGCACAAGGGGGTAAATAGGAATGGGGGCCACCTCATTTGCCACTGCCCTTAGTTGTAGGGCTGATTTGGATCTTGCTCATCCCGCCAACCCCTTGCTGATACAGATTCTTTCCCATTTTTTACAAGGCCATGGTAGTGGCCTTGTCACAATCTGCACAATAAGACAAGGAGTATGAGGCTGGGACACTGAGTCCAATTTCCCGAGCAAATGGAGACATCATTTTCTGAATACAGATGCTGCAATCTCAGACACCAAGTCCAGATGCCAAAGCAAACTAAGGGAAACTACTTGCTGGTGAGAAATGCTGCATTCTGAGATACCGAGTCTAAGTGCCAGAAAGCTCCTTTTTGTGAGTGCAAATACTTTTCATCCTGTAAGCGGAAACTTGGCAGACTACATTGCATTCGAACATAGGAAGCCCTTACAGCTCAGGCATCAAGGAAAGATACTTTTGACAAACATGTTGTATACTGGATATACGAGACGTCTGCTCCGCAAGCATCTGATCAAAAGGCACTTGACTAAACATGCTGGGTATAGGAGCTGTGACAAGTCAGGAATGATACTTGGACACAAATTAAACATGATATTTATTAGAACACAAAGGAGGTTGGAGAAAGGCCTTGCTATCCCCCTGCACTAGCAGTCTCCATACCTAAACTCAAAACTAAGGATCTGTCAGTATTAGAATAGCCAGAACAAAACTGTCCTGTGTCCAAAGTACTATTCTGACTGTCACACTAAAATGTATTCTAATGTTAAAAAGGATGTCGTCTTTGGCCTTGAGTGTTTTGTAAATGTTCAAAAGAAAGGAAAAATGTGCAACTCCCACAAAAAGAAGTCTATCAAGGATGGATATCCTTGTGCCAGAGGGTTCTTCACTTCCCCTGGATTCTTCGTCGCTTTCTTGGGTTACAAATAACAGTTCTTGCCGTTCCCTTGAGTCAACAACACAAGTTATCTTCAAACTGATTTTCTTTCTTTTTATGTATGGTCGGGACACCTGGTGTTCCCAAGTCTCTTAAACCAACACAGTCCGCTGGCTAGTTCTTGTGTCTTATTCACTTGCAACTTGCCTGGTGTATTTCCCTACCAGGATTTCTTTTACACATTTGCAACTACCTGATATACTCTCCTGCCAGGCTTTCTAGACTCTCACTTCAATAATTGCCTGGTATACGCTCTTGCAAGGGCTTCTAGAAAGTACACACTTGTTATTGCCTGATATACTTTCCTGTCATGGCTTTCTGTAATCACCTGCTTGTAACTGCCTGGTATACTCTCCTGCCAGGGCTTGTCTCAAATGCACAAACATATAGCGGTTTGGTGTACTGCCCTGCCTGGGCTTTTCATTATGTGAGCTCCTGCTCATTTTCCCACTTTTGATGGTTCCGCTTTTTAGCTAACATACTTGGTTTCTTATATATGGCCTATTGAGTGTCTCTAATATGCTTGCAACATGCATTGATAATCTTGAAAGTCTCTCCTTTTAGAAAACGTCTCTTTCAGTCTTTTCATAAACTGCTTTTTCTCTCTCTCTCTTGGTTTCGCTATGCATTATATGTTTGGCGTGCCACCAGTATGCACAGTGTTCCCTCTGTCCCTTTGTGGACTCATCGGCTCTTTGTGGTGTTTCTCGTTTGATCTGCGGTCTGCTAGTGATGGTCTCCTGCTGCTTTCTGCTTCGCAACCATTTCTCCACCGTTTTCCTGCTTCTTGAGTTTTCACTGCATGGCATCTGCTGCCAGCAGCCTTCTCCCTTCAGGTTCTTGAACCGGTTGGCTCCACCGACTTTCTTCCAGAGACGCAGACAGGAGCAACTTGCTCCTGCAAGCAGCATGCCTGCATTCCTTATTTCAGTGATTTAAACGTCCCAGGCACAGCTGTGCACGTGCTGCTACAAGAGCGCTGCCAGCACTCATGGACTACTGTGCTCTGCATTACCCCACTCCTCGTCCCAGTGTTGTAAGGATTGTGGGAATAGATGTCCGTTCCTGATAACACTGAATAAATGCTTGCAATGAGTTTAAAATGCAAACTAGGTTTGGAAGAAGAGTATGTGGAATTGGGAAGTGTCTCATGATTTTACAAGGCCAGTTAGATTTTGAGAGTTAGCCTTTGGAGTGTAACAAAAGATTTGTACTACTCCCCATGGGTGGGAGAGGGAAGGTATTAGAATAGGCAATTAAGGCATGGAGAATCGGAGGTTGTCTCCCCCCATGTGATCCTCCCTCGTATAACCGCCCACAGGGCCAGGATCAGGTAGCGGCTGCCGTTGCCTGGCCACAAGGGAGGAGGTCACTGCCACCAAAGGAGTGACGATACCATCAGATTCATTGCAGAGCTTAAACTTTTTAAGCCTTGGAAACAGGGTTGGACTGGGGCATAAAATTGTCTTGGGCACCAATGAAAAAGTGCCTCACAGTTGCAAATGGCAGTTCATTTGCTTTTGTGACAGACTGTTTGAGTAGTGCCTGAGGGGGAAGCATTTGATAAAATGTGTTGCATAATAAAGAATATTTATTCAGTTACAGTGGTCAAAATGACTAGCCGCATGGTGAAGTAACTCAGCAAATTGGCCCACATGGGCCAATAAAGTGGCCCGCTTTGACCCCAAAAACTGCCCCACACTAAAATGTTTCGTTTTTGGTGCAGGCATTGCCCTATAGGCCAGGCCGAGGCTGCTTGGAAAAAGATATTTTGAAACCCAGCTGCAACAATACCAATTACATCCAGTGACAACACTACCACAAAGTAATTTGTTACAGCACCAAGGTGCTCCTTAGTGATTGTGGCAACTTGACTTTACAGAAGACATAATGTGAGCACTTCTTGCTAAGTTGGATTGCAAAGAAGTCTACCGGAGGGCATAACATTTCCAGAAATGGAATTAAGTTCTTCTAGTTGATGCTCCCACTTGTGATTGCAATGGCTGATTCTGCTCAGTCAACCTGCTGTGACACTCAATGTTCCTACTAAATGGATTGCCTGGAGATGGATGCCTTGGGGGAAAGTCCAGGAGAAAGCCCAGTCCCAGACCTTGATTGCCAATCTGGAGGGGGATGCAGGGACAGCAGTCTCCCTCTTTCCTAGAGCAGAGCTTTGTTGGTATCCGCAAAGATCAGCACCCAGGCACCCTGGAAGGATAGGAGTAAGTACTGTAGTATTAAGATGATTAACCTGACCTAGAACCCTTTGATGTGAGATTGACCATGGACCGCTTTCCCCAAAGATTATGCACTCTGAATCTAGCCACAGGCATTCATCAACCAAGCATGGAAGAGGCTGCTGTGATAAAGGTGAACATCTTCTCTTAAATAGACACGCAAGCATTTTGTTATTACTCTGAAACAACCACAGGATGTCCTCCTTGATTTCCAGTAAGTGATCCAGAAATACTGAAGTGGGGGGTGGGGAGGGTGGGGACCAAGGTTCCAGTGAGATGTTCTTTGTTACACCAAACCCTTTACCTTTTAGAAAGATACTGCTAGGAATCAGGAAACTATCATTTTCTTTGACCATGCGACAGAGGACAAGAAGTGACATATCACCAAATGAATGTCTCAGATCGGTTTCAGGTGGGAAAAACACTGCACAGTATTGTATACCAGACGAAGATGATGAAGGCCAATGTTAGAGTCGGCATCAAGGAAGAATTCTTCTCATTGATTGTTTGAAAGGCTGAGGAGGCTTCTCCTGTGCAGCAGGCAGTAACCACCCTGTCACCCAGGTAGAGCTACATATTAATCCACACTCATTGCAGATATGAAAACACTGCTTCCATTAATTTGCTGACGACTCTGGGAACTATATTGAAACCACCCAAAGACAGACCCCTGCATTGGATTGGTCTGTGTCCCAGTGCGAATTGGAGAAAGTGCATATGAAGGTCCCATATAGGCATGTGATTATATGCATCCTTTAACTCCAACATGCAAGCTATTCTCTTTTTTAAAGCAATGTGTACTGTTCACTCTGCAGTTTAAGTTGTTCCTAGACACATGAATAGGCATTTCGACTAGACATGAGAGATTCAGCCTAAAGTGTAATATTGCTGGAAAACAGGAAGATCTTTAGAGACTTATGCAAGGTCAGGAGATTAGATAAAGATTTGGGGGGGTAATTCATAGAATTCAGCGCACAAGTGGCGCACGCGGCTGGCGCACAGTGTGCGCGTGCGAATGTCTGCGCCAGTCGCGTGCGCTAAAATCGATTTCCACGCACAGCGTATTCATGGATTTTAGCCTCCAAAACCAGCCGTGGCGAAGAAAGGCGCAGCGACCCTGCAGCAGTTACGCCCCCAAGAACGCCCTCGCGGAAGGAAAAGCCATCAAAATCCCCAATCCAGCGCAAAGGGCTGCGTTAACCCTGGACCAGTTTACAGGGCTGCCAAACAGCAAACGCCAAGTAGGGAATGTGTATTACTGGGGTTCGCGTGAAGTTTCACACGCGATTGGAGCAGGGTACGTGTATTACGGGATTCGCGGGAAGTTTCACATGTGAAAGGGCCTGTGCGAGTGGGGTACTTGTATAACTGGGGTTCGCGGGAAGTTTCACACGCAATTTCAGCAGGGTACGTGTATTACGGGGGTTCGCGGGAAGTCTCACACGCGATTGGATCCGGGTACGTGTATTTCGGGGATGCGCAGGAAGTCTCACACGCGATTGGAGCAGGGTACGTGTATTACGGGGTTCGCGGGAAGTTTCACACGCGATTGGATACGGGTATGTGTATTTCGGGGGTGCGCGGGAAGTTTCACACGCGAAAGGGCCTGTGCGAGTGGGGTACGTGTATTCCTGGGGTTCGTGTGAAGTTTTACACGCGAAAGGGCCCTGTGCGAGTGGGGTACGTGTATTCCTGGGGTTCGCGTGAAGTTTTACACGTGAAAGGGCAACGCTCGTGCGCGATGCGTCACAGACGCGCTTACGCGCTAAGGTCCTTTGGTCCAATGAAATTGCGTACGTGTGCTGACCCGCTTATGCGCTAAGGGCCTTTCCTCGAATTACACGCTGACGTGCAATTTTTTCACGTGCCAAATCACTCCGTATCAAGCTGGCCACGCATACACACACGGAAGACCACGCTCCTGCCCTGAAGGCCATTTTCCTGCCCCCCAGAGCCCCGAGCATGCTCCCACCTGCCATCTGCTGCTGCCTGACTGCCTGCTGCCCACGTGCCCTGCTATTTGGTGCCTGCACATCAGACATCTGCAGGGGTCCAGTTGCTGTGTCCACCCCTGCTGGAACAGAAGACTCCCGACTGGGATACCATCGCTCCACAGCCCAGCCCCAGGACCCAGTTGCCCACCCACTCCTGGCCTCTGGGGTTGCCATGTCGGGCACATCTCCATCTAGCACTACTGGCAACCCCCAGCCAGAGAGGCAGAGGGCCACCAGCTTCACTGCCACCGAAGTTGCTGTCCTGGTGGAGCATGTCCTGGGGCATTATGATGCACTCTTTGGAACATCACGCGCCAACAAGGAATGACGGGAGAGGATCTGGGATGACGTAGTGGTTGCCATCAACGCAGAGGGGGTGGCAACTCGCGACATTAAGCACGTCAAGAAGCGCTGGGAGGACTTCAGGTCTAGGACCCTCCACAAGGCCCGGCGCCGCGCGGAGGGGGGGCCGGGCACGCATGAGTAACATCCAGATGAGGGTCCTGGAACACGTAGGCCCAGCGCTCCACGCCCAGAACCTTCGGAGGCAGACCCATCTGGAGTTGAGTGGTAAGTGGCCAAGCATTGCTGTGTGAGACAGGGCATGTTGCAGTGTGCTGGTACTCTGATGCTTGCCTGTATGTGTGACATAGGCCATGTATGGATGTGTGTGTGCAGGGACATCATGGTCATGCATGTGAGACCAGTTATGTGTGAACCACACGGTTGGTGCATGTGTTTTAATGCAACATGGGGAGCTCTATGAGGAATGCACACATGAAAGCATGGCTGTCTCTGTTCCTGGACATGAAGGGGGGGGGTGAGGAATGGGTGCTGATGATGTCATGTACATGTATGGTGCACATGTGTGTGTGTGCCTGAGAAGTGTGTGTGTG
Organism: Ambystoma mexicanum; assembly: GCF_040938575.1. Lineage (NCBI taxonomy): Eukaryota > Metazoa > Chordata > Amphibia > Caudata > Ambystomatidae > Ambystoma > Ambystoma mexicanum. The sequence continues at coordinate 475,539,332 of NC_090934.1, forward strand.
ACTTTGAAACGACATGGATGCATGTGACTTTGAAGGCAACATCTTGGTTTACAGGGGCCCTTCTACATGGATGTTGATGTTGATTGCAGGCGCCAGGACTGTTTCTGCATGTGTGTTGTGTGCATTCACCCATGTGTTGTGGAATGACAGGATGGAAGTGACATTTGACAGTGCTACTCATGTGTTATTGCTTCCTGTCTAGGGTATTTTGTACTGTACCCTGATGCTTGTGTTCTATGTCTCCCTCTACTCAGCGTCAAGTGAAGAAGAGGGAGGAGACGGCGCTGTGGTGCCAAGCGGCGGGGATGCCTCCACTGGGCAGCGACGCAAGGCCCAGCCACCCTCCCAGGAATTACCATCATCCGGGAGCAAGGGGGCTGGTGCTGCATCTGCCACAATGGCTGTGGCGGAAGGGCCGGGTGAGCCCCCACAGGGGCTTCCAATGGCAGAAAGACGGTGTGGAGACATCCAGGTTGCTTTTCTCCACAGAGGAGGAGGAGCCCGCTACTGAGCCGCACATGGGGCCTGGTGGGGGCAGTACCACTGGTGCAAGTGGTGCAGTCCAGGGCCAGGGTCAGGAGGCAGCACAGGTCACCGCGGAGGGGCCTGTGCACGTCGCTGTCCCTGACCCTGTGACTGCACCACCATGCACCAGCAGGGAGGCCCCGTCCCAGGCCCGTCCGCAGGTAGGGGAGAGTGCCATGTCATCTGCCTCTGCACTACCTGTGGACGAGGGGTCCCATGAACGTATGGGCTCTGTCCTGGTTGGTGGGTTCCTACATGTGTTGCACACTCTGGCGGACCTCTTCTCCTCTGTGGAGACTATGCACCAGTCGTTCTCCACACCGTCTTCCGGCCCAGATTCCACCAGGGCCTCCTGTGGACTTGGCCCGACCAACACAGCCAGCTTGGTGGAGCTCACATCCCTGCCACAGTCAGGAGTCGGCGGCCCAGCAGGGGTGGACACCACAACTGGAGACCAGCTGATGGAGGATGTGCAGGCACCATCAGACACGGCACATTGACAGCAGGAGCAGGCTTTAGGTGGGAGCAATGATGGCTCGGGGCCATCAACATCGGAGAGTAGGCATCGGCCAGAGGGCAGGAGGACCCAGGAATGGGAGTATCTTCCGTGTGGCACCGGTTGGGCCAGCAGATAGGTGCGGAGCGGCGGCGGGCGGAAGAGGCGTGGCTCACCATGGTCAGGGTGGAGTTCTCCATGCGTCGGGCTTTGAGGCGGGCAGAGTGCCTCGAGGCAACTCGCAGGGAGTTGGAACAGGCCATGAGTGCCTCCCTGCGAGACCTCGGGGCCAAGACAGAGGCCCGCCTCCGGATAATAGACATGGAGTTCGATGATGCCCTGGCCCGGGACACCACAGAGTGAGCCGCTGGACTTGCCCGGCGCCATTGTATATAGTTAGATAGTGTTCGGTTTCCTTTCATTTTTTCTTTATTTTGGTTGCGCTTGGACAATGCACCACGTTTTTGTATATAGTTTTTTATTAGGTAGTATTTTTGATAGGTTTCATTTCATCAGTTGGGCTCATGGACCCTGGATTGTTCATCTGTACATAGTTCACCATTGGATTGTTCTCTTTTTTTTATTTTGACTTTCTTTTTTCCCTTGGATTTGCTTTGTTGGACTGTGACTTTGGACACCATTTCTTTTGGATTTCTTTGGATTATGATTTTTTTTTTAATTCTTTTACGGACATGCAGCTTTTCTTTTCTAATTCCCATTGTTGTGTGTTGGATTTTGATTACATTCATGTTGTGTTTAACACATTTTTTTCTTCATACTTCAATGTGTGGTATTAGCTCATTGGTTTCATGCATGTCATGATATGGGTTTTCACATTCACTTGCACCCAATTGTGTGTGTGTGACGGACATGTGTTCATTTACATACTTGCCATTGGAGTTGTATCATGTAATTGCCTTTTCTATGTGGGTGGATGCAATACTTGGTTGGGTCTTTGGGCTGGGGAGGCTGGCCATAAGGGCCATGATTGAGGATCGTCATGACCTGGGGGCAGGGGGACATGAGTGGGGGCCTGCTGGCAGGTGCCCTGCACTGCTGGGGGGTGGGGGTGCAGGGGCACATGAGTGGGGGCCTGCTGGCAGGTGCCCTGCACTGCTGGGGGGTGGGGGTGAAGGGGGACATGAGTGGGACATGAGTGGGGGCCGGCTGGCAGGTGCCCTGCACTGCTGGGGGGTGGGGGTGCAGGGGGACATGACTGGGGGCCTGCTGGCAGGTGCCCTGCACTGCTGGGGGTGGGGATGAAAGGGGACATGAGTGGGGGCCTGCTGGCAGGTGCCCTGCACTGCTGGGGGGTGGGGGTGCAGGGGGACATGAGTGGGGGCCTGCTGGCAGGTGCCCTGCACTGCTAGGGGGTGGGGGTGCAAAGGGACATGAGTGGGGGCCTGCTGGTAAGGGAGGCAAAGGTGGTCGTGGTGGGCGCGGTAGGGGACGTGGCCAGGATTTGCAGGGTGCCCCTATACCCCCATGTGTGGAAGAACAATCAGGGACACCCATGCCCCCCCCGTGGTTGAGGGAAACATGGCTGACACCATCCCAACTCAGCCCCTGTTGGACCAGCCCATTGTGGCACCTGACCTGGCACAGGACGACTCCCTGGCTGACTTCCAGGTCAGCAAGTCTAGGCCACGTGTGGCGGTGCAAGTTGTTGTCACCAAGCCACATGGATCTGGGGCAGCTATGTCATCTGCTGCCCCAAGTATGCAGGGTGGGGAGGCTGCAGGGACAGCTGCAGCTCCATCCGCCCCAGCTCTGACTCTCCCAGCCAGGACAGTGTCAGTCCAGGTCCATCAAAATGACGTTCCCCCTGCCAACATTACCCTGCAACCAATGCCTTCATCAAGACCTATGGTCATTGTGCATTCCCACACTCCTACTACCCAGTCCACCAGTGATTCTGCCCCTACTGACCAGAGAGGCGTAAGCCACTCTGGCTCTGCTCCACCTTTAAAGAAGAGGAAGAAGGGTGCTCTGGCACAACAGGCTGAGACCCCAGACACGGCTACACACTCCGGTACCTCAAGGAAGCCTAGCTTTAATGATCCGGAACTTGATGCACTTGTGGCCTACGTGTCGGCACATAGCCGTGAAATGGTGGTGACTGCAGGGTGCAAGACCACATCCGGTCAACGTAGGGCACACTGGCAGACCATCGCGGACCGCATAAGTGCCCTTGGATTTGTGAGGCGCACAGCTGATGATTGCTACAAGCGGTGGAATGACCTGAAACGAAGAGCAAAGAACAAGCTGGCCTCAAATCATGCCGCTACTCTAGTGACTGGCGGTGGGTCTCCACAAGAGGACAACAAACTCACTGAACATGAGTCTGTTGCTGGGGCCTTCGTCACAGAGGAACAGATCCAAGGTGTGGGAGAACTACCTGATTATGATGCATTGTCCGGTGAGTGCCCATGCATGTGTGTGTAATGCATGCGTATGTTGTTTGGGTGACGGGTTCTGATTGAGTGCCAGGTGAGGGTGTATGTGCCTGAGAGGTATGGGTCACCCATGTGCTTCATCCAAAACATTCAGCGGCCTTGGATTTGGGTGTGACAGTATCCCTTCTGCCCACAGTAGTAATTTAGCGCAACATTACGGCAGTTGCCCTTGAAGTGGCATCTTGCAACAACATTGATTGTATTTTTCAGTGTTCGTTCAGGATGATTGTTTCGATTCTCCCACTTTTGCTATGCATTCCTCAGCCCTATTGTCACATTTGTGACATGCTTCTGTCATTGATGAACCCCACATTGGCCCACATGTGTTACCTTGTTAGGTGAATGATTTGACCATTCAGGCTGATTGAGTAGTGGCCTGATCACATACATTTTTGGGGCCTGTTTGAATGTGGAACATGATAGTTGTTTCCTGTCATGTTGAAGTGCACAACCATTGATGTGTATATCGGCCTGCAATCACCGTATTTTTGTACACTGGATGTGTTGCAGTGTGTGGCACATGCCTATTTTGTCACACTATTTAGTATTTTTCATCTCATCATGTCCATCTCACATGGATGGCTGACAGTATTCATTCACTGACATATGGATGTACTTGTGGAATGTACCATGGCTATGGTACATGCCATCTGTGTGATGGCATGTGTCATGTATGTGTATTGGACATGCCACTCACAGACCAATGTGTGATGGCAGTGCTACCCAGCATGCAGCAAATGTGTTGCTCTTCCATCTTGGTGTCATCAGTGTCTGCCTTTTGCCTCCCCTTCCAACTCAGTGACAGTACATGCATGGGAGGGTTATAGTCATGTGGGACATGTGTAAATCATGTACTGGTTCTGTAGCTTGTCAGGCCTATTTGTGTGCTATGGTGCTAATGCCTGTTTCCATTTTTTGTCTTTCATGTTTTTGCAGGGGATGACGTACTTGATGCTGTTGAGGTTGAGGAGATGGTGCAGACCCAGGAGGGATCTCAGGCACGACCGGGCACCAGTGGGGGACATGGTGTGGTGGTGGCTGAGAACCCAATCTTGCTGCAGACCATTCTGTCCAGGGGTGTCTCTGGGTGCACCTCCCCAGACCTCTATTCAGGTGCTGATTCGGATGATGAGACCTATGTGCCGTCGCAGGTAAGTGTTTCTGGCAGGGATTCTGTTCTGTCCAACCCACCTGCACCAGGGGTAGAACCCTCTATGGGCATGTCAGTGTTGGTAAGTCCGCCTTTGGCGGTTACGGATGCAGGGTCACACTCCACAACATCTGATCCTGTTCCTGGGCCAGCAGATCAGAGGGGGAATGCAGTCCTGCAGCCTCAGGCAGTGCCGGCACAGCAAGGCCCAGATTGCCTTGCGCCAAACAGGTGTGGTGCCCGCCGACGCGGTGGCCGTACGCCACCAGGCAATACCGCATGGGAACAATCCATGTATGGTATGGCAACCCAACAGGCAGCATCAGTTGAGATGATGGCTCAAGCAATGGAGAGGGTGGCCACTTCCATTGTCCCCCCCTGAAAGGCAGATGGAGCAACTACATCAGGCAACAGACTCCATTTGCCAATCACACAGGGAGGACATGTTGGCGTCCAACAGGGACAGACGGGCGGCACTGGAGACTCTACTCCAATCGATATCAATAGAGTCCCAGGGCCATAGGGAAGCCCTGAGGGTAGAACTCCATCACCTCAGGGAGACTCTTGTTGACCTTGAGGCTTCCACTAACTTGAGGACAGAACACCAGCTGGAGCGGCTCACACGTTCGCTCTCAGCTGAGATGCATGCAACTCAGGAGGAGACCCCCGGGCATCATGTCAGGTGGTGCATGGGGATCTCCGCACTATAATCCTCCAGAACGAGACCTTCCACACCCGCATGCTTGCTGCCATGGAGGACCATACCAGGGCTTTGCGTGGACTGCCTCCCATAGCACCACCACCTCCTGTGGCAGCAGCAGAGGGTGATGAGAACGACAGCAGCAGTTCTCTCACACTGGCATAGCCGTGCAGGCCATGAGCCCATGGAGGTATTTTTTTCCCCAACATCCACACAGGTGGCTGTTGGTGCGCACCCTGTCCTCGGACCTCCTGGGTGGCCCCCCCCCCGGCCCCCACAGGGCCATTTTTGATTTTTATTTTACAGTGTGTTGCCTTGTGTGGCTCCCGTGGGCATCCACTGTATTCCGGCTGGGCACATGCAGGCTTGTCCTGAGTTTGGGTTAGATGCTTGGGTTAGTGAGACACACACCCCTCCTGCTTCCCGTTTCCATGGGCTTGCAAAGGGTGTGCCCAAGTGACAGTGACTTACACAGTGACGTTGGACTCCCATGAGCTGTGTGGGCAATCTGTAGTCAATACTGTGTATACATTCCTAGTGGATATTGTTGTTGTATTGTACACTGCATGGTGTATTGATATGTGCTTGTACATCCATGTCTTCCTCCTAATTTGCAGGTTCATTCCTCATGTCTTCACAGGGCTGTCTACTTTGGAGATGGAGTTCATGTTGTAAGCAGTGCACTTACACATTTGTGTGGCAGCAGCACTGTACAGTTGGAAGTGATCGATGTGCTGGCATAATCAGGTTGAAGTACTACCACTACTTTGACTTAGTACTGTCATGTTTATGCTATGTTTGAGGTTGTGTAGCTGCATTGTATTGTTGGTAAGTATTTGGTCATGTGTGTTGTTAGTTCTACATTACTGGGAGCATATTGTGTGTGGACAGTTTCCATTAGGGACACTGTACTTTGTGACACTTGTGTCATGTTTTGGGGATTTCTTTGTTTGCTCTCACATAGCATGACATGCCATGGTGTGTTGGGTGGCGGTGCTGGTGAGGGGTTGGGTGACATGTCACTGTTGTCATTTTGTATTTCGCAAGGGGGTAATGAATTTAGCAGCATAGAAGTGTGTCTTTTGATGACACAGCATTGGTGGTGTTTGTGTAGGTAGGGATGCACACAATGTAACACTTCCAGGTGACCAATCTCAGGCTGGTATGGTTGTGACAGTTGACTGTCCCTTATGTCATCATCATTGATTGTCAGATGGTATGTGCCAGGGCTGTGTGCACTCCACAGGGGTGTGATTTTAGGTGAAGTAATTAGCCACCAGCTGCGTACGGGCTGCCTCACCCCGTGCCCTTTCCCCCTCCCATGCGCAGTGGGCGTGCATGTGGTTCGGGATGTGGGGGCACCACCATGTCCACGGGCAGGCCCCGGCGTGTTGCAACATTGTACAGGACACATGCTGCCACTATGATCCTGCACACTACTGGGGGAGCGTATAACAGCTGCACGCCAGAACGGTCAAGGGAGCGAAAGCGTGACTTGAGCACTCCGAATGTGCACTCCACTATGCCCCGGGTTGCAATGTGGGCTGTGTTGTATCTTACCTCGGGTGGCGTGGTGGGGTTCCGAATTGGCGTTATCATGTGGGTGCTCGGAGGGTAGGCACTGTCCCCTAGGGAGGTGGTGATGGGTATCATTAGTGGGGTTGTGACATTACTCAGTATCTGACATGCATGCATGTGCTGTGGCATTTATACTCACCGAGCAGCCATGTATCGCCATGCCGCCCAGCTTCTAGGTCCCGGTTTAGGGTTGACATTCTGTAAATAAAACTGTTGTGGGTGGACCCTGGATAGTTGGCAGATACTGAGGTGATGATTCCCTTGGGATCACATACTACCTGGACGTTGATGGAATGCCAGTGCTTGCGGTTTCTATAGATGTGCTCCGATGCCCTGGAGGGACGCAGAGCCACGAGGACTTTGGGGAATTGTGCCACCCCGTAGAAATCCTGGACGGCAGCCTGCCTTTCTGCAGGTGTTCTGGGCAGGTATATGTGCCTGCGGACTGATGGGCGTGCAGTCATGATGGCCAAGACCTGGTGTAGGCAGCGTGACTGCGTGGCCTGTGACACCCCCCCCACTATAGCACTTGTCCGCTGAAATGATCCAGTGGCCAAGAAGTGCAGTACATTGAGGACCTTCTCCAGGGGGCTGAGTGCTTGGGAGCACAGGGTGGGTGATGTGAGGTCATCCTCCCACTCACTCACCAGGTCGAGTATTATGTGAGGTGGAAACCTGTACCTCCCATACACCTGGTCATCAGGCATCCCAAAAAGGCTGGCTCTGGGTGTGAAAATCTCCTCCTCCTGCGGTATCCCACCACCACTGCTGCTAGGAACGGTATATTCATCCTGGCGTCTGAGCTTGTTTGTTGTTTGCGCGCACTTTTATGCTGCGCGGGTCCACGTACGCCTGCTTCCTGCTGGCATACGTGTTTCCGGATTAGCGCGTCTTTTTTGCGCACGCGTTAGCCCCGTTCGAATTCATGAATACGTGTTTTGAACGTGCGTGTGGGCGTTCTGCGCATTTGCCTCCTGTACTTCCCCCGCGACGCCCACATTTTCACACTTTGTTCCCCATTCCGCGTGTCACGCCCTCTGTTCCTCCTACTTTTGTTGTGTGCGGCACACTATGTGTAATTTCGCTGTGCGCGTAGCGCACGCTGTTTGGAGACGTGTGCGCCAGCGTGCGCCATGCAGAATTTTGGCGCACATCCTGGGATATACATGCGCACAGACTTCCATGAATCGCTGAACGCTGGTTTCGCTGCGAATTTCGCACTGGCACTGCGATTCGCACGCTTTCACTGAAAATTTCAGCGCACATTAATTCCATGAATCAACCTGTAGATCTCTAACGGGACAGCATTCCACAACTGCAGGACTTGGACAGAAACCCTTCTTCCACGTTGATTAATACATCGGACCCTAGGGACAACCAGCAAGTGCTCAGACAAAGACTGGAGATTCCACTCATGGACATAGGGGACAATTAATGTCTCAATGTATATTGGGGAAAGGCCATAGAGGTACTTGATGGTCAGACACAGGACCTTGTGCACAACACGTCTTGTAATTGGCAGCCAATGGAGGAAGTGTCTTAATTCAGAGGGATGATCTCAACGTTACAGCACAAAAACCAAACACACTCCTCCATTTTGGGCACATTACAGTCATTTTGGCTGGTAATCGGTTAAGTCCAACATACAGGAGAATAGCAAGAATTCACCAAGAACCCAGCAATCAACTGCTTTATTTTCCGTGGGGAAAAAAGCAAGAATAAGTCTAACTTGATGCAGTTCTTTCCACTCTTCTCAAGCAGGTCTGCCTTCTTGGTGGAAAACTGTCACTCACAGTCTATGGGGTTTATAGTACACTCCTTTCTTGAGTCGCTGTGGGGTCTTCCTAAGCCAGTGTTGGAATCGTCAGGAGGTTGCATTGGTTCTCCTGGACTGGTTCGTAACCAAGCACCACCACGCGTGGTATCCAGAGTCACATGTATGGGGTTTGGGCATCAGACTCTTGTCATTGTTGAACCCCAGATTGATCAGGCTCTCCCCTTTCCCCTGAAAGCGGTGGGCTGTCCACTGGAGGTTCTCGTGAGCCCTCTGGGATGACATGAGGCCCTTCCATCACTGTTATTTTGTGGGGGTTTAGGTGTGTGCACCCTGGGAGTGTGTCTTCTGCTAGATGACTATGTCATACTCTCTCTAACCATTTTGGATTCATTCACCATGCTACTTATGGTTGTGAGGGGCAGGGTCTGATTTTTTTGCCCACACTCCTCCTACCCAGTTATCTCCCCGCTGCCTTGTTCCCTTGTGTTCGGCCTCCCTCGCCATTTACTTCCCCATAGGGATTGTGAAGAGACATGTTGCTTCTCAAACCTCGCTCCCTGCTCAGAAAATACCATAATAATAATGACTTCTACAACCATGTAAGATTACAGGTGTCTGACATATTTGGGTCAATGTAGTGTGCAGGTTCTTCGATTCGTGAAGTGTACAGTGCTGGCAAACCTATCTTTCAATGAACCATGCTTCTGTATCTTCATTGTGGGATTCACAGATGCCCACTGTGGCAGCTCCACAAACCATGTGATGCACCTCCAACTCACGCTATGCTTCCAATGAGGTGACATCTTTCTCTGCTGACAAGGGGTTTTAGAGACAATATGGCTGGTAATACATACAAAGCTAGGAATGTACTTGGTTGCCTGGAGGATCTGCCAAACACCTCCTCCAGGCCCTACATCACCAAGCGTGTGGCAGTCTATAACCCCAACGTCATCCAAGTTCCATACTTTAGCCTCCGGCTTGTGACTTTGTCACAGGGGGGAGGGAGGGAATAAGTAAAAGGTTGAAAGATTGTGCAGAGCCAGGCATGGCTGATGCCGCGTAAGTAATTCAGATTCTCTTTTCTTAATAAAGGTTTTTGTGTGCAAATATCTCCCATCCTGTCATTTTTGGGCATGTGATCGCAAGTGTATGAAAAAAAGGGAAGAAACTTGGGAGTACTTTGGCTCTATACCCCCCAACACAACACACTGCAGGTCATTTTAAATGCAGTGGAATGCAAAAGTATAGCTTAAAAGCAAGGCATTCTAAAGCATATGAGGGGTACAAAGCAGAGTTTGCGTCTCCGCTTTGCTCCTTCGTCTTGGAAGAGCAAAAGGTTTTCCGTCTGCATAGGATTTTCATGTAGGTGTAAAACCAATGGATTTCTGTGGAATCCGCTTTGCGTTTTCATTTGCTAAAGGCAATTTTGCCTTGTTTTACTCATCATAATTATACTTGGATTTGTAAATGTTGAAAAAAGCATACAGGAGACCCAATAGCATGTAAGTCCCAACATTGGTGGTCCCCTGCATGCAATTTACATTCAATTGAAAATGACTCCAACTGTGTTTTTATTTAATTGTTTTTCTTTTACTATAACTGTTTGGGACTACCAATCCTTTTCGTCCTTGGAACCAGCCAGTAGAACTTGCTTTCCCCACATTAGCATTCTCTATAAGATCATGTTCTGTTTAGAGATACTTATTAAACCTGGTTGGTAACATGGCAATTTCTTCATGGGACACTTTTGTTTCTTTTCCTTGCCGCAGAGATGTTTTACGTCAAATGTGTCATTCAAAATTGATAGCGATTTTCTAGTCAGTCCTTCCCTTGCCTACTTTTAAAAATCTCTTCGGAGAATATTGGTCTCGATGGGAGATCAAGGGGGTACGACCGTCGTGTCGGAGAATTGGGTGCGGATAGCGTGGGACAGTTGCGCATGCCGAAACCGGTCCATGGGTGCCAGGTCGAATTGTTTGCGCATGGTCTCAAAGCTCAGGAGGCGACCCTCTTGTATTACGTGTGCTAATGTGTGTATTCCTTTCGCCAGCCAGTGACCGAAGGAGCCCATTTTTACCAGTTCCGGGAGAAGCGCATTGTGCCATATGGGTTGCGACAGTGTTGGCTGTCCTTCCCAGCCGATTAGTTTGTGTGCGGCCCGCCAAGCACGCCGGATGTGGTGGGTCATTTTGGGCAGCACGGGAGTTGGTCGTGGGTGGCGTAGAGGATTTGGAGCAGTGTTAGCGGGGTAATGGTCTCCAGCTCTATACGGATGTGTGGCAGTGTGGGGTCTGCGTGCATCCAGTCATTCACTACTCCTATCTGTGTGGCCAAGTAATAGGTGCATATGCAAGGTAACCCGATGCCTCCCTCCCACACCGATCTCTGGAGCGTGTCAAGGGCAATCCTGGATTGTTTCCCGCCCCATAGCAGTGTGCGCAGGTTCTTGTCAATGAGTGCAAAGGTTTCTCGGGGCATGGGGAATGGGGCGTTCTGGAGGACATACAACAGTCTGGGAAGGGTCATCATTTTGAATAGTGCGGCCCGGCCCATTAGCGACAGGGGGAGAGATTGCCAATGGGGGGTGTCTCTGTTGAACCGCTCTATTACTGGTTGTATATTATGTCGGGGGAACCCATCAAGCATCGGGTCGAGCCGTATACCCAGGTATTTGAGTTCCCTGATAGAGACGTGATATGGGCAGGTCTCCGGGATCGCAGACTCGCCACCCTGAATCGGGAAGAAAATGGTTTTGGCCTCATTAAGCTTTAGGCCTGCAAAGTATTGGTATTCCCTGAGTATGAGGGAGACCACCGGGCACGAGATACTCGGGTTACTGAGGTATATGAGCAGATCATCCGCATAGAGCGAAAGGCGGTCTTCTCCCCCTCCTGGCCAGACGAATCCGGTTCAATTGGTGTTAGCTCTAAGCTCAATCGCTAGTGGCTCGATGTCCAGGAGGAAGAGGAGTGGAGACAGCGGGCATCCCTGTCTCGTGCCCCGACCCAGGGGGAATGGTTTGGAGGACCTGCCGTTCACCCTCACCATGGCCTCTGGGGATGCATATAACAGTCTCACCCAGGATATAAATGTCTGCTCCAAGGTCATTCTAGCCATGATCTCCCACAAAGCATCCCACCCCACAGAGTCAAACGCCTTTTCGAAGTCCACCGCCAGGAGGGCGAGTGGGGCTAGTATGTCCTTTGCCCTGGACAGCGCCAATTGGACCCTGCGTAAGTTCATCCGAGTTGACTTATTGGGCATAAAACCACATTGGTCCGGGTGGACTAGGGTCTCAATCACTTGCAGTAGTCTGTTGGCGAGTGTCTTGGCGAGCACCTTCGCTTCGCCATTGATCAAGGATATCGGGCGATAGGAGGCACATTCCTCCGGGGGTTTCCCAGGCTTATGTATGACCACTATGCATGCCTTCCTGAGGGCTGGGGGAAGTGCTCTTAGTTCCCTGCTGCGTAGAAACATGCGGTGCATGTGGGTGGATAGCATGCTACCTAGGCACTTATACGTTTCTGTTGGGAACCCATTGGGGCCCGGAGTTTTCCCGGATTGGAGTTGTGCCAGAGCATCTTGCACCTCGGTGTCAGTGATGTCAGCATTCAGGAGGTCTGATTGGTGCTGCGGGAGTATCGGAATCTCGATGTGGTCGAGGTATCGGGAGGGTTCAACTGATGGATTCCCAGTGGGTGGGGTATAAAGATTTTTATAATAGGTGGCGAATGCCTCGAATATATCTGAGTCTTCCGTCAATAATGTCCCATCCGGAGATCTGATTGCCCTAACGTGTCCCCTGCTCTGCACGCGTCTCTCCAACCAGGCCAGGGTCTTGTTAGCTTTGTCGCCCCTTTCATATATTTGGCTTCGGACCAATTGGTGAGCAGTTCGTGCATTGTCTAGGGACAGGTTACTGAGGGCGTCCTGCGCCGTGATCATCGCCTCCTTTGCTTCTTGGGTGTTTTGTATAAGGGTTTGTCGCTCACACTCCAGGACGCGTGCTTCTGCTTCCCTGACCTTCTGGTAAAGGTCCATTTTACTCTGCAAGGTTTGCCGCTTAGCCTTGTCCTTGCCCATGGCCAAGTCGTTGATTTATGTGAGGATTTAGGCCCGGGTGGATCGTGTGGACGCCCTTCCGGGATTGCCGAGGAGACCAAGCTGAGGTGGGCTTGCTGGTCGTCCGTCTGTCGGCACTCTGTCCCTGTTCCAAAGCACCGAGAGGGGCTATGTAGGTTGGTGAGAGCCAATCCCCTGTTCTGGTTGTCCGGCGTGCTTGTTGTGGGGTCTGTGATCCTCTGGGGGCGGGGGGGTGTCTTGTAGTTGCGTACACGTAAGGACCGTGCCCGCCGTCTCGGCTGTGTTTTGTTCCTGAGTGGAGTGGAGCGCAGGGGGGACCGACACCCCGCCACGTGCACTTTCGTAGGGGTAGTGTCTTCCCGGGGGACCGTTGGTTATAGGGTGGCAGCTCGGTCTTCCTGCAGTGATGGTACCCCAGGCCCTTGGGCTGGGGAGGCCCAGTAGAGTCTGGGGGGAGTTTGCTTGATCCCACCAGGAGTTCTTCCCCCTTTGTGGGGTGTGTGTTCAAAGCTTTTATGCCTGTAGGGCTGTGAGTCTTGCGGCTATGCGTTTTGAGTCCTGCCTCAAAGGCCCCCACTCCCCCAACAATCGTGCCCCTAAGATGCCGCTTTGTGGCCAGTCCTCTGGGCCTTAGGCAATTTTGCAGTGTGGGGGTGAAGTTATACGTGTTGGCACCAGTACAAGGTGCTTACCGAGGTGGGGGCGGGGAGCGCCTTTAGTCCCCTCTGCTCGGGTCTGCTGCTGTCGTGGGAGGGGGGGTTGTGCCGCCTCCTTTATGCGGGTCGCTGTCCCACGGTTCGCCGTATTGGGGGGGGAGAGGCTCCACGTACCTTGTCGTTGCTTTAGGGGGAGCGCGACACTGCGTTGTCTGTGTCGGTGTCGCGGCTCAACCCCAGGTGCTGCTGTCTCGCTGGTGGGGGGGAAGGAGGGCGGAGGGGTTCCAGCTCTGAGCCTCTTCCCCGTATTCGCCCCCGTTTGTGCAGTCCGGTCCGGCCGCGTGGGTAGGCGTCTGGCTGTCCTGCATGGTGCAGCTGGGGTCCCAGTCGTGCCGCGGCACGGGTCCCCGTCCGTAGGGGAGAGAGGAGCTCAATGCAGGGGTCGATGTGGTGCCGTCTCCCGCTGCCCACGATGTGTCCGTAACACGCTGGCCCAGAGGAAGAGGGGCGGAGCAACCGCTCTCGGCCGCGTAGCAATGGCGGCGAGTCCCGCGCTGGCGGGCTCGGGGTCGCGTCTCGCCTCCCCGGGACCGATTACGCCCCAAGTTGCAGCAGTTGTTGCCTGGGTGCGTCCGGCACCGAGATATCGTCTTCTGAGGCCGGGTGGTTCAGGTATTCGGAGTTTTAAACAGGATATATTGCGCAACCGCCGGGAGCCCGAGACGATTCTACATTTTCCTTTTTAATGGGTATTTAAATACATAAACTGACACAAAAGATAAAATTAGTATAAGAATGAGTTGGTTCCCCAAGGCTAGAGTATTGGTGCAGGGCGGCATCTTTAAACAGTTACAGCAGTCTTTTATGAAGGACCATGAAACATCTGTGTAGCAGATTGAGAAGTTAAAGCTGAGTGTAATAGAAACCGGTAAACACTTACCTAACTGCAGTCGGTGTGTCTTGTCCGCAAATATGATGCGGAACCAGCCCGGCTCGCAGCATTCAAAGGCCTTTCCACATGAGAGCAGTACTTTGTTAGCCAGGAAATGTCTCCACAAAATCACTTCTTCCTCAAATGTGCCAGTCCGAAGGTACTACCAGGTTGAAAACAAAGACAATAAAAAACATAAGACCGGGATGAAAATATGGCAGGTGCATATGCGGAGTGAACAACTTGCCCTACAATGTTCCACATTCCCTGAAATATTTACAGCAATCCTAGTTTTACATTTTACTCTTCCAGGGATCGGAATTAGGATTTTTTTGAACAGGAGCAAAAAGCAGCTCCTGTGTATCGGGCATCACCCATTAGGCAGGAGTTACCTCTGGGGAACCAGGAGCTAAAACATAGTGTGCAGCAAATACAACTTGTGTGTAAGATGCAAACTACCCTTTTTGATAATAGATATTATCCAATATGCTTTAAATGCCCCTTTAGTGGGTCCCCTTGGTTATAACTAGGAGCTAAATAGCTCCCAGCGTCTGGCAATTTCAAACCCTGTCTTCCACTCTTCCACCCAATGCAAAACATCCAAACTTTAAACATCCAATGGAAACCTTTAAATCCTGTAAATGCATTCAACCCCCACCTCAAAACAACAATTTCACCCTTCATTTCATCGTGCCACCGGTTATATATGAAGTTTTTTGTTGTGCCTAGCTATGTTCCCACTAAGCTGTGCACATGACCAGCTTCACTTTGGGTGCCGCTCAGATGAACACTAACAGTGCACAGAGATTTGCCACCTTCTCTTAATCATTTTTATTGAGATTAACAAATTCAGAAGTGATATAGCAAATCAAGCAACTCAGCCAAGTACAAAACATCTCAGTCACATTATACTGATTGTGTAATGTATTAAAAAGTACCCTACATACAACTGAGCAATTAAACCCTATAAAAAAACAACAATACCTAACTGTGGGACCCCCCCCCATAGAACCCACTGTGGAGTGGCTGGAGAGCAGACATAACATTTGTCAAGTAAAACATGTCGTTTTAGCATAGCAAAGCAGCAACTACTTAAAGTGACCAACAGAGAGCTCTACATAGGGTGACCTGGCCCTAAATTAAGCTTTCCCAGCAAATTCTTCAGGAGTCACAACAAGAAGCAACCAGAGAAAAATACACCTAAGACAGGAGAAGCATATGAAAAGTAAAACACCCCAAGAAAGCAGCAAATAAGACTGCGCCCCAAGACTCTTAATAAGTGAAGTGAAATGCAGGCTTTGATGAAGAAACTAAAATATAAATACTCAAACCACAGTGTGGCAGCCAGTAAAACGAAATGTGCCTATACATGGAAAATTGCTTTTTTGCTGAGGACAAAGCTTCCAAAGATTTTGTGGAGACTGCTCGCTGGGAAGCTGGAGCCACCCGATGAGGTCTGAGCTGGTAGTGGTAGTCTTCTCAAGCATTCATAAGGCACAAACCAGAGCATACCTGACATTTACTTTCTCTGTTAAGAAAGCTATCATTATACAAACCAATCTCGATGTTCCCATCTGGCCTTTTTAACATTATACAGACTATGCAACGGTGACATTACAAACATATTAAATTTGTTCTCGAAGAACTTTGGGTAAGCAGGTTTCATGCTCAGCCTCGGTTAATTTTGCCTTGCCAACCTTGCACTATCATTTGCTTGGGCTGCAAAGCATTATGGTTAGGAAAATATACCTGGCACTTATTATACATAGTATTAGGGCAACAGATATTTAAAGGTTTACAATGCATACAAGGCAGGGTGCGTGCTGTACACGTTTTCTGAGTTCCATTGGGCATATATTATAATGAATGCTGTGGTAACTCGGTTCTCACATATGAATTAATGGTTTCACTGAGCACTTGCATAATTCTGCCCCACAATATGAGGATGTTTCAAAGAATCTTTTTTGCAATGCAAAAGAAGAACTAGTTACTTACCAACTGGTAACGTTCTTTCGACTGGATGTTCCCCCAACGTATTCCTCATCTTTGACATGTAATGTCCACAGCTCAGCTGCTTTGGACATTTTTCGGCAGAGGGCGCCCTGCGTCAATGGCGTTGGGTCAGTGTCCCTCAAAGGCCTCAGTCGAGGGTGACGTCATTGGATGTTATAAGTTGCCCGCACGGAGCCCGTAGCCTCAGTTCATATTTTCGCCCATTTCCATTGTGTAGCCGATGTGCCCATAATACATCTCCGACTGTACTCAGCCTTGTTGGAACGAAAGCTGTAATAGCATGGGAAATTCTTCATATCGGTAGGTTGGGAGGGCGATGAGGAATTCGTTGGAGGAACATCCAATCGAAAGAACGTTAGCAGTTGGTAAGTAACTTGTTCTTTGAATGGCTTGTATTCCTCATCTTTGACAGACTCCCAAAGCAGTATCCATGATTGGAGGAGTGAGAAGAATTTAGGCATACCCAATTAAATGGCAGAGTAAAGCCCAGTCTTATCAATGGCAACATCCAAAACATGGGAAGTATCCAGGGAATAATGCTTAACAAAGGTGTGTATGAAGACCACGTTGCAGCATCACAGATGGTCCTTTACAGGGACACCGCTCTGCAGGGCTGTCCATGTAGCCATGCCCCTGGTGGAAGGAGCCCACAGCCATCAGGAGGGTCTTTGCCAGCCAGTCTATAGCATTCAGAAATAGTGAGGATGATCCATCTGGACAAGGTCTGTTTAAAAACAGCCTGGCCCAATCTGTGCCCAGTGTACCCCACAAAGAGCTGGTTGTCCACTCTGACTTTGGACATTCTGGAAAGGTAAAAGCTTAACGCTCTCCTCGGTTCAACATATGTAGCCTTTTCTCTTCCTTAGTAGGATGCGGAGGAGGATAGAAGGCAGGTAGCATAACTTTCTGACTTAAGTGAAACTCAGAAACTACCTTAGGCAGGAAGGAAGGACGTGCTCTCAGTACAACCCTGTTCTTGTGGAACATAGTAAATGGTGCCTTGGAAGAAAGTGCCTGCAACTCGCTCACTCTTCGAGCAGATGTTATTGCAACCAAGAGAATAGTCTTAAAGGTCAACAATCTCAATGGACAGGAGTGCAATGGTTCAAAAGGAGCACCCATCAGAAACTTTAAGACCAGGTTAAGGTCCCAGACTGGCACCTGAAAAGGCGACAGAAGGAACACATTCGTGAGCCCTTTTAGAAACGGAGTGATCAGTGGAATCTTAAAATAAGAGCATTCTTCGGAGGAGCGCCTAAATATGGACAGCGCTGCTTGGTAACCTATAATGGTTCCCACCTGAAGACCCTGTGTGCTAAAGACAGTAAGAAGGAGAGAACCTCCGGAATTGAACACTGAAAAGGATCAACATTATTTCCTCTGCACCAGTTGCAAAACTTACGCCAACAGCAACGGTACCGGGACTTGGTTGCTGAACGACTGGCCGAAAGAAACACCTCCATCATGTAATCCGGGAGGTCCAAATCCTTATATCTCAACCTTTCAGAAATCATGCATGAAGGTTGAGAGTCTTGACCTCTGGATGGAGAACCTGACCTTCCTCTCGCGAGAGAAGATCCTCTTCTTTGGGGAAGACGCTTTGGAGGACAGATTGGCATGTCTAGAAGGTCCGGGTACCATACTCTCCTGGCCCAATCCGGAGCAATGAGGATCATGTGGGTTCCGAACCTCTGCAGCGTCCTGAGAACTTGAGGAATGCTGGGGATTGGAGGAAACACATACAGAAGTGGGAATAACCAATCCACGATGAACACGTCTCCTAGAGCTCCTCTTGGAGGAAATTCCCTTGAGCAGTACCTCTCGCACTTTCGGTTGGCACCAGTCACAAACAGGTCCACCTGCGGGGTTCCACAAAGGGCAATTATCTCTTGAAGGATTTCCTGAGCTATCTCCCACCCGTGGGAAACTACGCCCTGCCTGCTCAGAGCGTCCACCGCCGAACTGCCGCTGGGGAGAGGCCTTCTTCAATTGCCCAGAACTAGAGCTACATTGCCTCCCTGCACAGTGGTAGGGACCCTACACCATCTCTTTTGTTGAGGTAATGCATGGCCACCGTGTTGTCCGTCATTATCAGGACATTCTTTCCCCATACAGAAGGCTGGAATGCCTTTAGTGCTAGCCTGAGCGCTCTCAGCTCCAAAAGATTGATGTGTAGTTTGGACTCCGATGGAGACCAACGATCGCTGATGAACAGATCGTTGGCGTGAGTTCCCCACCCTTTGAGGGAAGCGTCCGTCACTACTTTTATTTCTGGCCACGGTTGCCAAAAAGGTTCTCCTTTCATGAGATTTTCCTCGCAGGCCAACCACAGAAGATCCTGTGAGAACCAGTCTGGAACCTGAAGAAGATCAGACATCTTGTCGGAGAATTGAGCCCATTGAAGGGATCTCATTCTCAGACGGCCACTGGCACCAGAAAAATGCCGGACGCCATGAGGGGGAGCAACCTTAAGAATTATAAAGCCGGAAGACTCTGGGCATGCTGAAATTTGTTTACCATCTGTAGAATGTGTAGAGCCCTCACCTTGGGTGTCAAGCACTTCCAAGGACGTGTCCAACACAGCCCCAATGTACTCGAGCTGTTGGGAAGGTGTCATTTGAAACTTTTTGAAATTGTGGGAGTAGAACAATTTGTGAAGGGAGTGGCAGGTGACGTTGACATGATCCAAGGCTTGTTCGGGTGAACGCACCCTGATCAGCCAATCATCCAGGTAGGGGTAGAAGTAAATTACCCCCTCCCCCTGAGATGCGCTGCCACCACCACCATGAGCTTGGTGAAGACCCTCAGGCGGAGGTCAACCCGAATGGCAGGACCTGACACTGATAGTGTGAGCCGCAACTGCGAACCACAGGTATTTCCTGTGCTTGATATGGATCAGCACATGAAAATAAGCATCCTGCAGGTCCAGTGACACCAACCAATCCTGAAGTTGAAGGGCCTGAAGGATCTGAGAAAGAGTGACCATCTTGAACTTGTCCTTCCTGAGGAACTTGTTAAAGTATCATAAGTCCAAGTTAGGTCTCAGTCCTCCGTCCTTCTTGGGAATAAAACAATATGGGGAATACCAACCCTTGTTCTTGTCCGCCATAGGCACTGGTTCTATAGTGCCTTTCTCCAGCAGGTTCAATATCTCCTGCACACGGACCGGATCTGGAATTCTCAAAGAGTGCTTCCCTGGTAGTTTGTCGCGAGGCCGTCGCAGAAAAGGTAGGCAGTACATGTGGGCTATTGTTTCCAGAGCCCACGCATCTGAAGTAATGGCTCGCCACTGTTCGAGATGCAGAAACAACCTGCCCCTATCGGCGAGCAGTGACTCAATGCCTCAGAGCGGTTTCGAAGCGGCTGCTGCAGCGTCTGATGGTAAAGAGGCTACTGCTTGAGCAGGCTTGGCACCTCTACCTCGTACACCACGAGGAAACCTACGTTGACCATTTTGACTGGCCATTCCTCTCGCCCTTCCAAATGAGCAGTAGAAACTAAAAGATTTACCCCTCCACTGTTGTCTACTAGGACGAAAGGGCTGAGGTTGCTGAACAGCTGCGTGCAAAGGCTTAGCGGCTGCCTTAGAGGTCTGCAACTTCTTAAGGCTCTCGTCAGCCTTGCTGCCAAAGAGATGAGACATGTCAAAGGGCATGTTCAGAAGTCGAGCCTGCACATCCGGGGGAAAACCCGACTAATGCAACCACGCAAACCTGTGTAACACGGTGCTCAAAGCCATGGCTCTGCTGACACTATCCGCAGTATCCAACCCAGACTGAAGGGATTCACCCATGGCTGCCTTGGCATCCTGAACAATAGCTAGAAAGCCATTCCTTTCTTCCCCTTCGGGAATGTGCTCTGCCGCTAACGAAATGCAATTTCACAAAGTGTGCAAAAATGTTGCCATGGCACAAGTGGAGTTGGTTGACTTGAACACCATGCTTCCAGCTGAAAATACCTTGCGTGCCCATCCAGCCACACGCTTATCATCCCTATCAGGAGGGATGGTAGGGTACGCCGCCTTGTTCGAGGTAGCCGTGGCTGCCTGGACCACTAAACTCTCAGGAGTGGGGTAAGTGGACAGGTAGCCGGGGTCGCTACAAGATGGGTGGTATTTCCTCATCAGAGACTTGTTCCCTGCCGGATTAGTCTCTGGGGCGTCCCAATTCACAGCCACCCTCTTTTGCAGAGCCATGTGAAATGGCAACACAGGGTCAGTAAGAAGACCCTGATCCAAAATGTCCGTAAAATCACCCTGATCAAAGTGCACTGGAGGCCTGGACCAGCCTAAATACTCTACTACTCTCGACATGAGTCATCGATAGGAGGAGTCGGCATGCTTCCCTGGATCCGGTTTACCAAACTCCAACTCAGGAGAAGTGTCAATACCACTGGCATTGTGTAAAGTGTCACAAAGATCCTCCATCCGACTCTCCTCTGAAATGAGGCAGTCAGGTACATTAGGGGTCCAAAACTGGAGACCAAAAGGGGCATCATCCTCATCAGATCTTCCCTCCTCCTCATAAATGGAAGTGAGGGACTTAAAGAAATCCTTCTTAGGCAGAGGAGTAAACCTCTTATCAGCCACAGTCTTCAAAGACTTAGAAATTGCCTTCCTCGGGGGTCCACTGTCCCAAGGACCAGCGCCGGTAAAATTGAGGGCCGTACCAGAGTTGAAAACCCGGCAGGCATGGCCTAGAGGCCTTTGAAGGCTTCGTCTGTGACGAAGACCTAGACCTAGCACATCTCAGGTGATCTTTCAATGCCTTGTCCGAACAAGGCTTCGAAAGCTCCTGGTGTTTATTACGCTGTTTAGCCGGGCTCAAGGGAGTGTGAGTATCCGGTCGAGACCGTTCCTTGCCGCTTCGTCAGAAAGCGCGGGAGGAACTGTGCACTGTTTATGAAATCTTTTCATCATCTGCATCCGGAATGCATCCCACTCCGCCGGGGTCGATGATTTGCACGGACATACAATCCTTTTCAGGGAGACGTCTGACGAAGACGACGAGGAAGGTGACCGATCGTGCAGTTTCCTTGAACGCCTCAACGAGGACGACGAATGCTTTGAACCACTCCTAGAATGTGACCGCTTGGACATCTTGCTCTGAGGAGAGTCTCCTCTCGACTCATCGGTTGAAAGTCAAGCAGACCGGGACTTACAGGGCTTAGACACCTTGCCTACCTTGAGTTTCCCCTTTCGTTCCCGCAAGTCCTTTCCAGTCATCGAGTAGCACTTGGAACAGGCATCCGTATTGTGGCCCTCACCGAGGCACCACAGACAAACCCTATGCGGACCCGTGATCTTGGAGCCACAATCCCGAATTTTCTTGAAGCCGGACCGTGAGGTCTTCTGGGTAGAAGATGAAGACATAATTGGTAACTTCAACAGTAACCACGAGGCGCGCCGAGTTTTACGAAGCAAACATATTTGTGTAAAAAACCAGAACTGAGGCTACAGGCTCTGTGCGTGCTACTTATAACATCCAATGACGTCACCCTCGACGGAGGGCTTCAAGGGACATCGATCCGATGCAATCGACGCAGGGCACCCTCTGCCGAAATATTTCTGAAGCAGCCGACTTGTGGACATTATGTCAAAGATGAGGAATACGTTGAAGGACACAATCCATTCGAATTGTGTGTATGCACATTCATCATATTTTCCTAAACTGCCCATAATGTCATGGTGAGGATTAAAGTTTGCATGCAAAGTATTGTGGCTATGTTTCAGCAGTAGAGTACAGTGAAGAAAACAAGCTGTTTATTGGCAACCTCCAATAACAGTCTGTGATAATGCATCTTCTGTTTCTCTTTTGTGCCCAGCTGCTGACAGCTTTTCAATGTAATCGCATATTCTGTGTTTAGAGCCTCTAGCATCTTCTCCATCGGGTTTAACTGTTATCGGCCAATTTTAGAAGACGGGCCCCTTGTTATAACTCCATCTGTTGTAACTTTGAGTAGTGCTGTTATTAACATATGAGGCAAACCTAAGTAATATTTTAATGGGGGTCCTATAGAACCTCAGTGAGCCTCTTATTTGTTTACATTTGTTTAGACTGGGTGATCAAGGGTAGTCAAGACAATTACAGGCTAGATTGTGTGCCGTCATTTCACTATATGACAGTTAAAAACAGGACAATATTTTACTCATTTTTGGAGTTCAATTATTTTTTTAGAAAGTAAATGAGCAATTCAGATTGCCTTTGGGCACACTTTTTAGGCAAGGGGAAATATATTTAACTGTAGGACAGATGTATGGTTTTATAAAACAAATTTCTATCCACTTTGTTTATTAAAAGATGTTTATTCACTTAAAGTTAAAGTTCCTCTTTAAATCGGGCAGTAATATTATTAAAGTCCTATCCTGTTCCACTGCTCTGTTGGTACCACCGATTACAAAAAATAGCAGAGGAACTTTGTGGGTTGAAGCAGGGAATAGGCTCCTTTTTGTCATTACTTCCTTTTTTGTTGGTTGTACTTTTACTCCGAGTTTTGTTTGTTGGGAGTGTTTACCTGGTTTAAGGGAGTGAAAGAGGCCGATATGCCTCTTATCTGTAGGGCTGTGTGGTAGGTCAGAGTCAAGAAACAGAGAAGGTGGCATTGTGTTTGACTTTTCTTTATTATTACTCACAAAAACTATTCTTTCCCTCAATCTAGGAATCTTGGCCCTACTCTACAAAGGAAATACGAAAGGAAGGTGCTCATCAGGACGTCTTTACACAATCAAAAGAAAACTACAACTAAATGACAGTAAGCGCTTGTCCCTGTCAAGGGAATGGTGGCTGGTTTCTGACCCCCAACATCATTTCCCAAGCAGGCTCCTGCCCCTGGTGCACAGTCTAAGCTGGTAGATTAAGTGTCGATTTGACACAGATCTGTCTAGTCCACACAAGTCTCTCACGCAGCCTTGGGGTACTGTCTCTTGCACCCCGCCTTATGGTTTAACTTCTCTCGCCTCAGAGTCATGCTTCCTTCATCCTACCTTGGGGTGTTGTCTCGCTTACCCCACCTTGGGTTCTGCCTTCTCTCACCCCCATTAGGGGTCGTGCTTTCTTCACTCCACCTTGGGATCTTGTTACAGTTGCCCAACATTGTGGTCTCCATTCTACCACCCCCACTAGGGGTGAGCCTTCCTCCACCCCCTCCTTGAGATCTTGCCTTGGTTACCCCACCTTCGGGTCCCCCTTCTTTCACCCATCCTAGTGTTGGGGCTTTGTCCACCCCTCCTTGGGGTCTTGCTTCAGATACCCTGTCTTGGAGTCTGTCCTCTCACCCCGATGAGGGGTCAGCCTTCCTTCACCCCACCTTGGGGTCTCGCTTTTGTTACCCTGCCTTGGGGTCTCCCTTCTCTCACCTCGACTAGGGGTCAGATTATCTTCACCCCGCCATGGGGTCTTGTTTCGGTTACACTACCGTCGAGTCTCCCTTCTCTCACCCATTGGGGTAATTTCACATCTTGCCTCCCCCTCTCCCGCCTTCCTGGAGCAACCATGCCCCTTTGTTCTTGTTGCAGTGCTCCTCGCAGAGAGTCTGGGAGGTCGGCCCATTCAGAAGCCCTTGTCCGCCCTATGCTTCGCAGCCCACTTAGGGTGGAGTTTGCCGTGCCTTCCCGCGGTCCTCCTGCAGGACCCTTTTGCTGGCCTCCCGGAATGCTGGGTGGCATTCGGGTACGGTGGTTTGCTGCGTCATTCACCCGGTTTTTCCTGGCTTTGGCTCCAGCCGGGCTGGGGGTGTTCTTGCAGTCTGGGCCATCCTTCGGGGCATCCACGCTCTACATATGATTTGGTCCATCTGCCATGTCTACCATGAGGAGGGTCTCCTCCTCCAGCTCCATATCAGTCTCTCTCCTCCTTCTGCAACAGGGATTGGTGCGTTATCTGCACTCTCACCCGGGGAGAATCTTCCCACTGTGCTCTCTCTCCTGGTGAGCTGTGTGTAACCAGAGGGTCAGCAACCATGCCAGCCATCCTTGCAGGTTGTTTCCAGTTATCAAATAAGTTAATTCCTATGTAGCTGACAAAGATACTGGTGTCTTGAACACAGGGAGGATAATGTACAACCCTTTCAAGGGATCTCCCCTCCTCTAAGTGGGTGGGGGCTGGTGAGGAATCTGCCCCAGTGAGATTCCACTTGCCCCCTAGCGGGTGTTAAGCTTATCAGACTCACCTCCATAGACCCAACTGCGGTGACTTCCCCTTGGATGGAGGGGATGAATTCCCTGGACTCATCGGATGCCCTCACTGGTGGCTTTGGGCTCTGCTCCAGGCAACTGAGCGGATAGCGGCTGAGAAAGTACACCTTTTGCTTGCCCTTTCTATGTCCCATCATAAAACAGAAAGGTTGTAGATCCAGAAAGCACTGCATCACCTTGGCGTTGGTGTCTTTTCTCAAGTACACCCATGTCAAGGATGAGTAGTCGGTAAAATGGTCTCTTGTTCCTGTAATATAATATTGAGAGCCTCCAGTTTCACAGTTGCATAACTTTGCTCCTGAGAGAACCATTTCCAGCTGGTATATAAGATCGGGTGTTCTTGACCTTTTTGGAAAGGATGGCTCCTAAACCCACTTTCAATGCATCTGTTTGGAGAATAAACTCTTTGTTGAAATCTAGCATCTTAAGGACGTATTCATCACACAGGGCTTTCTTCATGGCATCTCAACTGGATTTGTCCTCCCTAGTCTAGACAAGTTTGTTGGGCTGTGCAATTTTCAGTTTGCCTTTCAGACTTGCAGCAATGATTGAGAAAATGTGGATTGGACCTCTGGTAATATCCAGCTAGTCCCACAAAGGCCCTACGGTTTAGTTTGGTTTTGATTAGCTATCTCCTTTTATCTTTTAACCACGTTTGAAACAAGAAGAGCTCAGAGCCACAAGGATGCTCGTAATCTTTAGAGTAAACCCAAGGAGTCCCCAGTCCTCACCAGCCTAAGAGGTTGGCTCCCCGCAGTCTGTGCAACTCTTCCTCTTACAGTTGACACAAGAAACCCCCATTGCATGTCATCTTGGAACAAAGCGTACCAAGGAGGGATTGAGCATGTTTTTCTACTGGCCTCAGGTGGGGGTCCAGATAGAAAACCTCTGTAAGCGTTGGCCTACTTGTCATTTATTTAAAAAAAGTGGAGCAAAAAATCCAAGATTCTTTGGTACCACTACCAGTAGTGAATATACCATTCAGAGGTTAGTGTAACAAAGGCATGTTATCAAAGTAAGACAGACACAAGTGATCACAGTTCAAGGGTGTTTATTAAACTGTAAAATGGGTGACAAACGCATAATCTAAATCTAAGATGGGAGCAAGCTACGACCATCAAATTATAATAATACAGTCCTAGTAGAGTCTAGTCAAATAAAAAGGGCTTATACTAAAAAACCTATTGCCAATCCTTACCGCTATGCCACAAAAGAGTGTGAGATAATGTTCACAAAATGATAAACCGGGAAGTTACGGTGGGGTCTCCCTGCCCCACGTCTTTAGTATGGGACAAGACGGCTGTAACGCTCACCTGGTTCCCACGGAGGCGCGGCGTCGAAGGCGCAGAACTCTGAAGATGGACAGGAAGGGCCCCTCTATTCTGGCTTCCCTGGCTCGTTGGATACCCTCCTTAGGGTTTGGAAGGATGAGCTCTCCATCCTGCTTCTGATGCAGGGGCGCGTTGAAACCCAGTTACTTCACTGGATTGAGGATTGATGGGAGTTCACGTAAGCTTGACTGTTCAGGTAAGGCGCTGTAAAAGTTCTGTTCAAAAGTTCAAGCTTAATAATAATGTTCGTTGTCTAATTGCAGCAAGCGCTAATGCTTATGTCTTTTTCCCCTTAGGGGCCGGGGTTCGGAGTGCCGGAGATATGGCGCCGACCCGAAGTGAAACAGTTCTGGATGAGCGCTCAGGTAATGTCTTTGCATTCGCTCATTCAATGTCTTTGTCTTTTTTCCCCATAGGGGCCGGGGTCCGGAGATGCCAGGAAGCGGCAGGACCCGAAATGCAGTGGGAATAATCCAACAGGTAAGACTTAAAAGGAAACTGAGCTTTCCTTATTCCTTTTCTCCCTCTCACCTTTGTTCTTGTCTTTTTTCCTCTAGGCACCGGGGCGTAGCTGAATCCGGAAGATCGCTGCTGAAGATGGAAGCGCCTTGCAAAGGTGAGTAAAATGCAGCGCTGCAGCTATCGAAACGAAATGCCTTTAAAATGATGTCTTCCTTTTCAGGGCCGTTGGAGAAATGACTCCGGGATGCAGATTTAGCAGGTAAGGGCTTTTCTTCTCCTATTCTCTTCCTTTCTCCCCTTGCAGGTGTTCCAGGGTGCTGGCAGGCGTGGCTGAAGTCAGGATGCAGGAGCTGACACGGTGAGCGTCCAGCTGCTAGGTGCAGAACAACGCGAAGCATGTGTGGCTGTTCGGGTGGGGTTTAAATAGCCTTGGAAGAAGTTCCTGGTATGTAGCCTTCCCCGACCACACCCGGGTGGTGCAGTAGTCCTACCGGTTAAGTAGTCCCATTCAGGCCTCAAGAGGGCCTGGATGAAGCAGCAAGGTCTGCATCAGGTAAGTGTGCACCCAAGCACTTAAACACATATCCTCTTCTATGAGCCTGGCGCCCGCTATGAGCCTGGCGCCTACGGCGCCAGGACTGAGTCCAAAGGGCCCCGACTTGGGCCCGCTGAGACTTCCCTGGGGAAAATGATGTCTGCCTCTAGGGTTGCTGGGCCCGGCCTGGCTCCTTAGAGGTAGGCATCATGACAGTACCCCCCCTCAAGGCCCCTCCCAAGGTCTTTTCCTCCGGGGGTTTTGGTTTGTGCGGGAATCTTCGATGGAATCTTTGAATTAATCGTGGTGCGTGAACATAGTTACTGGGTTCCCAAGATCTTTCCTGAGGTCCATATCCTTTCCAATCAACAAGATAGAAGAGTTTCGACTTAACTATCTTGGAATCTAAAATGTCTTTCACTTCGAATTCTAATTCTCCATCAATTTGGACAGGGCCTGGGGGCTCAGACAGTCTGGTTCCAGGTTGTACTGGTTTTAGAAGAGATGCGTGAAAAACGGGATGAATCCGCATGTTGGATGGTAAATCGAGTTTAAAGGCCACTGGGTTGATAATAGCTTTGATGGGGTAAGGCCCAATGAATCTGGGATTAAAAGTTCGCTGACCCTTGAGGGGTAGATGTTTAGTTGTTAGCCATACCTGATCTCCTACTTGGTAAGGAGGAGTTTTAATTCGGTGCAAATCAGCGTTTTCTTTATACTTTTTCTTGGCTTGCTGTAAGTGGGTTGTAGCTTCTTTGAAGGCTTGGGTTATTGTGGAATGTAGGTGATTTACTGCAGGCATCTCCAGGGTCAGAGGTCGATCTAGGTCAGAGGTCCGAGGATGGTGACCATACAGGGTATAAAAAGGAGTCTGTCCGGTTCCAGAATGCACTGAATTGTTGTATGCATATTCTGCAATCCAAAGGATGTCCTTCCAATTCAACTTGGATTGGTGTAACATGCACCGCAGATATTGCTCGAGAGTCTGATTGGTTCTCTCGGTTTGTCCGTCGGTCTGGGGGTGGTGGCTGGTGGATAACCGCACGTCTATTTGTGCTAGTTGGCAACATTTCTTCCAGAAGTGGGAGATAAATTGACTTCCACGGTCTGAGACTAATATGGAAGGGAAACCATGTAACCGCACTATATTTTCCATAAATTCCTTGGCCAAGGTGGAAGCTGACGGCAATCCTTTTAAAGGGATAAAATGGGTCATTTTGGAGAATAGATCCACTATTACGAGAATCGTGTTGTAACCACCCCAAGGAGGCAGGTCAGTTATAAAGTCCATTGACAAGGTGTGCCAAGGTGCTGGTGGAATGTCCAAAGGTTGAAGTAGGCCGGCTGGCCTTTTCTTTTGACTCTTATTTTGGGCACAGATTCCGCAAGACAACACAAATGACTTTATGTCTTTTCTCCAAGAAGGCCACCAGAAGTGGCGTTTGATCTTTTCTTCTGTTTTCGCGATACCGGGGTGTCCTTCCATTAATGATTCATGATGACGGGTAATGACAAGTTCCTGCAATTCTTTACTTGGCAGAAATAACCGCTCTTGGAAGTAGGGTAAATCATCCTTAACGGTGTAGTGAGGACCCTTTTGACTCCATTCCAGTAAGGCAGAAGAGTCAAAAAGCTGTTTTACTTGAGCTTGGATGTCCTCAATGGTTTGCAATGAAGTCAAGCCCAGAATTCTTTGTTCCGGTATGATTGGCACAGGTTCTAAACTCGAATTGGGTTCTTCCATGCCTATCCGGGATAAGGCATCTGCCTTACCATTCTTGCAGCCAGGGCGATAGGTAATTACAAAATCAAATTCCGCAAAGAATAAAGCCCATCGGAGTTGTCGCGAAGATTGAGCTTTGGCCGTCTTTAAATACTGCAAATTTCTGTGGTCCGTAATTACGGTGATGGTGTGTCTTGCACCAAGAAAATAGTGACGCCAAGCCTTGAAAGCTGATTTAATAGCCAGTAGTTCTTTGTCGGTAATTGCGTAATTGAGTTCAGGTGGAGAGAATTTTCTGGACCAAAAGGCTACAGGGTGTAGTTGGTTAGTTTCTGGGTCTCTTTGCGACAGGACAGCTCCCATGGCCGAACTGGATGCATCGGTTTCCACGATGTAAGGGAGATCTGGGCGCGGGTGCTTCAATACAGGTGCAGAGGTGAATTTGATTTTCAGGTCCTGAAAGGCTTGTTCAGCCTCAAGAGTCCATTCAAAGCGTTTATTTTTCTTTAGGAGAGCTGTGATGGGTTGAACAGTTCGAGAAAATTCCGGGATGAACCTTCGCTAGAAATTGGCAAAGCCAAGCATGCTTTGCACTCCCTTCACAGAGCTAGGAGATGGCCATTTGAGAATGGCGTCCACTTTCCGCGAGTCCATTCGGATTCCTTGAGGTGTCAGGATGAATCCGAGAAACTCCACTTCTGTGGTATGAAAAACGCATTTTTCGAGCTTGGCAAATAATTTGTGCTGGCGCAATTTCTCAAGAACTGCCCTAACATGGTTTCTGTGATCAGATTCTGAGGAGGAATACACCAGGATGTCGTCAATATAAACGATGACACAAACATCGATAAGTTCCCGAAGAACATCATTCATGAAGTACTGAAAGGCGGCAGGTGCGTTGCACAAACCGAAGGGCATTACTTGATATTCGAAGAGCCCAAATTTGGTGCGGAATGCAGTCTTCCACTCGTCGCCCTCTTTTATACGTACCAGGTGGTAAGCTCCTCGGAGATCTAGCTTGGTGTACACACAAGCATCTTTTACTTGGTCGATAAGCTCAGGTATCAGGGGCAAAGGGTAACGATTCTTAATCGTTATCTGATTTAGGGCGCGGTAGTCAATACAGGCCCTAAGTTCTCCTTCCTTTTTAGGTACGAAGAACAAAGCGGAAGAGACTGGTGACTTTGATGGGCGAATGAAACCATTGGCCAGGTATTGATCCAAATACTGGCGCAAATGCAGGTTCTCAGGTTCAGTAAGAGCATAAATCCTACTACAAGGTAGTTGTGCATTGGGTACCAAGTCGATTTGGCAATCATAAGATCGATGGGGAGGTAAGGTGTTAGCCTGCTCTTTCTGAAAAACATCTTGGAATTCTTGGTATTCAGATGGTAGCTGTACAGGGGTGGAAGTTACAGAGGCTAGACCCATAGCTGGATTCCTTGGGTAACAGGTTGGTTCACAATCAGGAAAAGTTATCTTCTTTGCTCGCCAGTCTATTCTCGGATTATGTGTTTCTAACCAAGGGATTCCAAGAAGTACTTGAAATTGTGGGGCCTTGATCACATCAAACACGATTGCTTCCCGATGTCCGTCCTGACCCACCAGAGTGATTTCAACTGTGGAATGCGTTACAGGCCCTGAGGCTATTTCGGTTCCATCAACTGTAGTAATTACATCTTGGGTTACTTTCGGGCGGAGAGGAAGCTTAATCCTGGAAGCCAATTCACGGTCTATGTAATTTCCAATAGCTCCACTGTCTATGTATGCTTTTATAGCATGCAACTGCTGAGGCTGTTTTGGGTTCACAAGCACCATTGGCATGACAAAATGCGAGGTCAAAGAGTTTGTTTTCAAGCTCGGCAAGCGGACCCATACGCTTGTCGGGCTAGGTCGTTTTCCGAACCAGGTGTCAATAACTCGTTATCAGTGGCTCCAACCACCTTCTTGGGTGGTTTAACTGGACAACTTTGAAGAAAGTGACCAGAAGTTCCGCAATACAGACAAAGTTGCATTTGTCGCCTTCTCTCTCGTTCCTTCTGCGTTAATGGTCCTTTAACACTGCCAAT
The DNA here is from genome assembly GCF_040938575.1 of Ambystoma mexicanum. Taxonomy (NCBI): domain Eukaryota; kingdom Metazoa; phylum Chordata; class Amphibia; order Caudata; family Ambystomatidae; genus Ambystoma; species Ambystoma mexicanum. The sequence goes on from NC_090934.1 coordinate 475,570,011, forward strand.
TTGCATAGGTTCGGAAACGTCAGTACTCTTGGAGTTAACGTGGGTCTTGATAGGTACTCTGGTTTCATACTTGAGCCGATCTGCTTTTCTATTTTGAAGTCAGTGATCAAGTTGAACCACTAAGTCTATGTAGTCTGCCCAGGCCTGGGGTGGATCTACTATCTGAGCTATAACATCTTTAAGCTCTCCGCGCAGGCCTCGATGAAACAATGTGATCCTTTTATTTTCAGGCCATCCGGTTTCCACAACTAGTCTATTAAAGGTGGCGATATAGGACAAAAGATCCTGATTACCTTGTCGTAAGGATAGCAGTTCATTGTCAAGGGCCTGTCCCTGCGAGTGTCGAGCGAACAATCTTTCCATGCTGGCCTGGAAGCCCTGGAAATCCCGGAGAATGGGATCATCCTGATTTACCAATGGAATAGACCAATCAGCAGCACAGCCACTGAGGTAAGATAGTACAAAGGCTACTTTGGTCTGGTCGTTGGGGAAGGCCCCGGGCTTGCATAAAAAGTGTAAACGGCATTGGTTCATAAAAACGGCATATTTCTTGGGATCCCCCGCAAAACGTTCCGGCGGGGCCAAAGGCATGTGTCCAGGTAGATTGATTTGTACCGGGTTATTCGAACCCATTGGTGTAGAAATATCTCCGGAAACAGGTAAAGGAGTGTGCTTTGCCTGGCCCTGCAATAACCTTTTGGCCAGATCATCAGTTCTTTTCTTGGATAGGATTAGTTCCCTTCTGAGAGCATTAGTCTCCTGGCGGGCTGAGTGCACTTCTGCCCGTAATTCCCCTAAAAGATGGGCCAGCTGATCTGTCTCGGAAGTCTCCATAGCGCCCAGGTGGGAAATTGTGGTAAGGCTTCGCGTTCTGTAACGCTCACCTGGTTCCCACGGAGGCGCGGCGTCGAAGGCGCAGAACTCTGAAGATGGACAGGAAGGGCCCCTCTATTCTGGCTTCCCTGGCTCGTTGGATACCCTCCTTAGGGTTTGGAAGGATGAGCTCTCCATCCTGCTTCTGATGCAGGGGCGCGTTGAAACCCAGTTACTTCACTGGATTGAGGATTGTTGGGAGTTCAGGTAAGCTTGACTGTTCAGGTAAGGTGCTGTAAAAGTTCTGTTCAAAAGTTCAAGCTTAATAATAATGTTCGTTGTCTAATTGCAGCAAGCGCTAATGCTTATGTCTTTTTCCCCTTAGGGGCCGGGGTTCGGAGTGCCGGAGATATGGCGCCGACCCGAAGTGAAACAGTTCTGGATGAGCGCTCAGGTAATGTCTTTGCATTCGCTCATTCAATGTCTTTGTCTTTTTTCCCCATAGGGGCCGGGGTCCGGAGATGCCAGGAAGCGGCAGGACCCGAAATGCAGTGGGAATAATCCAACAGGTAAGACTTAAAAGGAAACTGAGCTTTCCTTATTCCTTTTCTCCCTCTCACCTTTGTTCTTGTCTTTTTTCCTCTAGGCGCCGGGGCGTAGCTGAATCCGGAAGATCGCTGCTGAAGATGGAAGCGCCTTGCAAAGGTGAGTAAAATGCAGCGCTGCAGCGATCGAAACGAAATGCCTTTAAAATGTTGTCTTCCTTTTCAGGGCCGTTGGAGAAATGACTCCGGGATGCAGATTTAGCAGGTAAGGGCTTTTCTTCTCCTATTCTCTTCCTTTCTCCCCTTGCAGGTGTTCCAGGGTGCTGGCAGGCGTGGCTGAAGTCAGGATGCAGGAGCTGACACGGTGAGCGTCCAGCTGCTAGGTGCAGAACAACGCGAAGCATGTGTGGCTGTTCGGGTGGGGTTTAAATAGCCTTGGAAGAAGTTCCTGGTATGTATCCTTCCAGCAATCAGGTATGTATCCTTCCCTGACCACACCCGGGTGGTGAAGTAGTCCTACAGGTTAAGTAGTCCCATTAAGGCCTCAAGAGGGCCTGGATGAAGCAGCAAGGTCTGCATCAGGTAAGTGTGCACCCAAGCACTTATACACATATCCTCTTCTATGAGCCTGGCGCCTAAGGCTCCAGGACTGGGGTCCGCTATGAGCCTGGCACCTAAGGCGCCAGGACTGAGTCCAAAGGGCCCCGACTTGGGCCCGCTGAGACTTCCCTGGGGAAAATGATGTCTGCCTCTGGGGTTGCTGGGCCCGGCCTGGCTCCTTAGAGGTAGGCATCATGACAACGGCACACTTAAGCACAGCACACTCCTGGGCTTCCCGGGCAGAAGCTTACAGTTCCTTTTCTCTATATCAGGACCTTTTGCGCCCAAGACTCTTGCTTCAGAGGGCCTGATATGCCAAAAACAATAAAACAAAAAGTTCCTTCTGCTAATTAGCCTTCGGTCTTGGCTCCCCCTCAGCCGAGCTTCTCTCAGTTGTTAGCCTCCCTCAGTCGGGCTCAGACCAACCACTCACTGTGGACATCCCTCAGTTGGGTTCATACTTGTTGTCACAATGTAGTTCATTTGGCTTCTTCACAATGTGGGGGTCACTTCCCTTAGCTTCTCTCTTGACGTCCCTCAGTCGGGTTCACTACCACCTTTCAATCACAATCTCCTTATTGGCAATCTTCAAAAGTCTCAATGTCTTTCTAAACAGCCATCTAGGTTTAGTTAGGTCCCCTCTTCTGGGCACAGAACCTCTAAAGCACTTGCCAATCTTAAACAAAGACTTCCGAAGGGCGATCACGTCTCGCTGGGTCACTCCGTTAACCTATGGCAAGGGCGTGCTTTTCAAAATCACTGTTCACACAGCGTTTCCCTCAGCCGGGCGAAAAACGCCCATTTCACAATTCCCTCAGTCAGATTCACAATATCGTCAAAACTTCTGCAACTTGTCAAGGACTTTTGTGTAGAAGGGGTTTGGCTTGACCCTTGTATGATCACCTTTACACCTCATGCCAGTCTTCCCTATGGCCTCTTGGTACTTGTAGTTTCAATGTTCTTTTAGTTTAACACAATCTCTTTGTTCAGGAGAGGGGCACCAGTCAGAGACCTCCGAATGAGCAACCAGGTGGCGCCGGACCACTCTTTGTTACCGTCTACAGTGTTATCAATAATAAGAGGCAGCGGGGCCAGACTTTCGCTGCCTATCATTATAATGGCTACGTTTCTTGCTGAGTACATAAAAGCACACAGGTGGATTGGGCTGCCTGTGTTATGTTTATCTTTATTCATGTTTGTTTCATGCAGTTATTCTGTGTAATTTGTTCTTGGCCTTCATTTGTATATGTATTCCGAGTTCTTGTGCATAGTTACATCATTGTATTTTACGACATCAGGAGCTCAGCCAGATGGAACGGTTATGGCTTGAGTTTCCCAGTGTTCCAGAACAGTTGGTAATAATCTGAATGGAGAGAGCTACAGTTTTACATATGCTTGTGCAATAAATATCCTTCAACATAACTTCTGCTGGTGTTATTGAAGTTATTTCTGGAGCTGTGGCACCTTGATAGTAACCTGCCTCTCAGGCGAGGGGCTTTCCCCTCTTCCACATTGGTGAGCCGCCACTGCTAAGGACAGTAACTTCCAAATCAGTTGCTAGGGCCTTGCCAGCTATCTTTACCAGTGTTGGATTTCCTTAAGAGGTTGCGTCTTTTGATTTAGCTGTGGCAGCATTTAGCATTTCATTTAATTACAATTCTATTTCAGGCGGAAACATATGTGCCTTGCCTCGCGATTGGGCCCGCTCTTCTCCTTCAGTATTCAAAGTCATGCACAGTTTAACATTTCTTTTGCCTCAAATAGACCTTGGTTTCCTGTCGGCTGCAGCCAGCCTTTTTCGTGTAGGCTTCCTACACGCATGTATAGGGTTTCGATTTCAAATCTATTTCGGGACAAAGAGACTGCCACCTTTCTCTTTCTGCGCTTGCCAACCAACAAATACGGCAACCGTTTGATGCAGGTAAGCGTGCGGCTAGCCTTCCAGCTATGAATACTTTAGTTACAGACTTTGTTAAAACTATCTCTGATGTGCGGCTCCCTTGACCGGTGCCATCTGCTGTTGAGCACACGTTTAATATCGTAATTATGTGAGCAGTTTCAATTGACTTATTTGTATGCTGCGCACAAATTCTTGAACTCTTGCATTTTAAAATTGTTAAATATTTCTCAGGTCCCCCTTGAGTGATGCGGCTATCTGTAGACGACCCCTCATTTACTTGATGCACTTTATACTTACCCAATGCGGAGGTTGTTTCTATACTAGGATGTTGTTGGTAATTTCTTGTTACCTAGCACTGTGATGGGGTTTCTTTGCCCTTTTTTTCAGTAATTTGCAGACGGCGTGGACCTTTCAGGCTAAGTCGCGCTGCTTCTTCACTTTCCAACACATGCAGCTCTGGATCTCCCCAAATCATTTTATAGGGCCCCCTCCAGGTGAGCCACCACCTTCGCTTCAGTTACAGGCACTCCAATTAGAGCCCAGGCTTTGTCTTATTACATTCAGTGTATTCCGGTTTTGTTACAGGTCAGGATTCAGTTTTGATATCTCCAGTGTGGACTACATCGCTATGGTCATTACAGCAACCTGGTATTCTCCAAGTTAGTCTATAATAAGCCTTTTCGAGGTACAGTTCTAGTCATTGGCCAGGTGAACATCCATATATATATATATATATATATATATATATATATATATATGGGATACATTACTCACCGTAATCGTATTTCTGATGCTTGTATCTGCTTAGATTCACATGCTGTGCATAGGCCGACATCTAGTGGAAGCTGCGGAGTATTACAGTTTGTTTTTCGAAATTCGAGAATGGGCGTTGACACAGGGCGTGCCAGTAATACTATCCCTAGTGTGACGTCCACAGTACCCAAGATCCCTCACGCGTCTGGGATCCTCAGATTGTATTTTTTCTGACATGAGGTAGCATGAGGAGTAGCTTGAGTACAGATAATCCAAGCAGATAGACAGAAAGGTAAGACTACAAGCAATCATGCGCCTTCTCTCGGAGGGGAGGAAGGGTGGGTCGCATGTGAATCTAAGCAGATACAAGCATCAGAAATACGATTACGGTGAGTAACGTATCCCTTCTGAGGCTTGTGGAATCTGCTTAGATCACATGCTGTGCATAAATTAGCGAGCAGTACCAGAAGAAGGAGGTGGGATGTGAGAAGGGTCATGAGCAAATAAGTGTCTTAGAACCGCTTGTCCCACTTGTGTATCTGCCTTGGAATGGGTGTCAATGCAGTAATGCTGAGTAAAAGTGTGAATAGAGCTCCAAGTAGCTGCTTTGCAAATGGTGTCAAGGGGTACATTTGCAATGAAAGCCAGAGTGGCCCCAATGGCTCTAGTAGAGTGGGCCCTTGGTGTAAAAGGAAGAGTCTTTTCAGAGAGTGAGTAACACAGCTGGATACAGTTAATAATCCACTTCGAGATGGCACCTTTAGAGACGCGATCCCCCTCTCTGCCTGTAGCTACGGAGACAAACAGTTGATCTGTTTTCCTTAGCGGTCTAGTTTTATTTACATAGTAGAGGACTGCCCTACACACCTCAGCCGAGCTTTGCGGGTTCTGGAAGAAAGCCGGAAGCTTGATGGACTGGTTTACATGGAATTTTGATATAAATTTAGGCGAGATCCTAGGGTGTGTGCGTAAAAAAACAGTTTGTCTTTATGGATAGTAAAGAAGGGATCCTGCACTGACAGAGCCTGAATTTCACTGACCCTTCTTATAGAAGTAATAGCTACTAAGAAGGCCGTTTTATAAGTCAGGTGTTTGAGACTGCTTTTATGCATGGGTTCGAAAGGGGGGCCCATGAGCTTGGCTAGCACCACATTAAGGTCCCACCCTGGTGGTGTGTTTGAAATAGGAGGGTGAAGTCTCTTTACTCCTTCCATGAAGGCTTTAACTACTGGTACTTTCCACCACAAAACCTTGCTATGGGAAGTGGTGTAAGCCGAGAGGGCTGCCAGGTGTACTTTCAGTGAGTTAAAAACCAATCCTGCATCTAGCAGGTGGAGCATGTATGTAACAGTAGTGGAAGGAGTGCAATCAACTGGGTTGATTTGTCTACTCTGGCACCAGATAAAGAACCTCTTCCACTTGTCAAAGTAACAGTGCCTTGTTTTTGGTTTCCTAGATTCCTTTAGGATGTCCATACACCTCTGCGGTAAATTGAGGTGTCCAAACTCTATGACCTCAGGAGCCATGCTGCCAGGTTCATTGAGTTGGGTTGCTGGTGCACTGTTTGACCTTGGTGCTGGGACAGTAGGTTGTACCAGGCTGGAAGTTTGATGGGCTTGCACACCGTCATCCTGCGTAGGTGTGGGAACCACGGTTGTCTTGCCCACATGGGAGCAACTAGGACGAGCGTCATCGACTCCTTGTTCATCTTGTTCACCACTTTCCTGATGAGAGGAGTTTGTGGAAAAGCGTATGCAAACATCCCTGACCAGTTCATCCACAGGGCGTTCCCCTGGGAGTCTGGTTGGGGGAACCTGGATGCAAATCCTGGGCATTGTCTGTTTTCGCTTGTGGCGATTAAGTCTATAGTGGGGAAACCCCACTGAGAGAAGAGATCTTCTACGACCTCTCTGTGAAGAACCCATTCGTGTTCCTCTGGGAGGGAGTCTCTGCTCAGAGCATCCGCTAGGGAATTGAGCTCCCCTGGAACATGTTGTGATGACAGGAAGATGTTCCGTCTGAGTGCCCATATCCAGATTTTCTGGGCAAGCTTGGACAGATTTGGCGAGCGAGTCCCTCCTTGCTTGTTCAGGTAGAACATGGCTGTAGTGCTGTCCGTCCGGATTTGCACTGACAGGTTTAGTAGGTGGGGCTTGAACGCCTGAAGCGCTCTGAATACTGCCAGAAGCTCTAGCAGGTTGATGTGGTTCTTGGCCACTGAGTGAGACCAGAGACCCTGAGCTGTGTGGTGGAGATGGTGAGCTCCCCACCCCGTCAGACATGCATCTGTATTGACTACTGCCTGTACTTCGGGATCGTAAAAGGGTTTCCCCTGTGCGAGATTTTCTCTTGTCCACCAGTGAAGGCTTTGTACCAGTGTTGGCGAAACGACCACTAGATCGTCCCACTGACCACTTGCCTGAGACCACTGTTTCGCCAACCATTCCTGCATGGGACGCATGCGCAGGCGCGCGTGGGGGACCAGGTAAATGCATGACGCCATCATGCCCAGTAAACGCATTGCTTTGCGTACCGTTATTTGTTGACCGGACTGATAATGCGGAATTTGCAGTAGTATATTCCGAATTCTTTCTTCTGAAGGAAAGGTCAACCCTTCCTGGGTATCCAGGATTGCTCCTAGGAATTGTTTTGAGGTGCTTGGCACCAGGCTTGACTTCTTCTCGTTGATTGAGAAGCCTAACTCGTGGAGGTGGTCGATAGTCCTTTGAATGTTTGTCCTGCAAATTCCTGGGGTTTCCCCCGTTATGAGCCAGTCGTCCAGATAAAGGTACACTGGGATTGCCTCCCTGCGTAGGTGTGCAGCCGCCACCGCCAGTACCTTGGTGAATACCCTTGGTGCTGAAGCTCTCCCGAAGGGCAGTACCTTGAATTGGTAGTGCCGACTGTCCACTTTGAAGTGCAAGTACTTTCTGTGCGCTGGGAACATGGAAATATGAAAATAAGCATCTTTCATATCCAAGGTTGCCATGTAATCCCCCTTTTTTAGGAGGGGGATTACCTCTTGTAGCGTGGTCATACGAAATTTTTGGGGTTTGACATACTTGTTGGCAGGCCGTAAGTCCAATACTGGGCAAATTGTCAAGTCTTTCTTTGGCACAAGGAAGTAAGTTGAATAAATACCCTTGTTTACCTGGTGTCCCGGGACGAGTTCTATCGCGTCCTTTTGTAGAAGAATGGCGATCTCCTCGAGGAGAATCTTCTGATGTTCTAAGGAGTGTACTCTTTGTCGTGGAGGATGGTTCCGGGGACGCTGCAGTAGTTCTATACAATATCCCGTGGATACTGTTGACAGCACCCATCTGTCTGATGTGATCCCTTCCCAAGCCTGGGTGAAGTTTGAAATGCGTCCCCCTACTGGGGTTGCGTGAGAAGGGACCCTGAACTGAGCGTCACTGCTTTGGTGGAGGCGTGCCGCCTCCTTTGCCGGGGCTGCCTCTGCCTTTACCACGACCTCTCCTATTACCTCTGCCATAACCCTGGGTAGGCTGTTGGTTGTTGTTCCACTGTGTACCCTGCCCCTGGGAATAGTTAGATCCTCTGTGGGAATTTTGGCCGCGTGGGCGACGAAAATTACTATTCCCTCTCTGATTAGGGGGTTTATTGGTTAACTGACCAAGGGATTTGAGCGTCTCGTATTCGTCCTTGGCATTTTTCAGTGCGTCTTCGACCGCCTTACCAAACAACAGATCGGCTTCCACCAGTTTGTCTAACAATGATGCCTGAGTTTCTGCCTTAAAACCAGACTGCCGTAACCACGCGTGTCTCTTGATAACAGTACCTTCTGCTATCAATCTGCCTGCGTTGTCCGCGGCGTCGAAGGTTGCTTTCAAAATGCAACCAGACACGGCTCTACCCTCTGCAGAAATCCGAGCTAATTGGCCCTTTAACGGTTCAGGAGCAGAGGCTATGAGAGCCGCGACTTCTTCCCACTGATGGCAGTTGTAGCTGGCCAACAGGGTGCTTGATAGGCGGACGTTGAGGCTACCTTCCTGCCGAAACCGTATAGTTTTTTGCTCTCCTTGTCGGGAGGAGCTTCTGACGAAGACAAGGGTGTCCCAGCCCTCTTACGAGTGTTGGTGACAACTAGGGAGTCTGGCTTCAGATGTCCTCTTATGTAGAGAGGGTCAGACTGAGCTGCCCTGAAAAGTTTTTCAACCCTGGGATTGACTGCTCTGGTGAGGTTTGGGTTCACCAGGGACGGATCTATTCTCCGCTGAATGGATTTAAGGATAGGGATGGTCTGGGCAACAGGCCTCCTTTCTCCCACTAACTCTTCTGCGAAGTCCCTTTCCTCCTGTACACCGTGGGTGTCAATGTGGAAATGTTCCGCTGCGCGAGCGAGAACCTCATTTAGGAGGGGTTGGTTATCGACCGGGGAGTCGGTAACTGGGGCTTCATTCTCTACCGGGGAATCTACTCTGTATGTTTCCGGGTCATCCTCTTCTTCCTCCTGGTCCTCATCATCCCCATAGTGGGCCGTCCCGGTTTGCTCTTCTATCAACCCAAAATCTTGGTCTTCACAAAGGGAAGCCTCTCCTTGATACCGTGAGTATGGTCTTGCGTAAGGTTGTACCTCGAAGGGTTCGGACCTCATTGGAGTTTCAAACCGGGCCTTCTTACTCGGGGGGATAGGATCAGTAGAGCCTGAGGGTGTGGCCCCTTGTGGATCATACGAGAGGAAATGTTCTGGATTTTTATCATAAAAATCAGCCAAAGAAGACATTCTTGACATGACCCTATCTATGTCTTCACTGGACCATTTTTTGGAACTGGGAATGACTCTCTCAGCAAGTCTATGGGATTTATCTTGAGTAGCTTTGCTGGTTGTGGACCTATCAGCAGACCTGGGCTTGTCTGTCTGTTTAGGGGGGGTGGAGTGTTTCACAGGTGTGGAAGAATGTACAGGTAGTTTCTTCTGCTGTTTTCCCCCCTCCCCGTGCGTAGAAAAATGTTTTCCCTGTCCCTTAGTGGCTCCGCAGTTTTTCGACGCCTGGCGTCGAGGATCGGGAGAGGTGTCCCTGTCCTTTGAGCGTGGGGCCTCGCTGGCTTTAATTGCGGGCTCCGACTCCTGGAGCGCGGCCTGGGGGTGGAAGTCGTCTTCGTCTTCCGACGATCGAACTTCTGTTAGCCTAGGGAGCGAGGCACTCTTGGCAAGAGTGGATGATTGCCTGGAGTCATGCGGCGATCTTGATCGAGAGCGCCCAGAGGACACCGAATCGGACCGTTCTGTCTGTGCCTCTTTCCGAGAACTCAACGTCATCGAGTCTCGGTTGGACTTAGTGGACCTTGAGGCAGCGGGCTGTTAAGTGTAGGGAATGTATAAGGTGTACCTATATACCAAAAGTGTAGAGTATTTACCACCCCCCACTCTCCCTACTTGCAGGGCCGAGGCCAGCGGCCTACCAGGCCCGGGCCGAGGCCAGCGGCCTTCCGAGGCCCAAATCCGTCGTGCAGCAGCCGACGGTCGATTTCTTCTCCAGCCGGCGTCGAGTGTCGAAGTTCGACGTTGGGGTGGGAAAGGTTAATAGATTATTATGGGAATAGATTAGTATTTTAAATTCTAGCAAAAGTATGGCTAAGGCCAGAGGACTCCGCAAAATGCTTCCGACCAGTATGGCGGAAAAAAACAATCTGAGGATCCTAGACGCGTGAGGGATCTTGGGTACAGTGGACGTCACACTAGGGATAGTATTACTGGCACGCCCTGTGTCGACGCCCATTCTCGAGTTTCGAAAAACAAACTGTAATACTCCGCAGCTTCCACTAGATGTCGGCCTATGCACAGCATGTGATCTAAGCAGATTCCACAAGTCTCAGAAATATATATATATAAATAATCTTATGTATATATATTTGTCACAGATTAACTATGGTTCTGAAGGTTCTTTGTCACGCTGCACTGTTCCTTTTTGGGAGTCACTAACCCTTTCGCTCTGTTATATACAGCTGGTAGACTGGGATCCCTATATGCTTATTCTCACCATGGTATATATGGTCCCAAATTGTTTTTAAAAAAACGTTAGGCTGCTTTCGGCAGTCTTTTTTTAATTGTATTTCGCAGGCAGTCGGCAAAAACTTGGTTTCTAGCCATGTTTTTGTGTGCTCTTTTACAGATTGGTAACATCTACCTCCTGAGGAAGACGTTGTGTTAACTACCACTACACGTCGAAACCGGTCGAGAGATAAACCCTACAGGGATGTGATCTTTTGCACTTTTCCTTCTGATCCACCCTGATAATAGATTGTCTGTGAATTAATTCTATTGTTTGTGAACATAACAATGTCTGTTATTGTGGGGATTAGTCATGAATTCCTTTTCCCCATAGGTTTTTAGCATGATTCCTTTATTTTTTAGTATGATGGATGTATGTCACGGTATGAAGAGTTGTGCTTGAATGATTGCACCATGAATGGCAAGTATGTGTGACAATGTTTTAGCCGATTTTAGGCATATTGTTCCTGCTGTTTTGCTATATTAAAGTGACCACCATCGGACACCATTTCGTTCAGAGAAGCCCAAATAGCCAAGCTCATAGAGGGTCCTTAATTTTTGATAATTTACAACTACCCAACAAAGAGAATAACACTTTGTGGGATGCGGTTCTTAGACTTAAAAAGAAGCAATTCCGCACTGAAATGCATAGGCATGTTTTAAAACAATATCTCAAATCCAGTATTATCCCACAGGGTATACAAGTTAAAATCATCCCATGCTTATTTTTGGACGATACAGAATATAAGGTAGCATTTAGCCAGGTTGCCACTAAATGCAGTCGTGACCTTTTAGTTCCCATGATCACTACTGCCCAGAGAGTCGGCCATAAAATTATGTAGACGGTGTTGGAGCAAGAGAAAGTCTTTTTGTTAAATCCTCTCATTTCCGAAGCCAAACAAAAAGTAGAACAAGTTGAGAAATCTTTTCAAGAATTTAAAAATATCACTATAGAGAAAAAGACTAAAACTCAAAAAAGTCATCTCAATGTTCAAAAAAGAGATTGTATACCCTTATTTGGCTGAGGACTAACTTTTAAATGTTCTGGAAACAAACCGGCAATCAGAATATGGGGCTGAATAGAAGACGTGGGGTCACTTTCTCTGACACATCTTCCAGTTCCGCAAGTAATGAAGATTCTACTAATCCTAACTTGGGGAATCATCCTTTTCGAGGAAGGGGCGGTCACAGAGGCCGCAGGAACTTCCAACAGGGATGAGGCCCCCACAGGCCACCATACCTGCAGGCCTTAAACGCCTCCCTGCAAGGTCAGGAACATCGCGACTTCCAGACATGCAACCGGTCGTACCGGTGGTGAATGAGGCACTACCTATCTTTAATTTGTCATCTAAAACTATTTCTGAACCAGAATTGGCGATTTTGAAACAGGGTCTTTCTTTTGACCCTTCACAGACTCCGAGTGTTATGCACCTTACTAATGCGGTCCAACAACTCCTCCGTAAGATTAGGCTAAGAGTCTTTTTCTCTGATAAAGAAAATAATTCTGAGCTTAACAAATCAGGGCTAGCCAGACCTTCCTCTTTCACTCCCAACATAGCGGAACTTCCTGCTGAAGTTGTTTTTGAAAAAAATGTTCTCAAAGAAGTAGCTAAATGTCTTGAGCTCCCCAGAAACATTATGAGGCCAAATCGTAAAAAATAGCTGAATTTCACACCGTTGAATCTATCTCACGAGACTACTCCATCGTGATTAAGAGTGCCGATAAAGGCGGAGGAATAGTGATTTGGGATTCTGGGCTGTATGATCAAGAAGTCATTCGACTCCTTAACATTCCTGGCCATTACCATAAAATCATTGGTGATCCAACTGCTTTGATCAAAAAGAAGATCTTTGGCCTTTCTGAAAAAGCACTTGAAGAGGGAATATTGTCTAAAAAAGGAATTTGAGTGTATTAAATCCTCAGAGGAAATAACTCCTCTTTTTTATATCATCCCTAAGATCCACAAAGATACATCTAACCCGCCTGGTCGCCCAATAGTCTCGGGATGCGGCTCCATTTTAGAGCCGTTATCCATATATATAGACATGTTTATTAAACCGTTGGAGATGGCGACTTCTACATTCTTGTTAGATTCTAGGGATGTTATTAATTTGGTTGAAGGCCCCCCGTTTGGATCCTTCTAAACAGATCCTGGTGACCTTAGATATAGAGGCTCTTTATACCAATATTCCCCAAGACAAGGCTATTCAGTGTTTGCAAGCTACGTTGGACCGCCGACCACCTGTACATGTGGTCCCTACCAATTTGGTGACCACATGTGTGGAATTAGTCATCTCCAATAGTTTCTTTAAGTTCAAAGATGAGTTCTTTGTACAAACTAAAGGTACGGCAATGGGCTGTGCTTTTGCTCCCAATTTGGCTATTATTTGTATGGCCTTGTTTGAAGAGAATTTTGTCTTGAATGATGGTAATCCCTACCTTACTAACATCAAGTTATACCGTCGGTACATTGATGACATCTTGCTGCTGTGGGAGGGTGACATTGCCACATTAAAACTTTTTGTTCAGTGGCTTAATCAAGTAGATATCAACATCAAATTTACTTTGGAATACTCTACCTCTCGCATTGCTTTCCTTGATCTATTTACAACAAGGATGGCTTTCTGCAGACTGCGCTCTACAGGAAACCCACAGAAAGGAACATGACGCTACAATTTAAAAGCCAACATCCCAAAAGCCTTTTACGCAATCTTTCTTATGAGATGTTCTTACGGCTGCGCTGCAATTGCTCCAATCTCTTACAATTCAATACTCATGCGGACGTGCTACAGGCTAGACTGCTAGATCGGGGATACCCGCGCACACTTATTAAACATTCTAGAAAAAGAGCACGGTATACCAATCGGGATGCCCTTCTTAGGCCTAAAATCAAAACTGTTGAGAAAGAACAGTTAGTTTGTGTGTTCACTTTTTGCCAACACAGCGAGACAATTAAAGCTACTGTTTTGAAAAACTGGACGATCCTCAACTCCACTGATCTCAACTTAGAGAAACCCTTATTTGCTTTAAAAAAAAGCAAAAACTCACTCGGGCGACTAGATTCCCCAGTCGCACTAACCAGGTCAGAGATATTAACCTTAACCAGGTGAAAGGCCACTATCCGTGCACTTTGTGCGCAGCTTGTAAATTCTCAAAAAAACCGACAGATTTTTCCTACAACGGTAGGACTTGGGCACTACGCACATTTACTACCTGTAGAAGTAAGAATGTAATTTACGCCATCCAGTGGCCGTGCCAGTTTTTGTATGTAGGTAAAACTTCTAGGGAAGTCCACTTGCGCATCAATGAGCACCGTTCCAAAATCAGAAGACGCAATTTATCGGCCCCACTAGTGATTCATTGTGTAGAAATGGGACACAACCCAGTCTCTTTAATCTGGTTTTGTTTAGAAAAAATATTTTCCAATAACACAGATCAATTGGCTAACAAATTGGCCTATTAGGAACAAACATGGATTTTCAATTTAAAAACACTCCACAAAGGCCTTAACACATTGGAGTCATGGGACTTCAATATTCGCTAGAGAGACTTTCCTGTGTCTTCCTATCTACCCTGTATGTTCAATATGATTGCTCAGTGAACTACCCAATTCGCATTCTCTTGCCTACGTTGGAGAGATTTGACCAGTCGCTGCCACTTTTGCTGTTTGATTTACATATTTTTTTTGTTACTTTTATTGAATATAGCTGAATAATTCAATTTTTTCAATATTTGAACATAATCCATTTACATGTTAAATACAACACAAACATTGAATACAATCCAAATAAAATTAAATAAAATAAGTTAGACTATAAACAAAAGTAAACATAAAATCTTTAGAAAAGGTAAAATCTTAGGGAAGGGCTAAACTTATGCGAAACTTAGCTAAATAAAAAGAGAAATTACACCAATTTGCAGACCACATATGAGGTAAATAAACATGAACATGACTCATTTCCACTAGAACATATTTCCATAAGGTATGTCTCTTCATTATTCAATCAAAACAATATATCATATGTTAATTCTGCACAGCCTTAGCAAATAAAGTTTTTGAAACACGCGACTCAACCCAGATTTAATTTTTTCTATGCATTCAAATACAGTCACCGAACTTGAAAGCCCTTATAATTCTGGACCAAAAGAGGACACAAATTAGATTTCAGTTTTATGGCCGCCAGAAAGTTAAGAGTGGCAATACGAATACTTATGGAATTAGTGGATAGTGTTACCGACCATCGAGTATCAGGAGATATCGCACTAAAGTAAGACATGTGCAATTCAAAATATTTCTTTCTCAAATCATTTATAGCCGGGCAATCGGTTATAATATGCTTAAGGGTTTCTTTAACCGCCAAATTACGACAGAAGCCACAATAGTTCTCCTTCCCCGGCAGCAACCTCCTCCTAACCAAAACGTCGCGAGTGGGAAATAGATTAAATCACAGACGTAAGATGGTTGTTCTTACATGTGGAGATGGAGATTGATTTAGATATGGAGCCAAAACTTTGAGTCTTTTATGTTCAAAGGCCAAACCTGAAAATCTTTATATGAGACACATTCGGATTTCGTGTTAATCCAATCTGATCTGAACATTTTTTCCTTCACTCTAGTTGGATTGACAATAAGAGCTTCCAAAGACAGATCAGCTCTATTATAAACATACGAAACCCAAGTTTTAACAAATGAATGTTCACAGGTCACAATGTAAGTGGATAATATGGCAAGTAAATTGTTACTTTTACAAAGGTCAAGCACTTGCGAAACAAGGCACAGAGCCTCCAATGATATTCCGCATTCAAGGATGTCAGACCCAGTTCAAGTTTTAGCCAGGGACCAGGAACACATTGAGGGAGTTGTAGAACACCTCGCCAATCTTTCGCCTCTAACTTATGCAGAATACTTGGAGAAACAATGTTTTTGGTCTCAAGGCCATAGAGTATAGTGGGCAATATTTTTTGTCTCCAGTAGGGGATTGCCGGCCTGATGGTAAATTTTCCAAATTTGTACAGGATGATTTTTGTCTGATAATGGCAGACATGATCTTATGGTCTAAGGTGCTGCGTGCGAGTCAATGGAGGGTGAGCCATCAAACAGAATTCTTAGGTAAAGGTATGCTGGAACCACATCCACTATTCCCTTATCAATTTTCCACTCAAATTGTGTGCTTTTGGAAGGCCTTGGAGCGTAAACGACAACTTGTGTTTTATTTAAATTAATAGTGCATTTGCATCCAAATATGCATTTAGAGCAGACAATAGTTTCTGCAGGCCTGTCAGCGTTTTGGAGACCAACACCAAGTCATCTGCGTACCAAAGGGCTTTAATGGATGTACCATTCATTTTTGGCGAGTCCGACGCTACCCGAAGAAAGGTCTGACTCATGTCATGGATAAAAAAAAAACAAATGGCAGCAGCCAGGACACAGCCCTGTTTCAGCCCTCTAAAAGTTGGTATTGCTGCTGATAGTAAGCCCAGTACAGATAATCGAACCATAATAGTTGTTGAGGAATGTAGAGCATATATAATGTCACACAGTGTTGTGGGACAATTAGCCAAATTTAGTTTTTCCATTAATTTGATTTTTGAAACTGAATCTAATGCTGTATGTAGATCAACAAAAGCAAAGTATAACGGTTGTCTTGTTGATTGGGCTTGGGCCTTTGAGGCATTAAGAGTTAGTAAATTAATGGTAGTTCCTAGTCCTGCCACGAAGCCAGTCTGACAGGGAACCAGTCGCTTCCAGCTCTCAGTCCAGAGGGAGAAATCTCTCAGCACCAGTCGAGCAAAGATCTTCCCTGGAGTGTCGAGCAATGCAATGGGACGATAACTTGCGGGGGATTCCCCGTCACCCTTCTTAAAGATTGGAACAAGAAGGGAGGACTGCCATGAATTCGGAATTTTTTTGGAAAAGATAATTTGATGGAATTGTTCAGTATCGCCGCCCATATAAATGGATTTTGTTTAAACATATAATTGTTTAAAACATCAGGCCCTGCTGCACGTGAAGACGAAAATATTTTTTATAAAATCTTCAATGATTACGGGCGAACATTCCAGGCTCCAATGATCTAAAGTTGATGGAGAATAGATGAAGTCAGCATATTTGGTATCTGCATATAATTTTGAAAAATGTTCAAGCCATTGTATTGTATATACACCACACAATTGAAGATTAGCTTGTGATTTATTCGTCACGCTGTTGAGCAGCAACTATATTTGAGCAGAATTTTTATTGTTTGTGGAGTATAAAAAGGCTTCACTATCCTGCTGGTAGAGAATAGCCTTTCTTGCTCGGCACCAATTTCGGTACTGACATTTAATTTTCCGGCGACTACATGCTTGTACACTTAATGGAAGTTTGCATGTAGCTCTCAGTTCTTTCCTATAGGTACGTCTTACCTGTTGAAGGGATTGATCAAATTGATGCTTATGTTTCAGCACAAAGGGAGAACTTCCAGTGTGTAGAGAACCAAAAGAAGGAAGGATATCTGCATAAAAGTCACACTTCGAGAGATATAGTCCTTGAGTAGCAAGGTTGAGAGCATTTAATGAGGCATCTGACCACTTAAAACACATTTAAGCAGTGTTCACATTTAGAACCTGCTTCGACCAACGTTGTTGTAGCAATGTATGGTCACGTGTTCCTTGCCATACAAAATTCAGCATATGGTGGTCACTGATCGATTGGGACAGGATTTCAAATTTATTAGCCCTGTGGAAGAGGCTATCTGAGACAAAGACATAGTCAATGATTGAGTTGGAAATGCCTCTCTCCCACGTTGTTTTCGGGGGGATATCACCCACAATTGCACTATTAGCCATATGCAGATTATGGTCTTTAACAAAGCTAATCCATCTCACACACTCAAGCTTTTGACTTTTTGTTTTAGGTCTAATACAGTTAAGGTTTAGATCTCCTACCATCATAGTGGCATCAATAGACTGATCACAAGATATCAGTTCCAGTATCATAGTTAAATCTTTATAAAAAGTGTCATCTGTCAGCCCTAGAGGATTCCAATAGAGGCTAATTAGAGCAATTGTTTGGGTTGCACTCGTGATTTTCACTAATTGTATGAAATTATTGGGCGAAGCCCATTTGGTGATTTTTAGTCCTTTACTGGTTCTTACCGCCACCAAAAGGCTGTTAGTGCTGGTAAAAGAATTATATCATGGTCATCCCATTGTCATGATTCCTGCCCCTCATGACCCCAGCCCTCCAAGATGTCAGGCTGGAGCCAGGCCACAATCACCTACATGGCACTCAAGGGCCTCTCCATCCCTCCAAAAACCCACTTGGAGTCAGACTTGGCGCTTGTGGCACCAGACTCACTCACTCCCATAGGATAACATTGGGGATTGGACTTGTAGTGCATTGATGGGGACAAGATGGATGCCCCCACATATTTCGGTTCCCAGAACTGCATGTGCAGTCTAGTCTTTTGGGTGTGGTTCAGCCCAGAGACACCTGGGATACCCAGAGACTATTTAAGCCACGCCCAGGCTGAGAAACATGCTTTGTGTTTTCTGCACCTGCAGCGTGACACTCACAGTGTTCGGATCGGTCTCCAGTAGGCCTGCATCTTTTCTTCTGCGCTCAGCTCCTGAAAGGACAAGAACACCGTTAGGAACAGCCTTACCTTGAGGCGCTTCTGCCCATCATTCATCGCTCCTTAAGTTCTGCGGGCTTCTTCGGCGGTGTCATTCCCATCCCGGCACGCCGCTTCCTAAGGAAAAGAGAAAAGAACAGAAAAAAGGCATTAGGAAGCATTCAGCAAATCTTTGCTTATTTTTAAAGACTGTACGAGCTTCAAACGCTTACCTGAATCCCAGCCGCTCTGGGGAAACTCTGTCCCCGGAACTTCTTATCCATCTGCAAGAGGGAAAAGACACTCCAGGTTAGCGTGGAAACATCTAGAGGCGCCGCATACCGCTCTTACTCACCGCATTTCTTCTTCATAACCGGCATCCACGCTGAAAAGTTGCGGCACCTAAAAGACACAGAAAAAGAACTCAGCTCAATACAAATACGAAAGGGTTGCATCGCGCATCCCGCTCTCACTCACCTTCAGCGCTACTCATCTCAGCAGCACGTCAACATCCCCGGATGCCGGCCATCATCTAAGGAAGGAAAGGAACGAAGTTAGAGAACTGCTCAAAAGACTTATTATACTTACCTGTCGGACTCTTGCCAGGGAAGTCACTAGGCAGCAACGAGCCCGCATCAATCAACGCGCCCCTGCGCTGAAAGCAGGACGGAGAGCACACTTTCCAAGAAAACAAGGTGAGCTGTGGAACAAAGGGAAGGGTTGGACCCTGGGGAAGAAGGGGTTCAAGCACACAGAGACAATAGGGAGTTAAACTCTACCAATCCTGTGTTTCAGGCCCAGTCTCCAGTCGAGTAGACTCCAGGGAAGGGTTTGAGGTCGTAAGAGGTCAGAACAGGCTGAGTGAAGTCCCCGTGAATACCAGGTGAGCGTTACACCCATACAGGAGTCATGACAAGCCAAGTTTCTTGCAGGGCCACAATATCATACTTGTTGATATTAAGAGGCGACGACCATTGGAGATGCGAGTGACCTCTAGTGTTCCAAGACACTAGAGTAATTATTTTGAGGACACTCTGTTAATGGTTATGCTTGATAGATAGCGGGTTTGGGCTGGGAGGGGATTACTGCAGGGCCACAATAGCAACAGTGCACACCGGAAGGCATTTTGGAAGAGAACTTGGGGGATGAGACTGGTCACACTCTTTAGCCTCAGCTATGAGACGTTCCAGATCCTGGGCAATCAAAAAACCCATTTTAAACAGTTCCATTTCCTCTTTCCATATTGAGTTCAAGACTAGCCCAGATGTGATCCATACTCTAACAATTGCAAGATTTTGATCACACACAAATTCGACTCCATCGATGTCACTTGAAGCAATATCTTGTAAATTACTCACATCCCCAAAAATGTTTAAAATGCTAGTCCTGCACAGATCATACTGTTCATGAGGGGCATCTCTACATTTAAGAATAAGAGAAGGGCAATTAGAGAAGGAGTTTTTGGACGAATGATGGCCGACTCGTACAGACTCCTTTTAGTTTGTAGATTTTGATGGAAAATTAACATTTTTCAATGTGGCCCCCGCCTCTGGACCAAATCTTACTTTCTTCCAGGCACTCGAAAGCTCATTTGAGGGATTATAGTTAGGCTTAGCCCCCATAGTGTTGGTGTTGGCATTAACTAAGCACCTGTTTTACGGGGAAGCCAATGTCTGACCCACTTAGAGTGTTAGCAGAAGGAATAGAGGCGGCACGCTCCGTCAGATAGGCCTCTACTGCCGCCTTTATGGATGTTACTCGCTCTTGAATACCACTATCGTTTACAGGATAACCCATTTTAGAACGAGTCGGGGCGACTTGGCCTAGTCTGATATCACTTGCACTGGTCACTGTGGTCTGACCCGCTGGGGGGACAGAGTGGAACCCAGATACAGGCACATCAATTAAGTAAATCTCCGTAAGAGGAGCATACTCAGTTGGATGGCAAGAGGGGACAAAGCTCATGATGGACACCGGCCTTTCAATAGGTATTTGAGGAGACCTCTGTAGGTTTCCTACTAGTGGAGCTAAAGGCAAACTTGTCGGGAAAAGAGAAGGGAACAATTGAGGTAAAATTTGTTGTGTGAACTGAGTTTGGCGCGCCACACAGACTGTCTTTCCGAGCACAGTTTTGGCTTTCAGTTTATTCACTCTTACAACGGGAGCCTTCGACACTCTTTGAGGGTCAACAGTAGTAATAGTTGTCTGTCTGGTTAGGCGGGAGTTTTTGGGGCTGCTATCTAGATTAATGCACGAGTCGTTTGCATTTAAAGCATCTGATGGAGGGGACGTAACAGGACAAATAATATTAGCAAAAGCAGGTAGTGCTGGATTTAAATTGTACAACCCCCTATCACCATTTGTTTGAACAAGAGGGTGGTCAGGGCCCACCGCTACATCTACCTTATGGATAGATTTAGGAGGGCTCAGGATAGGTTCAGGCAACATCGCAATCCCTTCCGCAATT
The DNA here is from genome assembly GCF_040938575.1 of Ambystoma mexicanum. Lineage (NCBI taxonomy): Eukaryota > Metazoa > Chordata > Amphibia > Caudata > Ambystomatidae > Ambystoma > Ambystoma mexicanum. The sequence goes on from NC_090934.1 coordinate 475,590,698, forward strand.
TGTTTTATTTGACCAGCTTGAGAAGAGATCTTTAAATCAAAAGATTCAAATAATTTATATAAACTGGCTATAGTGGTGTTCACGGCTGCCAGTGTGATTTCAATTAAGGCCAGATTTTCCATTGGATTTGCAGAGGTGTCGGTCGGCAGACAGTGCCTTGGCGTGGGCAATAGAAAGGAATCATGAATGGAATAGATGGTGGAGCCCATTATACTCCGAATAGCATCTTCACATGGGTGATCCTCATGTGATCTGCTCAGAGAAATTACACCAATTTGCAGACCACATATGAGGTAAATAAACATGAACATGACTCATTTCCACTAGAACATATTTCCATAAGGTATGTCTCTTCATTATTCAATCAAAACAATATATCATATGTTAATTCTGCACAGCCTTAGCAAATAAAGTTTTTGAAACACGCGACTCAACCCAGATTTAATTTTTTCTATGCATTCAAATACAGTCACCGAACTTGAAAGCCCTTATAATTCTGGACCAAAAGAGGACACAAATTAGATTTCAGTTTTATGGCCGCCAGAAAGTTAAGAGTGGCAATACGAATACTTATGGAATTAGTGGATAGTGTTACCGACCATCGAGTATCAGGAGATATCGCACTAAAGTAAGACATACTTGCATGTATAGAAATATTCGAAGCATCAGACAAATCAGTAACATGAGGGGATACTTCAATTACTGTCGCTAAAGTGCGAGCGCTAGGTAAACCAGTTCTTATATTCTGACACACAGAATCAGACTGAGCATTAGCTAGGATGGTAGCATCCGAGACAATAGGTATGCAACTAGTATTGATCGTATTCAGTGGGACTGACACAATGGGATCAGTCGGCACCGGCACAAGAGAGGGTTCGTCTGACATGCATTCCTTGCGTTTAGCGCAGAAGGTACGAATATCTTTGTTAGCCAAAGGAGTTCTTAGGATAGAAGTCAATGTAATGGATTTTTTTGAGATATGTGACAGTTTCTTTTGTTTGGGAGTTTGTTTTCAGTGTGTAGGGGCAGTAACGCATAAATGACCCTTACTTTCAATTTGAACAAGTAGAACTGATTAGCATAAGACAATTGCTTACTTTTGAATAGATGAGCCCAAATCACAATTATTCAAGGCTACAAACGTTCTCGATCTCTGCCCGCAGCGCCGCGGCGAAGCGGCAAAGCGGGACTTTACCAGGGCTTTCTCACAGTTTTATAGGAACGCCCACTGGTTTTCAAAACACTGCCTAAAGAAAAGAAAGCAGTGTTATATGAGTCTGTATATGAGGATTGTTAACGTGGTTGCTTGCACACAAGTTCACCTTCTGGTAGTTGTAGTGAGGTCCAAAAGCAATCCAATACAGCGCAGTAGAATAGTAAAATCCACAGGTTCACAGGCAGAGATGCAGTGATCAGCGGCAAAGCAGCAAAGCGGGACTTTACCGGGGCTTTCTCTGGTGCGATTTACATATATTTCACAGACACTATTCACATTAGAGTATTCCTTCTCAAGTCATCCTGTGGCAGTTTCTGTGATTTTTCAGAAACATTGTTACTTTTCCACCTATAAGGGCCCTTTAGACTCATTAGGATTTTGCTGGTTTAATATCGTATCCAAGCTGCACAATAACTCCCAGAATACACCTGGAGTTCAGCCGGCAACTTTCCATTTACTCATGTTGCCTTCTGTGCCTGTGTTCACTTCTTGGTTACACTTTCTAGTTAGCTGCGGCAGCATTTATCATTTCATTTCATTACATTCTATTTCGGGCGGAAACATACGTGCCTTGCCTCGCGATTGGGCCCGCTCTTCTCCTTCAGTATTCACAGTCATGCGCAGTTTAACATTTCTTCTGCCTCAAATAGACCTCGGATTCCTGTCGGCTGCAGCCAGACTTTTTTGTGTAGGCTTCCTACACGCATGCGTAAGGTTTCGATTTCAAATCTATTTCGGGACAAAGAAACAGCCACCTTTCTCTTTCTGCGCTTGCCAACCAACAAATACGGCAACCGTTTGATGCAGGTAAGCATGCAGCTAGCCTTCCTGCCATGAATACTTTAGTTACAGACTTTGTTAAAACTATCTCTGATGTGCTGCTCCCTTGACCGGTGCCATCTGCTGTTGAGCTCACGTTTAATATCGTAACTATGCGAGCAGTTTCAATTGACTTATTTGTATGCTGCGCATTAATTCTTGAACTCTTGCATTTTTGAATTGTTAAATGTTTCTCAGGTCCCCCTTGAGTGATGCGGCTATCTGTAGGCGGCCCCTCATTTACTTGATGCACTTTATACTTACCCAATGCGGAGATTGTTTCTATACTGGGATGTTGTTGGTAATTTCTTGTTACCTAGCACTGTGATGGGGTTTCTTTGCCGTTTTTTTCAGGAATTTGCAGACGGCGTTGACCTTTCAGGCTAAGTCACGCTGCTTCTTCACTTTCCAACACATGCAGCTCTGGATCTCCCTAAATAATTTTATAGGGCCCCCTCCAGGTGAGCCACCACCTTTGCTTCAGTTACAGGCACTCCCATTTAGAGCCCAGGCTTTGTCTCATTACATTCAGTGTATTCCGGTTTTGTTACAGGTCAGGATTCAGTTTTGAAATCTCCAGTGTGACTGACTACATCGCTATGGTCGTTACAGCGACTTGGTATTCTCCAGGTTAGTCTATAATAAGCCTTTTCGAGGTACAGTTCTAGTCATTGGCCAGGTGAACATCCATATACATATAATCTTATATGTATGTATATATATTTGTCGCAGATTAACTATGGTCCTGAAGGTTCTTTGTCATGCTGCACAGTTTCTTTTTGGGAGTCACTAACCCTTTCGCTCTGGTATATACAGCTGGTAGACTGGGATCCCTATAAGCTTATTCTCACCATGGTATATATGGTCCCAAATTGTTTTTAAAAAAAAACTTTAGGCTGCTTTCGGCAGTCCTTTTTTAATTGTATTTCGCAGGCAGTCGGCAAAGACTTGGTTTCTAGCCATGTTTTTGTGTGCTCTTTTACAGAATCGTAACATCTACCTCCTGAGGAAGACGTTGTGTTAACTACCACTACACGTCGAAACCGGTCGAGAGATAAACCCTACAGGATGTGATCTTTTGCACTTTTCCTTCTGATCCACCCTGATAATAGACTGTCTGTGAACATAACAATAATGTCTGTTATTGTGGGGATTAGTCATGAATTCCTTTTCCCATAGATTTTTAGCATGATTCCTTTGTTTTTAGTATGTTGGATATATGTCACGGTATGAAGAGTTGTGTTTGAATGATTGCACCATGAATGGCAAGTATGTGTGACGATGTTTTAGCCGATTTTAGGCATATTGCTGCTGCTATTTTGATATATTAAAGTGACCAGTGTTTAATTATTTGTGATTTATTCACCAGTTTGCAAATTGTTTGTATCATTTCTAATACAGTTTTGTTACATTATTTCAAATATATTTTTCTCTGGACATATCCTTTCTGTTTTTTCATGATGCAGCCAGAGAGCCATCTGGAAATGGAAGCCTTTGAGAGGGCCTTCCCTTGGTTCACAGGTCCAAAGTTCACAAACAGCTGTGATGTCTTCCGAAGACTCTTTGTGCGGTCCACGTAGAACATCAGCACTCTAGCCACATCCATCGAGTGCAAAGTCCTCTCAGCCGGCGACAAAGGCGACGGGAAGAAAACAGGTAACACCAAGGGCTTGTTGAGATGGGCATGAAGGAGGGGTGCGTCCTCAGCACTACCCTAATCTCGTGGAATGTCAGATATGGAGGTTTACAGGAGAGGACCTGGATCTCTCCCACTCGTCGTGTGGAGGGGATGGCCATAAGAAACGCTGTCTTCCACGACAGGAACGTCAACGGTGCCGAATGCAGAGGCTCGAATGGCAGCCCCATGAGCCTGGTCAGCACCACGTTGAGCTCCCACGCCGGGGCCGCATCTTTCACCGGCGGGAACGATCGGAACAGTCCTTTCATGAACTCCTTCACCAGGCGATGAGACCACAGAGATGACCTCCCCAGAGTTTTGGTGTAGCGGGAGATCGCCACCAGATGGATTTTGATGGAGGCGTGCGCCAGCCCCGCCTTGGCCAGCGACAGCAGGTACGGCAGCACTTGAGGGGCTGTAATCCGTACAGGGTTGATCATCTGTGCACAGCACCAGACAGAGAACCTTTTCCATTTGTGTCCATAGCACTTAAGAGTCGAGGACGCCCTGGCCTTTGCAAGCACCTCCTTGCAGTCCGCCGGGATATCTTATCCTCCGAACTCTAGTGCTGCAGGAGCCAGGCCTGCAGGTTCAGCGATCCCGGGTTGTGATGGAGGATGGTGCCTCCTTCACTGGGGAGAAGATCCGCGTCCATCGGCAGTTTGACTGGGGCGGGGGGACGCTAACATGTCCAGAAGGCCCGGGAACCAGATCTGCCTCGGCCACGCCGGTGCGACGAGGATCATCCTGCACCAGGACCGTCTGAGTTGACTGATGAGTCGCAGGAGCAACGGCAGCAGCGGGAATGCATACAGGAACAGGCCGTCCCAGGGGAATGAGAATGCATCGGCCATACTTCCCGGCTGTGGAAACCTGCTGGCGAACCTCTGGCACTTGGTGTTCGTCGCCGTCGCAAACAAACCAATCTGGGGATTGCCACATCATCGGAACAGGCGATCCACTTGATCCTGCCGAAGCTCCCACTCGTGGCAAGAGCGCTGCTCCCCGTTGAGTGAGTTGGCGATGGTGTTCTTTATTCCTGCCGGATGGAAGGGTACCAGGAACATCCCATGGGCAACAGCCCAGTGCCACAGATCCTGCGCTTCCTTGGATAGGGCTGGGGATCTGGTGCCCCCTTGCTTCCTGATGTAGAACATTGTGGTGGTGTTGTCGGTGAAGACCCTCACCTAAACGAAGGACTGTACCCTTACTGATACTGTTTCGAACCACAGAAATTTTAGGTGAACAGATTTAATAATCTAGATCTGTCCACTAGCTTTAATTTTTTGGTAGAATTAGGTTTCCTTATTCTAGAAATACTACGACTGAATCATCCGCTGTTTGTAGATTACCACTCACTTCGTGGAATTGCTATATGTTTCTAAAACATGTGTTTAGATAATTATTGCTAAGGTTGACAAGTAAGTGTATGGACAGGAAAACAAAAGATCAATTTCTGATTCCAAAAAGGTATAAATCATATATTTTCAGCAAAAAGCATAACAGAAAGTCAACATTGTTATAATCTGGACCAAGGGCATAGAAAAGAATAAATACATCAACATGGCACATATAATATTCTTTTGTATTTTTGAACTTTATTGTCAATTGTACTTAACTATAAGACATGCATATAGCAGAAACAAAAGCAAAAGACAAAGGAACAATGCTGGTTAGTTAAATCACTAACAAGACATATATTAAAAGGGGAGGAAGAAAAATCAGATGCATGGTAATAATTCAATAAGTTCATTGCATCATAGATCCCATGGTGGGAACTTTTAGTTGTCCCTAAAGTTGTTTACATGGAGCAATTAATGCTGCAGGGTCATTAAATACAAGATATCTTTATCCTTGCCAACGTGAGGGTTGTTGGAATGATAAAAAAAAAAAAAATCAGAGGACAGGGGTATGGATGTTTAATTCAGTTCCCTGTGTTCTTCACTATTCAGCGGTGGTGTACTATAATAAGTCTGCCTTCATCAGGGCTCCTAATCGGGGAGCCTGTGAGGAATACATGGATATCAAGTGAGTGGAGTGGTGCTGCGGGTGCCCAAGGTAGTGGGGCACTAATTCTAATCATTTATTCTCTCAGCACCGGTCGGGAGGCTTACCTGCCGGTGCTTCAAGTCCCAAGTGCTCGGGTTCAAGCCACACAGGGGATGGTGCCAGGCAACAGGACCAATCATATAGGTAACCAGGAGATGTGAAGATTGTCAGTCAAATTCACATCTGAGTGTCTCTAAAGAGATTTAAAGAAAATGAAGCTGTATGAGAAGAGTACCAGTATCTCATATGGTGATATTTATAGATTGGTATGATTCAGTGTGTAGTGCTGTACAGCCATCGATACATGAATTGGAAAAAACATTAAAACAGGGTCTCTTGTACCTGGTTTGGATGCAGTATCGTTACTTTGGTATGCTCCAATCCTGTCGGCATCAGGTACAGGCTGTTAACCGGTACGGACTTGCGGATGGCTCCTACGGGGAGAGAGCAAGGACAAAGTACCGAGACCTTATTTAGGTCAGTTTGGTAATGTTGTACAGCAGCTAAATAGCTGTGAATGTTGCATCAATGTGTGTATTTTAAATGAAAGGCTGGGTGTTGAAAAATGTACAATGCATGCATAAAGTGTACATCGAGTAGGCAAAATCTAGTGTGGTGCCTGGTGTCAGCACAGGAAACGAGATCTAGCCAAGCGTTATGGTACTCAATCAAATATACGCCAGGTGTTTATCTTTTGCTACTGTGCGAATAGAAAATCGGCCGCGTAAGGCAGCATGCCGAGAGAAAGAAAAAGCAGGCCGTCAGGCCAGTGCGGTGTGGATGAAATGAAGGAGAGAGCTTGTGTGCGCACTCGGCGGAATTCGCCAGAGAGGGCTTACCTCATCAGTCTAGAAAAATGGATACCTCTCATGATTGACGGCAAACGTATTTTGGTGGCTGAAGGCCAACCGTCTCATGCACGAAACGATAGAAATACAGGTTTCCGAGTTTACCAATGAACGGCCATTTTAATGTAACAAGGATCGCCATTTCGTTTTCTGACAATTGCTCACTGCTTTCTGTTCAAATTGCTTCGCAGCACATTTTCTGCTTACACCGCTCAACTGTTAAACATTGTTGTCTGAACGTAAAAGGACAAGGCCGCAGGGCCGTGAGGCTAATGAGAGTTCGTTGAAACACAACGTAGGCAGCTCTGGGGAGGAATGCCCGGCTCCCTCCCGAATGTAGCCCCCCCTTTACCGAGCCCTGTAGAGCGTGTCGGCTCCCAAGACACGAATAGCACCTCATAGATAGCAAGGTCTGGAATGTGACTCTTCCCCCTGTATGTAGCTCGATTCCAAGAACAGAAGCACTGTGTTCTGTTCAACAAAGAAAAGATGTCTCCGCACTTGCAAAGTTGCATATTGTTACTAGAATAGACATTTCAAGGTGCCATATTCGTCGAAAGTGTCCATCATCAAACCAAGTTCAAAGAAACCCAATAAAGGGGGGTGTTAAACATGTTGATGTACGTAATTTGCTCTCTTGCGTCCCTCGAGGTCTAGAGATACACATCGCGGGGCGTGAGACCGAGCTGGCCAACGGAGACTATTTGTTTTGCAATAAACCCTAGCTTTGGGAATACAACCTCGTGTCTGGCATATCTATCGTGTGTGGTAACCTACCTTGGGGCCCCTTTCAAGATGGTGCCCGAATAGGGACCCTCCCCCACTTGTTCCATCGTGTACGTTGTAATTGAGTAAAGAACAACGAGGACGGGACAATCAAGCCGGGATCAAGAAGTGTTTGGGGCGCACTGTAGAAGTGATGAGAGATTCCTTTGCAGATCCGCACACACCTGATCCCTGATCAACCTATCTGGCTAGAGAACAAGGAGGCGACGGTCCCGAAACGAGGCAGAAGCCAAGAAACGCAGACACGTCGTCATTGGTTGCGTCAGTATACAGACGAATTGTGTTCTGGGGGACAAATTGATTTATCAGATGAGTCATTCCCCGATTCAAAGTAATCCTGATATTGGTTGAGAGTTGACTTTGCAAAATCAAACGCCCTAGGTAAGGTTGATTAACCAGGGGGAAGGTTGAAACATGCCTGGGGTATTGTCCACCTTAGCTGGGTTTTTCTGCCGTGATAGACAATCTTTGGAAGATGGCCAAATTGCACCACCTGGGGGAACGCCGGAGTATGAGATGTATGTGAAGTATGGTGTGGGAGCGATAATATTCTGTGAGACTTGGCATAGGCAAACCAGAAAGCAACAAGACCATCAGTGGCCGATAAATGGTAGTTTTGAGATCGCGAGAATAGATAATTTGGAAAGAGTGTTGATAAGAAAGAAAGCGCATCCCGCAGCATTTGATATTGTTATGGACTGGAGAAGGGAAGTAATGCTCCGATTTAAAAGTAGAGTGAAGCATGCACGCAGGCATAAATCAAAAGGTGAAGTAGCAGAAGAAAAGGAGGAGGAGGAGTGGACTGAGTCTAAGAAGGTCAGGTAGACGTGACCAGTTAAATATAGAAAAGATATACCCACAACGAGAATTGAACATAGCCGATGAAGTGATGGAAAACATATTGATCCATACAAAACAAGGCCCAAGTTCAGAAGCAAGGCCAAACACGTCAGTAACTATTGCTCAAACCCCTCCCGCAGCTCAAGCCCTCCCACAGCCACAGACCACGCACGTAACAATTCCTATTAGCCAACCAGGCCCACAGCAGACACTCCCTGTTCCCATTGTCCCATCCGCACCTCCCGCCTTAGATACAGACTCGGTACCGTCCGTCCCTCCAGGGGTTGAAGTTGAAACCACGGGGGCGAGAGGCGGGAATGAACAAAGTGGATGCACGAGGGTAACTCGCAGTGCGATCAGTAAAGAAAGGAAGGTGGAATTGCAGCAACAGGCAGAAATGTATATAGACGGGAATGATGGGACGGCAGCATTGGCTTCGATGTATGACTTCCGAAGAAGCAACAAAAGACAGGTAGTGTTGGAATGCATGGGTGAATATTTGGTGGAGAGATGGAAACAGTTAATTGGGAAATTACCACTGCAGCGGTTGTTAGACTTGAATACATTAGCACGTTGTAGACAAAGAGATGAAGAAGTGAGGGAAAATGTGTATGGACTTTTTGAACTGAAAACTGAATTGGATAATGAATATGCTGAAATGCTTACTGCACCTGGGTACAGGGGTAAGGATATCCGGAGAAATAGAAAGGAGGCGGTAGAACCATATATACAGCGACGACATTCGATGTTGTCAGTACAGAGGGGTGACAAATTGAAAGTATGTATACGAGAAGCGTTCAGATGGATGTTGGATCCCAGTATCCCCACAATGGAGATACATGAGATATTTGATGAATATTCCATGCCCATGAAAAGAAAAGCACTGCAGTCGATGGCTGAAAATTTACTAGACAAAGATATAAAAAACACAAGGCCAGTCCCCCCCCCGAAATAATGGCAGTATATAAGAGAGCACTAGAGCGAGGGACAGGAGAGACAGGAGAGACAGCCCTATCGCTTGATCTGGGAATATTATTACACATGAGAGAAGGAGGGGGGACAGTAAGTGGGGCATTTCTGATGAGGGAGGTCCCACCTACCTTTGTGCCTAAAACAGAGGTTCCCGCAGTGGGCAACGTAGAGGCACAGGTAACGCCAGCCCATTATACCGCCCAGTATGTGCATGTCCCCTTTTCCAGACAGGAGGTGAACAACATAAAGCAGACGATTCCCGATATAAGAAAGAATCTTGCAGGATTTTACAAGGAAATAGAGTCCTGCCTGCAATCATCCGTGCTTACCATGGGTGACATAGACCTAATATTCCCAGTGATTCTGCCAACAGACATATGGAAGCAAATAAGAAAGGTGGATGACGCAACGGCCTATGGCACCACATGGGCGGACTTGGTAATAGAAGACAGGAAAAAAGCGGTTGGAGGGACACCAGGAGCGAACATGGTAGCATTACCAGCATGCATAATACAGAAATGAAAAGAAATTGTCCCAGAGAAAAGAATTCAATGGGACAAGTTGACTTCATGTGTGCAAGGCAAGGATGAGTTAGCAACAGATTATTTTAATAGATTCGAAGAAGTATTCACAGACTTCAGTGGGCAGGATGTAAGCTCGGAAGCGGGGAAGAGGCTATTTGTTGATAAATATGTGAGGGGATTGATGTCACGCTCACCTGATTCCCACGGAGGCGCAGGTCTGGCTTCGAGTGCTGATGCTTCTTCTATGGTGAAGCGCAGGACTCTGAAGATGGACTCATTGGCTCGCAGGAATATTCCCCTGTGCGTGAAAAGGGAGTATTACCTACTGACGGAATAATGCTCAAGCCTCCCACTCCCTTCCAGCCCTCCACGATACCCTTCCTCGATTCCCCGTGAAGTCTCACTTTAGGGTCTGGAAGGATGAGTTCTCCATCCTGCTTCTGATGCAGGGGCGCGTTGAAACCCAGTTACTTCACTGAATTGAGGTTTGATGGGAGTTCAAATAAGCTTGACTATTCAGGTAAGGCGCTGTAAGAGTTCTGTAGCAAGTTCAAAAGTTCAAGCTTAATAATAATGTTCATTGTCTTATTGCAAAAAGTGCTAACGCTTATGTCTTTTTTCCCCTTAGGGGCCGGGGTTCGGAATGCCGGAGATATGGCGCCGACCCGAAGTGAAATGTGCAGTTCCAGTAAATGACAGGTAAGTTCTGGATGAGCGTTCGGGTAATGTCTTTGCATTCGCTCATTCAATGTCTTTGTCTTTTTTCCCCATAGGGGCCGGGGTCCGGAATGCCAGGAAGCGGCAGGACCCGAAATGAAATGGGAATGACCCAACGGGTAAGTCTTAGAAGGAAACTGAGCTTTTCCTATTCCCTTCCTTCTCTCACCTTGTGTTCTTGTCTTTTTCTCTCTAGGCTCTGGGAAGTGGCTGCGGATCCGGATGATCGCTGCTGAAGATGGAGGTGCCCAGGAAAGGTGAGTGAAATGCAGCACTGCAGCGATCGAAGCGAAATGCTTTTAAAATGATGTCTTCCCTTTCAGGATCGTTGGTGTGAAGTCTCTGTGATGCAGCTTTAGCAGGTAAGATCTTCTTTCTCTCCAATTCTCTCTTAGCAGGTGACCCAGGATGCTGACAGGCGTGGCTGAAGTCCAGGAGCTGACACGGTGAGCGTCCAGCTGCGAGGAGCAGAACAACGCAAAGCGTGAGTTGCTGATCGGGCGTGGTTTAAATAGCTTTGGAAGAAGTTCCAGGTATGTATCCTTCCACCAATCAGGTATGTATCCTTCCCCGACCACACCCAGGGGAAAGTAGGTCCAAAGGTAAAGTAGTTCCATTCAGGCCTCAAGAGGGCCTGGATGTAGCAGCATGGTCTGCATCAGGTAAGTGCACCTTAACACACTTGAACACATGTCTAGCTTTATGAGCCTGGCGCCTAAGGCGCCAGGACAGGGGTCCAACATGAGCCTGGCGCCTAAGGCGCCAGGACTGTGTCCAAAGGGCCCCAGCTTGGGCCCGCTGGCATTTCCCTGGGGAAAATGATGCCTGCCTATGGGGGTTGCTGGGTCGGACCTGGCTCCTTGGAGGTAGGCATCATGACAGTACCCCCCCGCAAGGCCCCTCCCAAGGTTGTTCCCTCCGGGGGTTTTGTCTTGTTCGGAAATCTCAGGTGGAACCTTTGTATTAATCGAGGTGCGTGAACATGGTTACTAGGTTCCCACGATCTCTCCTGAGGTCCATATCCCTTCCAGTCAACAAGATAGAAGAGTTTCGACTTTACCACCTTGTAGTCTAAAATGTCTAACTTCGAATTCTAATTCCCCTTCAATTTGAACTGGGTCTGGAGGCTTGGACAGTCGGGTCCCTGGTTATACTGGCTTCAAAAGTGATGCATGAAAAACTGGATGAATACGCATGTTAGACGGTAAATCCAGTTTAAAGGCCACGGGATTGATTATAGCCTTGATGGGATAAGGTCCTATGAATCTGGGATTGAAGGTTTGCGGGCCCTTGAGGGGTAAATGTTTCGTTGCTAGCCATACCTGATCTCCTACTTGGTAAGGAGAAGTTTTACTTCGGTGCAAATCAGCGTTTTCTTTATACTTTTTCTTGGCTTGCTGAAAATGAGTTGCAGCTTCTTTGAAGGCTTGGGTTATTGTGGAATGCAGATGATTTACTGCGGGCATTTCCAGGGTCAGAGGTGGATCTAGATCAGAGGTCTGAGGATGGTGACCATACAAAGTATAAAAAGGAGTTTTTCCGGTTCCAGAATGCACTGAATTGTTGTATGCATATTCTGCGATCCAAAGGATGTCCTTCCAATTTAACTCGGATTGGTTTAACATGCACCGAAGATATTGCTCGAGAGTCTCTCTCGGTTTGTCCGTCGGTCTGGGGGTGGTGGCTGGTGGATAGCCGCACATCTATTTGTGCTAGTTGGCAACACTTCTTCCAAAAATGGGAGATAAATTGACTTCCACGATCCGAGACTAATATTGAAGGGAAACCATGTATGCGAACTATATTCTCCAGAAATTCCTTGGCCAAGGTGGAAGCTGAAGGCAAACCTTTTAAAGGGATAAAGTGGGCCATTTTGAAGAATAGATCCACAATTACAAGGATAGTGTTGTAACCAGCACAAGGAGGCAGGTCAGTTATAAATTCCATTGACAAAGTGTGCCATGGTGCCGGTGGAATATCCAAGGGTTGAAGTAGGCCGGCTGGCCTTTTCTTTTGACCCTTGTTTTGGGCGCAAATTCCGCAAGACAAAACAAAAGACTTTATGTCTTTTCTCCAAGAAGGCCACCAGAAGTGGCGTTTGATTTTTTCCTCCGTTTTACCGATACCAGGGTGTCCTTCCATTAATGATTCATGATGATGGGCAATAACAAGTTCTTGCAATTCTTTACTAGGCAGAAACAACCGCTCCTGGAAGTAGGGTAAGTCATCCTTAACGGTGTAATGGGGACCCTTGTGACTCCATTCCAGTAAGGCTGAAGAGTCTAGAAGTTGTTTTACTTGCGTTTGGATGTCCTCAATAGTTTGCAATGAAGTTAGGCCTAAGATTCTTTGTTCTGGTATAATTGGCACAGGTTCTAAACTCCAATTGGGTTCTTCCATGCCAATCCGGGATAAGGCGTCCGCTTTACCATTCTTGCAGCCAGGGCGATAGGTAATTACAAAATCAAATTCCGCAAAGAATCGAGCCCACCGGAGTTGTCGTGAAGATTGAGCCTTGGCCGTCTTAAATACTGTAAATTTCTGTGGTCCGTAATTACGGTGATGGTGTGTCTTGCCCCGAGAAGGTAGTGACGCCAAGCCTTGAAAGCAGATTTAATAGCCAGTAACTCTTTGTCGGTAATTGCGTAGTTGATTTCAGGAGGAGAAAATTTCCTGGACCAAAAGGCCACAGGGTGTAGTTGGTTAGTTTCTGGGTCTCTTTGCGACAGGACAGCTCCCATGGCCGAACTGGATGCGTCGGTTTCCACAATGTAAGGGAGATCTGGGTGTGGGTGCTTCAATATAGGTGCAGAGGTGAATTTGGTTTTCAGGTCCTGAAAGGCTTGTTCGGCCTCAAGAGTCCATTCAAAGCGTTTGTTTTTCTTTAGGAGAGCTGTGATGGGTTGGACTGTCGGGAAAATTCCGGGATGAATCTTCGATAGAAATTGGCGAAGCCGAGCATGCTCTGAACTCCCTTCACCGAGCTAGGAGATGGCCATTTGAGGATGGCGTCCACCTTTCGCGAGTCCATTCGGACTCCTTGAGGTGTCAGGATAAATCCAAGAAACTCCACTTCAGTGGTATGAAAAACACATTTTTCGAGCTTTGGAAATAGTCTGTGCTGGTGCAATTTCTCAAGAACTGCCCTAAATTGTTTTCTGTGATCGGATTCTGAAGAGGAGTACACCAGGATGTCGTCAATATAAACAATGACACAGACGTCAATAAGTTCCCGAAGAACATCATTCATAAAATACTGAAAGGCGGCAGGTGCATTGCACAAACCGAAGGGCATCACCTGATATTCGAAGAGCCCAAATTTGGTGCGGAATGCAGTCTTCCATTCGTCGCCTTCTTTTATACGCACCAGGTGATAAGCTCCTCGGAGATCTAACTTGGTGTACACACAAGCGTCTTTCACCTGGTCGATAAGCTCAGGGATCAGGGGCAGAGGATAACGATTCTTAATCGTTATTTGATTTAGGGCGCGATAGTCTATACATGTTCTAAGGTCGCCCTCTTTTTTCGGCACGAAGAACAGAGCTGAGGAGACAGGAGACTTGGACGGGCGAATAAAACCATTGGCTAGGTACTGATCTAAATACTGACGCAAATGTAGGTTCTCATGTTCCGTAAGAACATAAATCCTACTACAAGGTAGTTGAGCATTGGGTACCAGATCGATTTGGCAATCATAAGACCGATGGGGAGGTAACGTGTTAGCCTGTTCCTTCTGAAAAACGTCTTGGAATTCTTGGTATTCTGACGGTAGCTGTACAGGGGTGGAAGCTGCTGAGGCTAGACCCATAACTGGATTTCTTGGGTAACAAGTTGGTTCACAATCAGGAAAACTTATCTTCTTTGCTCGCCAGTCAATTCTGGGATTATGTGTTTCTAAGCAAGGAATTCCAAGAATTACTTGAAATTGTGGGGCCTTGATCACATTAAACACGATTGCTTCCCGATGTCCATCCTGACCCACCAGTGTCATTTCAACAGTGGAATGCGTTACAGGCCCTGAGGCAATTTCGGTTCCATCTACTGTAGTAATGACATCTTGGGTTACTTTTGGGCGGAGAGGGAGCTTAATCCTGGAAGCCAATTCACGGTCTATGTAATTTCCAATAGCTCCACTGTCGATGTATGCTTTTATAGCATGCAACAGCTGAGGCTGTTTTGGGTCCACGAGCACCATTGGCATGACAAAATGCGAGGTCAAAGAGTTTGTTTTCAAGCTCGGCAAGCGGACCCCTACGCTTGTCGGGCTAGGTCGTTTCCCGAATCAGGTGTCAATAAATCGTTATCAGTGGCTCCAACCACCTTCCTAGGTGGTTTAACCGGACAATTTTGAAGAAAGTGACCGGAAGTCCCGCAATACAGGCAAAGTTGCATTTGCCGCCTTCTCTCTCGTTCCTTCTGTGTTAATGGTCCTTTAACACTGCCGATTTGCATAGGTTCGGATACGTCGGTACTCTTGGAGTTAGCATGGGTTTTGATCGGTACTCGGGTTTCGTACTTGAACCGATCTGCTTTTCTATTTTGAAGTCTGTGATCAAGTTGAACCACCAAGTCTATGTAGTCTGCGCAGACCTGGGGTGGATCTACTATCTGAGCTAGAACATCCTTAAGCTCTCCGCGCAGGCCTCGATGAAACAATGTGATCCTTTTGTTTTCTGGCCATCCAGTTTCCACAACCAGTCTATTAAAGGTGGCAACGTAGGACAGAAGATCCTGATTACCTTGTCGTAAGGATAGCAGTTCGTTATCAAGGACCTGTCCTTGAGAGTGTCGAGCAAACAATCTTTCCATGCTGGCCTGGAAACCCTGAAAATTCTGGAGAATGGGATCATCCTGATTTACCAATGGAATAGACCAATCGGCAGCACTGCCACTGAGGTAAGATAGTATAAAGGCTACCTTGGTCTGGTCGTTAGGGAAGGCCCCGGGTCTGCATAGAAAGTGTAAACAACATTGGTTCATAAAGACGGCATATTTCTTGGGATCCCCCGCAAAACGTTCAGGCGGGGCCAAAGGCATGTGTCCAGGTAGATTGATTTGTACCGGGTTATTCAAACCCATTGATGTGGAAATATCTCCGGAATTTGGTAAAGGAGTGTGCCCTGCCTGGGCCTGCAACAACCTTTTGGCCAGGTCATCTGTTCTTTCCTTGGATAGGATCAGTTCTCTTTTGAGAGCGTTAGTCTCCTGGCGGGCAGAGTGCACTTCTGCCCGTAATTCCCCCAAAAGCTGGGCCAGCTGATCTGTCTCGGAAGTCTCCATAGCGCCCGGGTGGGAAATTGTGGGTAGGCTTCGCGTTCTGTCACGCTCACCTGATTCCCACGGAGGCGCAGGTCTGGCTTCGAGTGCTGATGATTCTTCTATGGTGAAGCGCAGGACTCTGAAGATGGACTCATTGGCTCGCAGGAATATTCCCCTGTGCGTGAAAAGGGAGTATTACCTACTGACAGAATAATGCTCAAGCCTCCCACTCCCTTCCAGCCCTCCACGATACCCTTCCTCGATTCCCCGTAAAGTCTCACCTTAGGGTCTGGAAGGATGAGTTCTCCATCCTGCTTCTGATGCAGGGGCGCGTTGAAACCCAGTTACTTCACTGGATTGAGGTTTGATGGGAGTTCAAATAAGCTTGACTATTCAGGTAAGGCGCTGTAAGAGTTCTGTAGCAAGTTCAAAAGTTCAAGCTTAATAATAATGTTCATTGTCTTATTGCAGCAAGCGCTAACGCTTATGTCTTTTTTCCCCTTAGGGGCCGGGGTTCGGAATGCCGGAGATATGGCGCCGACCCGAAGTGAAACGTGCAGTTCCAGTAAATGACAGGTAAATTCTGGATGAGCGTTCGGGTAATGTCTTTGCATTCGCTCATTCAATGTCTTTGTCTTTTTTCCCCATAGGGGCCGGGGTCCGGAATGCCAGGAAGCGGCAGGACCCGAAATGAAATGGGAATGACCCAACAGGTAAGTCTTAGAAGGAAACTGAGCTTTTCCTATTCCCTTCCTTCTCTCACCTTGTGTTCTTTTCTTTTTCTCTCTAGGCTCTGGGAAGTGGCTGCGGATCCGGATGATCGCTGCTGAAGATGGAGGTGCCCAGGAAAGGTGAGTGAAATGCAGCGCTGCAGCGATCGAAGCGAAATGCTTTTAAAATGATGTCTTCCCTTTCAGGATCGTCGGTGTGAAGTCTCCGTGATGCAGCTTTAGCAGGTAAGATCTTCTTTCTCTCCAATTCTCTCTTAGCAGGTGACCCAGGATGCTGACAGGCGTGGCTGAAGTCCAGATGCAGGAGCTGACACGGTGAGCGTCCAGCTGCGAGGAGCAGAACAACGCAAAGCGTGAGTTGCTGATCGGGCGTGGTTTAAATAGCTTTGGAAGAAGTTCCAGGTATGTATCCTTCCACCGATCAGGTATGTATCCTTCCCCGACCACACCCAGGGGAAAGTAGGTCCAAAGGTAAAGTAGTTCCATTCAGGCCTCAAGAGAGCCTGGATGTAGCAGCATGGTCTGCATTAGGTAAGTGCACCTTAACACACTTGAACACATGTCTAGCTTTATGAGCCTGGCGCCTAAGGCGCCAGGACAGGGGTCCAACATGAGCCTGGCGCCTAAGGCGCCAGGACTGTGTCCAAAGGGCCCCAGCTTGGGCCCGCTGGCACTTCCCTGGGGAAAATGATGCCTGCCTCTGGGGTTGCTGGGTCGGACCTGGCTCCTTGGAGGTAGGCATCATGACAGTTGAGACTTCCAATTCAGAACCTAATAATGACATCAGAAAGTGCATGGCAAGCAAAAATGGTGGGTGAAGTACTGCACATGGCCCAATATCACGAGACGAGAGTGAATGCGGGAAAGGACCAGGAGGAGAGAGATATAGTAATTTTGAAAACAAGGGTGTTACTGCAGCAAGTAACAGGACATAATAGAGGAAGAGGGAACGTACAGGGTAGGAGTAATTTGAATATGCATGGTGGGCCATTGGGACCAAATCAGTGTGCATACTGTAAGGAGGAAGGACACTGGCGAGCGCAATGTACACATTTACAGAATAGAAATGGATCTGGTCAGAGAAGACAGCACAGAGGGCACCAAGGAGCGAATGGACCAAATAGGAATAGTATGCAGCAGCACCACAATAATGAAGGTAATCAAAACCAAGCCCAAAACCAAAGTGCTCCTAACCAGAGTCAGGGTCAGCAAAACCAACAGTATGGGAATCAGAGTGGGGGAAATAGAGGAAAGAGTGGGAACATTTTCAATACGCAGCCAAATACGTATTACAGTAATAGTAGTGATTACACATCGGACGATGTGTTATTTCCCCAATAGGACAGCCCAGGGCAGGGGTCGGAACCAGTGTCTATTCCCGTGAATCTGAGAGGACCCTACTAGAAATGGGAGTCGGGAATAAGGAGCACCGCTTCCTTATAGATACAGGAGCGCAAATGTGTTCAATAAACCATCACTTGGTTCCGGATATACCACTGTCAGGGCAAAACAATGTTTCCATAGGGTATGCAGGTACACCAGTAATAAACCCAGTGTCCCAAACAGTTCCAGTTAGTATAGGACCATTCACTGAACATTGTCCTTTTCTTTTAACAGACAATTGTGGGGAAAATTTGTTGGGATTGAACTTGTTGAAAAAGCTAGGTGCGATTATACATTGTACGTCAGACGGGGTGTTTCTAACGATTTGGCCACAAGATGCCCCTGTGTCAGAATTTATGTCAGAAAACTTGCCAGGGGAGTTAAGAGAAGTGACAACGATGTAGGATTCTTGAAGATAGAGCCAGTGAGGATTATTCTGAAAGAAGGAGTTACACTGCCAGGAATTCCCCAGTATAAAATTTCAGCTAACGGATAGAAAGGACTGAAAAGTATTGTTTCAGATTTGGTGAAATTAGGAGTAATTGAAGAAATTATAGGCAGTACATGTAACAGCCCAATTCTTCCAGTGTTTAAGAAAGGAGGCAATGAAGTACCATATTGTTTCATAATTGATTTGCGCGCGCTAAACAAAGTAGTAGATCCACAATTTCCTTTGGTCCCAGACGTCACTACAATATTGACAATGATACCAGCCTCAGCAGAATACTTTAGCGTAATTGATCTAAAAAATGCTTTCCTTAGCATACCGGTGGACAAGGATAGTAGATATTTCTTCGCGTTCACATAAGGGGGGTGATCATTTACATTCACATGCATTCCACAAGGATATACGGAAAGTCCGAGTATTTACAGTAGAGCGTTAAAAGAGCAGCTAGACATGCTATAATTACCAGTGGAGTGTGTACTATTTCAGTACATAGATGATCTATTGATCGCTGCTGATACAGAAGAGATTTGTAAAAAGAGCACCGTATTACTACTGACACACCTAGCGGCACATGGCCATAAAGCTAGTTTGAAGAAGTTTCAGTATAATCGAAAGGAGGTAGCTTATTTGGGCTACCTACTTTCGAAAGAGGGGAGAAGGCTAACGCCAGAACGCATAGAAAGTATTTCTTGTATGCCTATTCCAAAGACACAGAAAGGAGTCAGAGCCATAATAGGCATGGTTTTTTATTGCCGACAGTGGATCGGTAATTTTGCGTTAATTGTGAAGCCAATGGTGCTATTAACTAAGAAGGATGCAGTGATGCCTCTGCAATGGAATGAAGAATGTTAGAGAGCGTTTGATCAATTGAAAACTGCATTATGTTCTGCTCCAGTTTTGGGCACGCCGAATTATGAAAAAGTTTTTAGATTATTTGTATGCGAGAATGAAGGATGTGCATTAGCTGTTTTGACACAGGTACAAGGTGGAAGAAATAGGCCGTGTGGCTATTTTTCTTCTGCACTGGACCCTGTAGTGCGCGCACTACCACAATGTTTGCGATCTGTCGCGGCGGCTGCTGCATCAGTGAAACAAACGGAAGGGATGGTATTGGGGCATACTTTAATTCTGATGGTGCCACATGCCATAGGTGTCCTATTAAATAGGACACAGACGCAACACCTCACCTCCGCTAGACTGACAAGATATGAGATTATCTTGTTCGCGCCTAATATCCAAATTATGAGGTGTAGCGCTTTGAATCCTGCAGAATTAATGCCACTGCCCATAAAAGAAATTGGTGAAAACGAATCACCACCCCATGATTGCTTAATGGTCACTGAGGAAGAAACAAAGGAGAGAGTTGATTTAAGTGACATCCCAGAAAAGGAGGCAGATGGGGAGTTATTTTGTGACAGCTCTTGTTTTAAACTACCTGATGGCACGACAACTGCCGCTTACGCCATCACTAGCCTAGGGAGCGTTGTGAAAGCAAAAGAATTCCCTACAACTCGGCACAAGCCGCAGAAATAATAGCATTGACCTGAGCCTGTGAGATTTCTGAAAATTTTAACGTGAATATCTATACTGATAGTATGCTTTTGGGGTGGTTCATAACTTTGGTCAACTCTGGGCTGAGAGAGGTTTCTTGACATCACATGGTGCCAGAATTCAACATGGCCCTTTCATTGTACGATTGCTGTCTGCACTCACGTTTCCAAAGCGCCTAGCAATAGTAAAATGCGAGGCACATAAAAAGGTAACATGCAAAGTAGGAGAGGGAAAAGCATTTGCAGACAGAATTACGAAACAAACTGCCACTGATTTGAATGATAAAATGATGACAGTTCAGACTGAGGAAGTACCCTGTATGATAGAAGATGGAATTGCCACTGTCAAAGAGATGCAGGCCGAAGCCACAGCCGATGAGATACAAGGGTGGACAGAGGGCTCTGCTGAGTTAGATTTAGAGGGTTGTGGGTGGACAAGGTAACTAAAAACTGGATGTTGCCACATTCTTATGTGACTGCAATGGTAACAACGGCTCACAGCCCTACTCACATCTGTGCGAAAAAAATAATACATCACCTATCTACGGTATGGCAGAATGTAAACATAAAGAAGAATGCTGAGAGATTGGTGCAGAACTCTATCACGTGTTTACAACACAATGTAGGAAAGGGAACAGCGACTCCAATAGGCAGTTTTGACCCGCCCTCTATGCCTTTTGAGGTAATCCATTTTGATTTCATAGAGATGGAGGTGTGCCAAAACTTGAAATCTGTCTTAGTGGTGATCTGTGCATTCAGCAAGTGGGTGGAGGCATATCCCTTAAAAGACTGCACAGCAATGAGTACGGAAAAAGTAATGCTTAAAGAATACTTTTCCCGTTTTGGCTTGCCCCGTGTCATATGGTCAGATAATGGTCCACATTTTGTGGGCGCAGTGGTGTTACAGATATGTGCGGGTCTTCAGATTGATAAGAGATTTCATAGTTCAAGGCATCCGAGTTCGGGCGGTCTTGTTGAGAGGCACAACGGAATCCTCAAGTCAAAAATTAGCAAGATATGTGCAGGAAGCAAGTTGAGCTGGGTGGATGCATTACCAATAGCACTATTGTGCATGCGAACGTCTGTACAGGCTAGAACTGGGCACTCCCCGTATGAGATTGTGATGGGGAGGCTGGCGAATGTTTGGTGCGCACCTCAGCCAAAGCGACTCAGTGAAGTGGAACATCCTGTACTTAGCACTTATTGTGGCCTTTTAATGCAGAAATTGCGTTTGATTCATCAGCAGGTGCAGGAGGCTCTACCCGTAAGATATACTGGTCCAGGGCACGCGCTGGAGCTAGGCGACTGGGTGCTGCTAAAGAACTTTGAGAGAAAATCGTCGTTAGCACCCAGGTGGCGCAGCCCCTATCAAGTGCTTCTGGCAACGCAGATGGCAATACGGGTGGATGGGAGGAAGTCGTGGATCCATGCCACCCATGCCAAAAAGATCCCATCTCCACTGAAAGACTTGCCCGATCCGAACGACCAGAAAGAGACAGCGGTCCCAGAAACGAAAGAAACTGCTGCCAGTCCACCGCCGCTAAATCTGTCAGAGCGGAAAGTGAAACTCGAAACAAAGCCTGAAAAGATTGCCAAAAAGGGGGAAGGGCAAAGAGTGCCCCAACGTTGCCCAGCAGAACCTACATCACTGCTGGCCGACACGAAATCTGCATTGCAAATAACGTCAGATACAAAACGTGTACCTCTTTGGCGCCCACCAGCACTTGCCATTGTGCCAGAGCCAAAGACCGAATCCGCATCACTGTCGCAGCACACATCAGTATCTGCCATTGCGCCGCAGGCTGACGCTGAGCCTGGATTTGGAAGTGCAACGGCACTGTTCACTGATCACACAATACCAGGAGTGAGGAGATATGATTTGCGGCCTCGAAAGACAGGGTGATCCACAGTTCTTTGGTGTTTATGCTAACCTTTGGTTCTGCTCATCGACGGAGAAGGAACTAGAGGTGTAGAGGAGAGAAGCGTGAGAATTGTGCAAATCGGACAATTCAAGACTCGCGGCTCGTCGGTGCGATCATAAAAAGTACATGTGTCCTGAACCAGAGCGGACAAGATGGGCGCACATGGTACTAAGGCAATAGAGAACTGTTCAGAAGTCCTCTGAGCAGTACGAGAGAGGATAAGTGATCTTGCCTAGAACGAATAAGTAAATCAGGCTGCAGGGGGTTAGCAGACTAAACTGTTGACAATTGCTTTGAACTTATTGACATCCGGACAAGTGCGACGAAGAGAGCTATCCACGACGAACTATATCAGGAAGAAGGAGGACGGCGAGAAAAATGTCGGGACCGGTTTCAGCCTCCTCCTGCACCACGGCTGAGAATTAGTTAGTTATAAAGACTGTAAACTTAGGGAAAACGCATGGTAAAAAAAATTGTATGCTGGCTTTGACGATAATAATGTGCTTCATGAGTGTGATAGTACCAATAACGACAGCGTTGGTGTTATGGTATGTGGAATCTACACACCCATTGAGAATGTTTTTACCAATAGTTAATATATCCACTACTGAAAGCCCGGTTCAGGTGAATACTTATACCTTGTCCCCAATGGAAGAGAGACACAGAGAAGGGTATGGGAACAATACGCTGTTACTTATCATGAATATGACGCATGCAATTCTAAAGAAAAATAATTGTTGGGTATGCGCCCATTGACCGCAGCATGTGGGGAAAGTAATAGGGCGGTATGTACAACCATTGCCATTGAGTTCTGCATGCAGTGCATCTTTAAGTGCAATGTTCTATGGAAAGTGGAATAAGAGTAGTACGGGTCAATTAGACAGAACAAACATGAATGAGTTTGAGGAAGTAATTATGAGGCCTGTGGGTTGTTCCATATTCCATAAAGCACAAGTGATGACCCCAGAACCTATGCCAAAAAGTACGCATAAAATAACACGTCAAAATAGACTAGATAGATTGTCCCCACCAGTTAAAATATCTGTGATGACGTTTCGTGTAAGAACAGACGGGAACAAAGATGCTATTCCCCCTTCTAACACGGTAAATTACAACCCGAGAACTGTCCCTTTTTGTCTAAAATAGAAAGGCTCCTATTTAGTAGGAACATTTACTGGATGCATGAATACAGCGGTATTAAAATGGGAAATAGAACCAGTATATGTGGGAGATCCAATCTATTTTATATAGTTGGAGAGAAAGCATATCCTTGGTTGCCCAGAAACTGGGGAGGTACATGTTACCTAGGTCTACTGTTCCCGGGAGTGTTCCTCTTAGAAACAGCAGACATGGCCAGACTATCCAGATCTAGAACCAAAAGGAGTAGCGAAGGTGTTTTGATAGCGACAGACGTAGCAAAATCATTCGTTCCATTCTTGTCCCAGATAGTGAACTCCTACAACAAAAGGCAGCTGTCCAGAATATTAAAAGATACCATAAACACAACGACAGATATACTATTTAACATGACGTTGGAAGAAAAAGGAATCAGGTTAATGACGCTGCAAAACAGAATGGCTCTCGATGTAATCCTGGTTGATCGTGGGGGAATTTGGAAGATTTTGGGATCAGCGTGCTGTGTATTCGTAGATGACTATTCCCCTACGATTTTTGAAGCAATAAAGAAAATGCATGTCCTTAACTCTGAACTCCCTACTGGAGAAGGGGGCTGGGGAATAGAGTCCTGGTTTGGGGGATACTGCGTTCTTGAGGATGGAAGTTGATCTCAATATTAGTAGTGGTGTTTGGAATATTCATAACGTGCTGTTGTTGCATACACTGCCTACCGTTAGTTTGCACTGAGGTAACTGAGGGATGTACTAAGGGATGTAGGCATATGATGACAAAAAGAAAAACTTATGGTCGGGATAACAGAGACACAAATGAAATGAAAACAGTGAAAGAATTAATGGCTATAGATATTAATGAAGATGATGATGCTTGTAATAGCATGCAAAATTCAGACATAAGTGCTTCAGACTTATCGTCATCAGAGGAGGATAAAATAAATGAATGAGACGTTTGGCATAGGGCCAAAGGAGGGTTTGTCAGTCTAGAAAAATGGATACCTCTCATGATTGATGGCAAACATATTGTGGTGGCCGAAGGCC
The DNA here is from genome assembly GCF_040938575.1 of Ambystoma mexicanum. Lineage (NCBI taxonomy): Eukaryota > Metazoa > Chordata > Amphibia > Caudata > Ambystomatidae > Ambystoma > Ambystoma mexicanum. The sequence continues at coordinate 475,614,611 of NC_090934.1, forward strand.
AACCGTCTCATGCACGAAACGATAGAAATACAGGTTTCCGAGTTTACCAATGAACGGCCATTTTGATTTAACAAGGATCGCCATGTTGTTTTCTGACAATTGCTCATTGCTTTCTGTTCAAATTGCTTCGCAGCACATTTTCTGCTTACACTGCTCGACTGTTAAACATTGTTGTCTGAACGTAAAAGGACAAGGCCGCAGGGCTGCGAGGCTAATGAGAGTTCGTTGAAACACAACGTAGGCAGCTCCGGGGAGGAATGCCCGGCTCCCTCCGGAATGTAGCCTTGAAGCAGAGCCGCAGGGCATTTAATCATTTCACAGCTGCCAGCCAGTCTCGTTATATGGTAGAATATGGTAGAATAAAGCAGCTAAAGGCTTTAATTATGCTCTTCTTACGGCTCCCCTTTACCGAGCCCTGTAGAGCGTGTCGGCTCCCAGGACACGAATAGCACCTCATGGATAGCAAGGTCTGGAATGTGACTCTTCCCCCCGTATGTAGCTCGATTCCAAGAACAGAAGCACTGTGTTCTGTTCAACAAAGAAAAGATGTCTCTGCACTTGCAAAGTTGCATATTGTTACTAGAATAGACATTTGAAGGTGTCATATTCGTCGAAAGTGTCCATCATCAAACCGAGTTCAAAGAAACCCAATAAAGGGGGGTGTAAACATGTCACAGCTGATTGTATGATATGCATTTTGTATATATGTAACTGATGTACGTAATTCGCTCTCTTGCGTCCCTCGAGGTCTAGAGATACACGTCGCAGGGCGTGAGACCGAGTTGCCAACTGTTTTGCAATAAACCCTAGCTTTGGGAATACAACCTCGTGTCTGGCGTATCTATCGTGTGTGGTGACCTGCCTTGTTCCCATAGACGTGAGGGACCCTTAGGGGCCCCTTTCAACCTCTTGCTCAGCGTGTTCACAGCGCATAAGTCAGCTGGAACTGGTGCAGAGGAAAGCGGGAGGCGCGCCGTCTCGTCGGTGCAGCCTACGTTGAAGGGTGTGCGCGCGCGGCGTCTGCACTGCAATATGCCATAACCATGGAGATCGTGCATGCGCCGAAGTCGGGTGATCTTGTTTACAGTTGTTGTCATGGCAATCGCGTGAGTAGGCCGCTGAAGGGTTCAGATGGAGAAGGGAACCTGTACACAGGGCGCGCGTTGGAAGAGTCAACGGCTACAGTGGTGTCCGCGCTCGCCATTGTCCACCCTTCTCAGAGGGTTCCATACAGCGGCTGAATGTCACGGTGGGCTAGATTGCCTAAAGGCAGTGGGTATTTAAAGAGAGAAGTGCATTTCCCTGTGTTTCGAAGGGACATATACAGTGTGTGGGATTGTCAATCACTTTCCGGTAAGGCGCCTGGTGTGTATGGGGCGCTGGATTTAGAAGAAATAAAATAATGAAATGCGCAGAGCATATAGTAGTAATTATGAAATGTTGGGAACCAAGGCGTGTGGGGGATGGCCCGGCCTATCGCATGGTCTGCTTGCAATATAGGTAACTTGCAAGCTTCTGACTTGTAGATGTGTCCCAATAGTGTTGTAGACAGAAGATTGTGAGTCAGTGTGGCTCAGACTCAAGAGCAGCGCTTAATTGAGGCGAAGCGAGGTTTGATTCTTTCTGGTGTTGTTTTAATGTTGGTGAAGGGATTGGCCTTAGAACAGAGCAATCTTGTTTCCATAATGCGTAATCTAGAGGCTGGGCATCCCCAGGTACAGTAGTCTCATTCCGATAGCGTTACTGTAGCGGGAAGCATACATCGGGAATGTTGCGCAAGTTCCCCGGGGGGGGTGGGGGGGTACCTTTGTCGGTGGATATTGTTATACTACTGGTTGAAAAATGTTATTCAAACCATGATGGTAGGTACCAAGCCGATGGATCCATCTGGATTCTTTTCTAAGAAGGCTTTGTTGGGTGTCAGGGCTTCCCTTTATTTTCTCAACTACCCACCAGAAGATATTGTTCGGTGTGTGGTTGGCCGCTATGAAATGTTCCACTAGGGGCGCTGTTACATTTTTACATCTGATTTCTGACTTATGTTCGGAAATTCTAATGTTGACTGCTCTTGTAGTTTGGCCAATGTACCGAAAGCCGCGGGGACATTCAATACAGTAAATTACGTTCTGAATTAGTAAGGTCCCCGAGTGTCCATTTCTGTTGTCCAATTTGAAAACTGCTCATCTTTTTAGTAAACTGGCAGGCCACGCAGTTGCCACATGGGTGATGGCCTTGTAGTGGTCTTAGTGTCCGCGTGGCATTTCTACTAGGTTGAAATTGGGAGTGTACCAAGTATTCTCTAATGTTTTTGGCCCGTTTGTAACCAAATTTTGGGGTTGGTTCATCCAGTAAATTCAGGCGCGCTATTTGTGAAGTGTGGGTACCAAAGATAACAACACAGGTCAGGCGATCTTCTTTGATATGTGTTGTCCCGTTGTAATTGGAGGAGGATATCTGTTACTGTTGCGGCCTCTTTTCTTGGCCTGTTCTAATTGTTCTTTGGGGTATCCTCTTGCACGTAATCAGGTGAAGACCCTCACCACCTTGCCCTTGAGGGATGGGAGGAACGACCTGAGGGCCCAGAACACGGCTCGGAGCTCCAGGACGTTGATGTGTAGTGACCTCTCCTCCGGGAGCCAAAGGCCTCTTGCGTGGAGATCTCCGGTGTGTGCTCCCCATCCTTCCAGGGAGGCATCCGTCATCACCGTTTTACTGGTGTGCCGGGGTCCGGAAGTCCATACCTGCCGCTAGGTGCGCACGGTTGCCCCACCACCGGATGGCGTGGTGGAACATCTTGTTGAGCGAGATCTTGTCTTCGAAGCTGCCCGCTGCCTGCATCCAACAGGCGTTGAGGAACTCCTGCAGTGGGCGCATCCGCAACCTGCATAGGCGTACAAGGTAGATGCACAATGACATCATGCCGAGTAGGGACTTGATGGACCTCACCCTGGCCGTCTCCATGGTCAACAGCTGTTGTACCTTGCCAAGGATGGCCTTTGTCCTTTCCTCCGACGGTGAAGCCAATCGCGCTACTGTGTCGAGTCTGGCTCCCAGGAACAGGGTGTTTTGCGATGGTACCAATTGGGCTTTTTGCAAAGTTGATCGAGAATCCCAAATCCGTGAGCAGTCGGACAGTCTTCGCTGTGTGATCGACAATGAGTTCCTTTTACTTTGGCTCATCCGAGCAATCGTCCAGGTAGGGGTATACGTGGATTCTGTGCAGGCGCGCCGCCACCGGTGCCAGGCACCTGGTGAAGACCCGCGGCGCGGACTTTAAACCGAAGGGTAGGGCCTTGAACTGGTAGTGTTGCCCTTGGACCACGAATCGTAGGAACTTTCGATGTCCTTTGTGTATGGGGATGAGGAAGTATGCATCCTCCAAGTCCAGCAACAATAGAAAGTCGCCCTCCTCCAGCTGTCCCAGCACGTGCTGAAGGGTGACCATCCAGAATTTCTGGGAGTTGATGTATTTGTTTAGATGACGAAGGTCCAGGATGGGTCGCCAACCGCCAGTCTTCTTTCGGACGAGGAAGTACCGCGACTATACTCCGGAGCCCCAGAGCCTCTTCGGGACAAGTTCTATTGCGCCCTTTTTCAGCATTGCTCGTACCTCTAGAAGTAGCTGTGGCACATGGTTTTCCTTCCTGGCCACGGGTGGTAGACGGGGACACTTTCTTTGGAATTCCAGAGTGTGCCCGTGGGCCGGCACGTCCAGCACCCAACGGTCGGTGGAGATGGACTTCCACGCGCTGACGAATTTGGCCAGCCAGCTGCCCACCGGGGTGCTTGGGTGGGGGCCCGACGCCACGGCCGGTTCAATCTTGCTTTGCCGAGGCCTTTCCACCTTGGCCTCCTTGGCGACGACGACAATGTCCTCCGGCCTTGCTGTGCCTCTGTAGGCCTCCTGCGACGATGAGCGGTCCGCTTGGCGGTAAGACGAGGAAGCGCCACCAAATACTTTGGAGGCACCTTGAGACTTTCCTTCGGGGGTCCGAAAGGACGGCTGTCGTTGATGAAGAGAACCCAAGGTTTGGCCCATCTCGGTGTCTGCCTTGATGGCCTGCAGTGACTCGTCCACTGCCTTGCCGTACAGGTTGTTCCCGTCGAAGGGCATGTCCAGTACCCTGGTCTGAACGTCCTGATAGAAGTCGGTTGCCTTGAGCCAACCGCGTTGGCGAAGGCAAACGCTGTTGCCCTCTGTTACGCTCACCTGGTATCCACGGAGATGCCACCAAGCCCTGGTTGGATGATTTGCACTCTCCCGGTAAGGCCTCTGGTTAAAGATGGGTCTTAATATTGTAAAAGGTGGATCCTCTATCCTGCTCCTCGTGGCAGGGGCGCGTAGATGTGGGGGGTGAGCAGCGACCAAGTTACTTCACTGGTGCAAGCCCCCCTATGGGAATCCAGGCCTGCTGCAACTCCGTAGGTTTGCTGCTTTACAGTCTTTATATGCAATTCTATGTTCCTCTTAGTTTGAATAATCCTTTCCTTTTAGGTATGGGAAAGGTATTTTGGTGTTGACATGCAGTTTGAAGATGAGCATGGGCCGGTACGCGAAAGTGCGATGTGCGCGATGCTTTCCGGTGAATAATGCGTGATGCGCGGTGCTGTTTTTCCTTTTATATTGCTAACCTGTGTCTTTTCTCTCCTTGCAGGTTGCGATGTTCCTCGCCGAGCGCCGTAATGTTCCAGCAATGATACTGACCAGGAGATGACTACCCAGGTAAGAATTGTGTGGCTTTCTTCATTTGGGAGTAAACGTGAGTAAACGCTTACTAATGCTGTCTTTCTTTCTCCTCTTTCCAGGTTATGGTATTCCAGGATGCATGAGGTGCCGGATGATGGAGTTCGTACCTTCAGGTGAGTGGAACTGAAGTCTGCGATGGATTGAAGACAGGATAATGTTCCAGGTAAGTTTCGTAGTGTTCTTTCTCTCTCTGCAGGTCCTTGGTTTCAGGTAAGCTGGCATCAAAGAACTGGACACTGTGAGTGTTACGCTGCCCACAGGAGAACAACACAAAGCATGTTCTGCTGTTTGGGTGTGGTTTAAATAGTCTCAGGTAAAGTAGTCCAGGTAAAATAGTCCCAGGCCTGCCACACCCAAAGTAGTCCACGTAAAGTAGTCCCAGGCCTGCCACACCCAAAAGACTACACCGCATAGTTCTGTTCCTTGTAACTGAGCTATGTGTGTACCTCCATGTTGGCTGAACCGCCCCGCCCCCAAGTTAAATAGTCCTAAGTAAATAGTCCCATTCTAATGTTGGTCTTCATGATGGTTATGAGCCTGGCGCGAAAGGCGCCAGGACTGACTCCAAGAGAGTCTTGGATGAGGTTTTAAAGCCTTTGACCTGGCCCTAACTGGAAGGTTGACTTGCCAGTGAGGGCCAGGGGCAAGGGTCATGACACCATCTGTCAAAACCCGGTATTGGCGATGTCCGTGGCCACCGTGATGGCGTGGTCCGACGTCGCCTCGCCTTCCTGTAGGATTTCAAGAGCCTCCGCCCTCTTGTCGTCTGGCAGGAAATCCAGGAGGGGAGCAATCTTGAACCACAGCTCCCTATCGTAGCGTGCCACGATCGCGAGGGCGTTGGCCGCTTTGATGGTCGTTGCCGCCGACAAGATGATTCGTCCCATGGCGTCCAGCTTCTTCCCCTCGCCGTCTGGTGGGGAAATGGAAGTTGATGCAGTCGCCCCTGCCGATTTCTTCTTGGCCGCTGCAGAGACCACTGAATCCGGGGACGGCTGAGCTCTTAGGCACATCGGGGCGTAATCTGGGACCCGGTACTTCTTCTCATACCGGTCCCTCTTCGCAGGAGCCGTGGATGGATTCTTGAACAGCGACAGGCCTTCGTCCCAGATATCGTCCAGTAATGGTACTGAGAGGACGGTCTTCCTTTTGGCCTCCCGTCGTTGGTAGAGGAAACCCTCCTGCTCTTCGGGACAAAGCTGGAAAAACTCTGATGCCCTGGCGATCATGGCGTGAAAGGAGCCAATTTCGTCAGGAGGGGAGGCCCCGGCAGGGGATGATGGGAGAGCCGTCCCGTCGTCACCACTGTCGTCGTCTGTCCCCGCCATTGCTGTCTCTGTTCCCATCTCATCCCTTGGTCGAGGGGAAGGAGGTGAAGGCTGGAAAGGAGGGGGAGGATGGATTCGCCTCTGATTGTTCGGTGGGCTTCCCGACGGTCCAGGCGCCGCTGGATCATCCACTGGTTAAGGGCAACCTTGTCCTTATTTCCGTACACAGGGTCTGGATAGTCATCAAGATTGCTCCTGGGTTGTCCTGTGGCATAGGCATCGGTTGCGACGGCTGGGGAGTGGGGTCCTCCGTCTCCTCCACAGCCCCCGGCTCCTCGTCGGCTCCACTGTTGCTCTCTAGGTCTGCCTCGTCGGGATCCCTCCCGTTGGACCGGACTTCCCCGAATCTCTTGTCCAGGATCATTGCGAGGCCAGCCAGCTCATCTTCGGAGGTATCATCTGTGTCCGTTATGGCTACCGTGCCCCCAACCCCCTCTTTCTCCTCCTTGGGTTTCACTGGGGTCTTCTCGATAGGCTGAAAAGATGATTCCCTCTGGGGTGGCAGGGAAACTCTAGGCCAGGAAGTCGTCTCCACTGGGGTAGCCTCCACCAGCTTCGCCAGGGCCGCCACGACTCCTTCAATCGAGACCTTCGCCGGGTGAATCAAGGCCTTCACGACCTTAGGCGTGCCTGAGGCCTTCACCTTAGGGGAAGGGTCGCTGACCTGCTCCCCCTTGGCCGTCTCTGTCGGGATCGACCGGGGCTTCTCCCAAAGCTTACCCGGGTTATCCGACTTCCTCTTCACCGAGCCAGAGGATTGGCTTGTGGATGATGGCGTCAGTGACATCGCGCCCTGCCTGGCAGCCGAAGAGCCCGAACCATCGGCACTCCCAGTGCCCGCGGACTTGCGGTGCTTTGCCTTTTGTTGGGCCCCCATCGCCGGAGCGCCCCCAAAGGTCTTAGAAGTCCGCTCAGACTTTTTCTTCTTCTTCTCACCTGCTAATGGGCTCTTCCGCTCCAGCCAGTTGGTGAGTCGGGTACGACGATCTCTCATTGTCCGGTCAGACTGGTTCTTACAGAACGCACAGTCCTTCTCCACGTGCGATTTGTCATCCTGAAGGCAGTAGAGGCACCGGGAGTGCTCATCTTCCTTGAAGACGTTCTGTAGTCCACATCCAGGGCAGCTCCTATACAGCTTGGATCCAACAAGCGTTGTTTCCCCTTTGTCCTGGGCCATGACCACGCGGGGTAGGCCTCAAAGATCTTGTGGAATCCTCCAAGAAGTGAAAACTGGCAGAAAATTTGCCCTTGAGGGGCATAGAAAAATTCCAAAACGGGTCCCCATTAATCGGAAGATTCGGTGGAGCTTGAGGCTCGATTGACCGAAAAATATAAGAGTAAACTCTTAGAAAAAACGCAAAATGCGGTAAAAGCTCGAGAGCTATAGTACGAGGACTCCCAACACTTGAACGTGCGGTAAAAATCTAAAGATGGCGGCCAGAGGAGGGGCTTAGGTAGAGGGCAGCCATTGGCTGGGGGCAGTATGACCCAGAGACCAGTGATTGGTTATTAGAAGAAAGACAGTTCAGAAACAAAACTGAAACCGATTTTTTCTTTACCGAGGATTCCCAGCCTGACTACGGGGAATATTCATGAGCATGTGAATCCATGCCAGACCCCATGCTGGAGAACCCAAGTTATATACAGGGACACGGGGCTTGCACTGTCTTGGCCACTTCATAAGCATTGCCCAGCTTGCAACCAGTCCCGGGAACTGAAGCCAGCATCTGAATTGGGGAGCCCTGGGCGCAAGGCGCATGCAGACCAAAAGGACAGAATTGTGCAAGTGCACACTGTGCGTCTTCGCACCCTGCCCCTCCTACCCACAGCCATAAGCGAGCAAGACCATGAGCTACTTAATGGTTCGGGGGGAGGGGGGCAGCAGACGCACAGGACCCAGGACAGGACTGACTCCATGGGCACGGTGGGCCACTCACCTTGAACAGATTATAGGTCTGCTGCAAACACTTCTGAGCCCTATCTAACTGTAGTAAGGACATCCGCCACCACAGCAGATACCAGAATCCAAGGACAGGAGACAACATCGACGCAATCATCCAGTCAGAAATCTACTCACTACAAGCACCAGAAAACACAAGGAACATATGCTAGGAGACTTGTACCCCGCAACAGCACCCAAATTACAGAAGTTTCGCTGCAGAAGCCCCATCATGGCATCCCAACCCCCAATGGACTTACCGATCATACCAGGAGCAGACCAAGATACTTCGACAAAAGCAGACATTCGCCTTCTCCTGGATGATATCAGGTCCTTAAAGAGCAGTATGGCTACAACAGTGAATGCCCGCCACGACAGAGTAAACAAAATTGAGGACAAGGTATAGACCTTGAAAAATTACCAACTGTCGACTGACCTGGTGGAAATGAAAACGGAAGGCCACTTTCAGGATCTGGAGCAAAGAAACACAGACCTGGCAGCCAAGGTTGACGACCTCGAGAATTGGGAGAGGAGATCCAAAATATGAATACAAGACCTCAAGGAATCACCAAGCTAAACCCCAGCAAGCCTGGAATGGCAAGCGAAAGCCCTGGTTAATTCTCTTTTCCCCTCCTCCACTAACACTGGACCTGGAGTTTGAGAGAGTGCATCGGGCAGGAGGCCCCCAAAACAGCCAGAGGTCTGTCCTATCTAAATGCCACCACTACAGGCACAAGGTCGAAATTGTGCAACGGACAAGGGAGCAGGACCACATCGACTTTGAGGGTTCTCGTGTCAGAATTTTCCAAGACCTTTCAGCAGCCACCCTCCCCAAAAGGAGAGATTGCCGCCCGCTAACCACATGGCTACGTGAATACAATATCTGCTACAGGTGGGGCCTGCTGTTTGTGCCCTCCTTCAAATACAGTGTTAGGCAAGATTGTATGCAGTACCCTTTGGGTGCACTACAACAACTTTGACCTCCTGGCAAAAGGAACCCAACCTTTGGTATAAGTCTGTACTACACAGGTTAGTAGAGTGATTCGCCGGCTGTCTGTCCAGCAAGGACAGCCCCCCTGCTTGGTGACTGACAGCTAGGCTAGAATGAATGGGAGAAACCTGTATAAAAGGCAAGGCTTTTTGGCTTAGAATGCAGAGTCGACCACGGGACGAAGGAATCTGAAGAAGAACTTGGAACAGACGCCTGCTGCAACTCCTGGACCGTTGGTTTGACCGGTGAAGCACTGCTGCTGTGCTGAAGCTCCAAATTCGCTTTGACTCATTGAGTTGGTGGGACCAGTCAACTCCAAAGTAAGCCACCTGGACATCCTCTCGGAGCTGGTTGGAATTCCACTGCAGTTACTGCTGGAACCGAATAGCCAGGGAGAGGAACACCAGTTCAGTTCGTGTGCATTGCGTTTAAGTTGGCCAAGAGCTCCAGGAAGATCCTCCGGACTCCCAAGAAGCAGGACTGACTGAGCCTGAACCACCTCAAAAGAGTGCTGGACCCCAGAAGCAAGGAAAGCCCATCCCGACAGCCAAGAGTCTGCTGTGCAGCTATTTTCTTTTAGCTGAAACCGCGAAGTGCCACTGAATAGAAGTTGGTCCTTTTCTGTCGCTGACCGTCCCATTGCAGTGCAGGAGTCCTCCAGACGTCCTCCCTCTTGTCCCCACGACTGAGGCCCAGGAACCCAGGATATGCAGAGCTGCACAGGAATAGAAGACAGCCAAAGCCCTTTTCTTCTAACCAAAGGTACTGTAAAGTCTAAGAGAACTCACCTCTTGTCGTGTAACCGCACTTGTTCTCTGCTGAGACTAGTCTTGGTTGCTCTGTAGAGTTGCTAACCGCTTCTTTACTTCACAAGCACTAAACAGCTGTGGCCCACTTTGATATTTCTTTCTACAAAGACTTCTAAACAATTGTGCAAGACTTTTACCTACCTCTCAGAAGTGCTTCATCTCCCCAAGACTTTTGCCCAATTGACTTTGGCCTAGCCTGGCTCCCTGAATGACTCTTCTTCCCTCTGACATTGTGTTTAGTCTTCCTCCCAGGAAGGGGTTAACTAACTTTGCATTGGGGGGTTTTCAAAAGTACTTACCTGCTTTAAGAACATTTGTGAGATCTCTTGTTTTGTCCTAATAACCTTTCTCTTTGACAAACTCTTAAACCAGATTCTAAATGCTAAGTGATATATTAATGTCCACAGTGTCCTAAGAGTGCATTTCTGTCTCCTAGGAGACAGAGCACAGGGAGTTTCGGGCACCTCCCTCGCTTCCTGCCCCTGCCAGACACCATTGAGCCAGAGGGGGCCTTCTCTCGTGAACCCCGCCAAAAGGCAAAGCGAACAAAGGGACCAAACCTGGTTTGACAGGCAGAGTAAATCTCAAGAAGGACATTTCCACAAACAAATCGGCGAAAAAAGAAGACTGGGGTCATTTTGACAAAAATGGCACCCTTGGGTGCTTTACTGCAGCTGCAAACACAGCCCGCGGTAAATGCACACCACAGTAGTTAAAAGTAAACCACTGCCACCATACAGTCATCAAGGAAAGGGTAACATAAAAATGTTACATGAAAAGCTAGACAAAGGGGATACTAAGTAACCCCTCCAACACCCTCTTGTAAGACAGTGTGTGCTGGGTCTAGAAAGTTACAATGTAACTAAAGTCAATTTCAATTCACTGCTTTTGGAAAGACATGCATTACTCACCGTAATAGCATTCTGCTTAGATTCACATGCTGTGCATATGGTCCGACATCTGATGCTCGTTAATCTGCTTAGAATCACATGCTGTGCATAAAGCCGTCTTTGATGATGAGGCTGTCTTTGGTCCGAATTAGAGACCCCCAGAAACTGTTCGACCTGACTGGGGTCTAAGCTGGATTTCTTCTTGTTGATGGAGAATCCCAGACTGAACAAGGGGTCTATTGTCTTCTGAGGGTTCAATAGGCATGTTTCATAAGAGTCCCCTGTTATGAGCCAGTCGTCGAGGTAAGGGTAAGCCGAGACAGATAGTCTGCGCAGGTGTGCTGCCGCTACTGCCAGGACCTTCATAAACACCCTTGGCGCTGAGGCAATGCCGAAGGGGAGTACCTTGAACTGGTAGTGCTTGTTCTCTATCATGAACCTTAGGTATTTTCTGTGAGCTGGCAACATTGAAATATGAAAGTATGCATCTTTCATGTACAGTGTTGCCATGTAATCCCCTTGCTTCAACAGTGAGATACCCTCCTGCAGAGTTACCATACGAAACCTTTGAGGTTTGACAAATTTGTTCGCTAGGTGCAAGTCTAGTACATAGCGCATGGTGAGGCCCTTTTTGGGTACAAGGAAGTACACTGAATAAATACCCTTGTTTACCTGCAGAATAGGGACGGTTTCTATGGCGTCCTTTTCCAGAAGTGCTTCCACCTCTTGTATCAGGATCCGCAGATGGTCGGGCGTCTTGTTTTGGGTGGTCTGAATTGTAGCGGTCGGGCGAACTCCACACAGTACCCGTGGGTGACTATCTTGAGAACCCACTGGTCTGACGTTATCCCCTCCCATGCCGACAGAAAAGATGTTATGCGCCCCCGAACAGGGTGACATGGGAGGGGACCTGGATCAGTAGGTCATTTCTGACCAGAGGCTCCGGCTCCCCTGGGGTTGGGGCCTCTGCCTCTACTTTTCCCGCGCCGCTGTCCTCTGGGTGGATAGTTGGTGGGGTTGCTGGATGCCTGTCCTGAGTTCCAGGTATTTCCCGTATTACACTGATTTTGTGTGGAACGGGATTGGCCTCGAAAGGACTGGCAGGGATGGGGGGATTTTGTGCGATTTGCTGAAGGGACTTCAGAGTCTCATGCTCCTTCTTGGCAGTCTCGGGGTATCGTCCACTGCCTTACCAAAGAGGTTTGTATCTTCGACAGGTTTATTAATAAGAGCTGCCTGGGTCTCTGGCTTGAAGCCCGAGTTCCTGAGCCAAACATGCCGCTTGAGCAAGGTGCCCTGTGCCAGGGATCATCTTGCCGTTTCCGCAGCATCCAGGGTATTTTTCAGCACGTTCTGATTGACTTGTCAGCTCTCCCCCGTCCACAATGGCAAGTATGCCATTGGTTTTAGCGGGTTCAGGCATCTCCTGGAGACCTAGGATCCACTGTAAATCAGCATAACTGGTAAGCAACGTGATGTTCGCTATACGTGTGGAAAAAGCAGCTGCTGTGGTGATACGCTTTCCTACAGTGTACAGCCTTTTCGACTCCTTATCGGGAGGTGCATCTCCCGTGGAAAGGGGTACCCCCACCCGTTTCCTGGTGGTGGTCACCACTAGGGAATTGGGGGTGGCATGGCCCTTAATGTAGGTAGGGTCAGTAGGCGAAGGGCAAAATAGTTTTTCCACCCTCAGATTAACCGCCCTTGTCTGAGCCGGTGTGACCAGTGAAGGAGCCAATCTTCTCTTAATGGAATTCCGAAGAGGAACGGCTTGGCTGGAGAGGTGCTTTTGTTTGAGGATATCCTCCGCAAAATCCTGTTCAGGCAAGGCCTCCTGGGTGGCAATTTTAAAATGGTCAGCCGCCTTTCTCAAGATGGCGTTGAACGCCACCTGGTCGTCCACTGGGGAAGCCTGGCGGGCTGGAGTGGAGGGAGGTGAATCCAAACATAGGACATCATGGTCCTGGCCGTGAGTAGGGAGCGCCCAGGGTTCTGCCTCAACCTGGCGGCTATCCTCCCAGTTGTCTGTAGGATCTGCCTGTACGTCAACAGTGTAGTCTTCTAAGAAGGTGGTGTCCTCCTCCTGATCATAAATGTCCTCATACGTGTCCATGTGGATCTAGTCTTCAGAATCTCTTGGGGGTAGGGTTCTCAGAAAGCAAGAAAAATGTCTCCAATCTATCCATACACCCTTCACATTTTTCTCTGATCCATCTAGATGAGCCAGAGGGATCTAAGGATGGAACATTTTCATTTTCCTCCCTATGGCGCCGAAATGTGTTCCCTTTAGAGCTTGACAACGGCACAGGGCTCTCTACGTAGTTCTCCTGAGCATCGGGACGCTGTGGCGCGTCTTTCACCATGTCCGCAGGTCGCTCTTTGTGCTTCGACGTCTCCCGGGACCTCTCCTTCAACCCCACTGCCGAAGCAATCCTAGCGATGCTTTCAGAGATGTTCGGCGAAGCAGGGCGATGTGCCGGTTGACTTTGAGGCCTAGCGGTAGATCTTTCTCCTACCGGGGCCTTAGGGGGCACCGAAGCATCAGCTAAAGGCGCTTCAACGGCTGACTGTGCTTTGGAGGTAGCGCCCTTTGTTTTAGGAGGCCCAGTTGCAAGATGCTGCTGCGGATGCAGGGAAGGCTGCTGATCCTGAGGACCAGTGGATCCTGTCGAAATTTTCAGCGGTTCTGTTGGCGTTTTCGCCTGTTTCGACGGCACCGCCGAAACCGGGACCAGGGTTGTGTTTTTAGTGCTGCGATCTTGTACGCCCCCGTCGCCGAGTGTTTTACCCATAGCGTGACTTGCGTTAGGCCTATCGGGGACGGGCATGGTAGACCCTGACACGTCCGCCGTAAGGTCAATGGCATCCGACACGGATGCCTGGTCATCACTGGTGCCTCCCATCACTTTCAGTGGGTGCGGCAGTGGGGTAAGAGGATCCAGCCCGTGACATGCTGTAGGCCGCCCACCGCTTAACGCGGTGCCCCGCGCTTCGTCGTAGACAATTGTTGCACTTAGAGTGCTCATCCTTCCAAGGGTATCTGGCCCTGCAAGAGGGGCAAAACCTTAATGGTGTCCTTCACATAGTGCAAGGCAATAAAGGCGATGACCAGACCTAGGGAGCAAAGAGGGGGAAAGAGGAGAGACATAGCTGAAAGAATATTACTACTCCGACCCCACGCTCCCTACTGTGTAGGTGGGCCAGAGCGCCCAGCCACGTCGACGGCTCTGCAGGCATTGAAAGTCCACCACAGTCTTCGGTGTAGTACAGGAAGCACTGTCGAAAGGAGTTTAAGCGTATAATCAACAAAGTCGATAAACAAGGTAATAACAGTAACAATGTCCCTTATGAAAAAGCTCTGCAAAGGGTGACCAGTTATCTGGGCGGAAAAAAACAATCTGAGGGACCTCTGCGCGTGAGGGATTTTGGATACACTCCACATCATGATAGGGATAGTGTTACAGACACACCTATGCTGACGTCCCCTTTCGAGCCTTGAAAAACAAGATGCAATACTCTGCGGTTACCACTGGATGTCGGACCATATGCACAGCATGTGATTCTAAGCAGATTAACAAGCATCAGAACAGTAGTTTATCCAAGAGAAGGTATTTAAACGTTGAGGAAATCTGAAAGACTTCCCTGTGTCACTACACTGAAGGTACTGTGTGACACAATGTAAAAGATGATGCCTATGGAGTTTGTCAGACTCCACAACCAAAAGAAACACAGAGTTCAAATCACATTAAAATATATGAGAGAGTGGGGAAAAAACGGCCTCACTCTCTCCAGGTTTAAAAATTCAAGTCCTCAAAATCCAGCAAAGTTGTTGGGGGTCTCTAAGGTAGAGAGGAATTAGCACATTTCTGAGAATTCTCCCCAACACCCGACCCCCCCCCCCCGCAGACTAAGGGACAGGAGGATTTTATCCACCCCTGGATGAATCTCCTTACTCCAGTCGGTCCTACTTTCTAGAAAGACCAGCAGCATTTTGGTGATTACACCCTGACCTGTGTTCTGTGGTGAAACCAAACCCATGTAGGCTGACTGACCATCTTAACAATTTAGGATTCTCCTCCTTCATCTGCATTAACCATCTCAAGGGTTAGTGGTCTGTTTGAATTACAAAAGTAGATCCATAAAAGTATGGTCTAAACTTCTTCAATGAGCACCATGTCAACACATTCACGTTCTATGGTTGCCCACCTTGTTTCAGGGTCCTTCAGTTTCCTACAGATGAAGCAGATTGGGTGTTCCCTGCTTTCTCATCCACCCGACTCAGAACTGCACCTATACCTGTATTGGAAACATCAGTTTGTACAATAAAGGATTGGTTGGAGTCAGGTGCTCTCAAGACTGGAGCTTGACAAAGGGCTTCCTCATTCCACCTGACCTTCTTGGGGAATTTGGGTGAGATCATCACATTCAAGGGAGAAGCTATGGTCCCATAGTTCTCAATGAAGTTCCTATAGTAACCTGTGAGACCTAAAAAGTCTCTCACTTGGGTTTGAGTAATAGGGGTGGGCCCAGTCTTGTACAACTTGTACTTTGCTGGGCAATGGCCTTATTTCACCTCCTCCTACCTCATGTCCAAGGTAGACCACTTTACTCTGACCAATTTGACATTTACTTGCTTTTATGGTCAGATTGGCCCTCTGATGAGCCTGCAAAACGTATACTAGGTGGTCAAGATGTTCCTTCCAAGTAGAGCTGAACACTGCAATGTCATCCAAGTATGCCAGGCAGAAGTCCTCCATCCCATTCAGAACATGATTCACCATCCTTTGGAATGTAGCGGGTGCTTTTTGTATCCAAAAGGCATAACCTTGAACTTGTAGTGGCAACTCAGAGCCTCTTAGCAAAGGAAATGTACTCTCCAATGGTGTATGCTTACAGATCAAATCTGTGGTTATACATCCTTTATTGAATATAGCAAATGTTGCAGAAAATGGGGGGAGGTATATACTTAAGTTTCCATGCAATAAAGTAAGAATGACTTATATGTGATACAAATTTAACTTATTTTTGACCAATGAAAAGCTCCAAGCCTGGGACAAAAAAAACAATCAATGGTCCCCACAGGGTTTTGCCATTTCTGTACTGGGAAATTAGTGAAAGAAACACTTAAACATCTTGTTATGTACTGTGACTGTTTTGAAGACATTAGGACCAGGACATTTGACACTTATCTTGTATCTGGAGCAGAGCTCTCAAGAGAAACTATTTGGAGTAGAAGTATGTGGGGCAATACCCAAACATTGATTCTTAAACGTGTGGTGATTCTACATTTCATAAATGACAAGCTGGTTATAAAAAATGCAATATATGACATATGCTAATCTGTTTTAGTACCCGGCGAGAGTCAAGCAGAATGCAACAAGCATTCTGCTTGGCTCTCGCCGGGTCGTTACCCGGCCGGGAATCCCTCGATTCCCAGCTGGGATTCCATCCTCCTTGTCCACAGCAGGGGGCGTGGCAGCCCATCAGACAATGAGGAGACTCGAAGCGGGGCCATCCCCACTCCGGGCCTCACCACGGCTGAGAGGCTGCCTTCGCCCCCCTGCCGTGGGCTCAGGTAAGGTTTTTTTATCCTTTCCCTCTCCTATCCTCCCTCCTCCCTGCCCTCCCAACCCCACTTACCTTCTTGCTCCTTTGTCCCCGGTGGGGGGACGATGGCAGCCTCCAGCCGTTTGGAGACTCAGAGCAGGGTCATCCCCGCTCCAAGGTTCGCTCAGGCCTATAACTATGGGCCCCGGGGCATTAACTGAGTCGGTAATGCCCCCACCGCTCAGGTCATATTGCTTAAATTGTATCTAGTTGCGATTGAGTTGGATAAACACTCTCGATTCAAATCTTTGCCAGAAATCTAAAAAAAGTAATTACAATATTGTTTAGCTAGTCTTATTTCTGTTTGTGTGAATGTAATGATTTGTTTGGTTGTTTTAGTTTGTAGGTATTTTTTTAATTCTTACATTGAGATATCAATTTGACTTATTTGTTTGTTTTAGCTTGTATATAGCTTAATGTCTTATATGATATATCAATCGCATTGCTGGGATTGTATATGTATTTTAATTTTAACTTATGTAAATGTATTGTTTTGTAAAGGTTTGTTGTAAACCAAACAAAAAAAAATAAATTTAAAAATAAAAATAATAGAACACCATCCACTAATCACTTTATCCAGTATATGGTCAGTAGAGGGTATGCAGTGTTAAAATCGCGGCAAAAATGTCGCCTGTACAAAACATTGCGGCAAAAATGCTGTAGTTTGACCCATTAAAGGGGTACCCCATTACACCATTTAATGGGAGAGGGGGTTTCAGGGGTGTCCCCCACTCCCCTTAAATGGTACAATGAGTCCAGGGGTTGCGGGGTGCCCCCTGCATCCTTTACATGGATTGCAATGGCAAAACCACTGCCTTTTTGCAGCAATATTTTGTGTCGACAGTCATTTTTGCCGCAATTTTAACATATGGAACCCAGTAGAGGCCTTATTCACTATCCCTTAAGCAACTGGAAGTAAATAGCTACTCAGAGCCTCTTTGCAAAGGAAATGTACTCTCCTACTGTCTAGTGTGTTGATTTAAATTGACCAGATTCCAGGCTGATTGTTTGGCCACTGATTGCATTAACACTTGTGTGATCACCTAATGATCCACACATTTTTTGTCCCCCAGTACAAGGAGACACTTGGCACTCAGTGTGGTTCTGTGCAGTCTTTATCCACACGTACACTGCTGATGAATTGGACCATCTTTAATGTATAGAACAACGTAGAGCCTGGAATCACTGTTACCCAACATGCTTCTTGATGCACCAGATCTCAGCAATAGCCCTACTGCATATCCTGTGCGTTCACAAGCTGCAGGTATGGATATTATTCCTCAAATGACCAGTATATATATATATATATATATATATATATATGTGAATTAATGTTTCCTTCCTGTTTGTTTACAATGATGTGGCACAAGAAATATGACATGTGGGGGGCGTGGCCTGGAGTGCCAGCGATGTGGCTGCTCCTTTAATGGCCTCTGCATGAAGCCCGCAGTGTTAGCCGAAAATCACCAGTTTTGTCATGCCCCGGCCCCCTAAAACTCCTGATCCAGCTTGCGGAATGTCGGAAGCCGTAATATCTGAAACCCTGATATGAATCGCACTGGGCTTCCCCGAAAACGCAACGAAGGCGCCTGCTGCCAGCAACTGCAGGACAGACCCAAAATGGTCGGCGCACTACATCGGCCCTGCTCTTAGAAGCATCCAGCGAACCTTGGCCTACCGGGCTTCTCTTAGCATTGCCCGCTGTGCCTGACTGTGGCCCCGATCCACCTGCTGTTTCGGCCGGGGGCCACCTGCCCCTCTGATGTGGACCCTTTGCCCGAGGACACTGGGGTCTTCCATCCGCCGCCCTACAGCATCGGACCTTGGGGTCTCTTCACCGCCGCCCGGCGTAGTCCCCCGCTGCCTACTTTTCCAAGGGCGCTGCTTGGTTCGGCCTGCTGGACAGTGGGGCCCCCCCAGGGGTTACGGGGGGAAAGGAGACGCGGCAGAGTGGTGCCGCTCATGGTGGAGAGCTAACCAATCAGACCTTGAAGCGGCACTGAGGACCGGGGGAGAGGACTTCATGGATTGCGGTGCTGGTCGCTGCGGCCTCACTCCCGGCATACTTGGACCCCCAATCCCCCCGAGGGCTCTCATTTGTCCCCACAGCTCTACGCGGGACACGGATGGTGCCTCATCTTCAGCTCCACTCAGCAGGCGACCACGGAGCCCCGACGGGGGAGCTGGGGCTGGGACCCGCCCTCACACACAAGGTGAGATCCAGCTGGGGATCCCCCCGCCCTGCCGCCCGCCCAGGCATGGACGAGTGGTGCCCGCCGCTGCTCCCCTCACACGCAGCTGCTTCAGAGTGGCCTCTGCTTCCCTGCTCCTCTCATACCGTAACTGGACACACGCCCGAGAGGTCTGGCCCCTGAACCTGGAGCCCTGAAGGAAGTGAACCGGGCCGCAGGTCCTGCCCCTCTTCCCCCCCCCGGACGCCAAGCTATCCCCCTCCTTGGACTCTTGGACCCCCAGAACAGCCCCTGCCACGGCGGGCAACCCATCACTCCTCAGCTTCCTGGGGCACCCCTGAAACCCCCCTCCGCCGTCAACGAACTGGAGTGGCTTGTCTGCCCCGCTGGCCTTCCCGGCGAGATCTCGCCTAGTGGCGACCTGTCATCAGCGGCCACTAAAAGCTCGGGGGTCATCCTTCCTCCCTTGCTTGTGGGGGATTCTCTCCTTTAATACAGCAAAGGACTGACCGAGCTTGCCCGACCAGCACCCCTCTTGGAACGGCCAGGCTTATCACTCCTCCCTGCGACCATCAACTCAAGACAGAGGGGTCCCCTGGCTGGCTCCTTGAGACTTTCTACGGACTACCTAGAACCTCACCCGCCAGCCAACCCTTGTAACCTTGCTTAATTTTGCTGGAAGCGCCCCACAACACGGAATCATGGCTAAATCCCTGAAGCTCCCTAAATCAGCAGATATCTCCACCATGCTCCTGCCGGCGGAGAGGGGCAGGAAGGCAGATCCATCTAAACTCACGCCTTCAAAAGTGCCAGAAGAGAGTGGCTCCCTTGCAACAAAAGAGGACCTCCAGGCCTTCATGTCCGATATCAAAGCAGAATTTCGATCCTGCATGTCCGAGCTCACCGTTAAGCAAGAACAAACGGGACAAAGGGTCAGCGATATTGAACACAGGATGGGGGAATCGGAATACCTAGCCCGAGAACACTCCAACTCGCTTGCGGAAGTACAACGCACTGTCCGAGCCTTAATGGACAGAACCCGAAATCCTCGAGCACAAGTAGGAAGACCTGGAAATTCGTTTCCCGCCGCAATAACCTGCGCATCCGAGGAGTGCCCTACTCGATCCCTGACAAGGAGCTCCCCGAGTATGTAGGCAACTTCTTCCAGTCGCTGCTACCTAAGCTAGATGAAACCCAACTTCTTCTCGACCGTACCCACAGATTGCACCCATGTTGGGGCACTGACTCGGACTCCCCACCGGAGGTGATCACAAGAATCCACGTTTACACCACCAAAGAGGCCATTGCAGCGATTGGTCGCACACACGACGAACTCTCATTCCAGGGCTCTCCCCTCCAAATTTTCCAGGACCTCTTCCCCCCTGACCCTGCAGAGGCGCAGAATTCTGCGCCCACTCACGCTCTTCCTTTGAGACCAACAGATCCGCTACAGATGGCTCTTTCCGACAGCCTTACAATTCTCACTCAACGGCACCTCGCGAACCATTAGCCATCTCGACGATGCAGCATCCATACTGCGTCCTGGCTCCCTGGGAGGAGCAGGGCCCTCTCCCCCCAGCCGAAGGAGTCCAGATACGAGCACTGTGTCCCCCAAACCTTGGCACACCCCCTGGACAAGAGTGCAGAGAAACCGTAAACCCAAGTGAAGATCACCGACAGGCCTGATAAATCCATGACGCTGGTACCTGACTTGCCTAAGCTTGAGGCGGGCCCCATGCGGCCCATACACTCCTCCAAGGTGATGTCACCCTTTTACCCTTGGAGTGAAGTTCGACGAAGTTGGCTGATGATAGCCTGGATGACTAGGGGACATACTGATACTTCAAAACCGGTCCCCCTGGTCCCAAGTTCACCCCCCCGTTGGTGGCCATTGTTGAAAGGTCGCACCTCCCGTTGGAGACTATTTGGAAAACCTCAGCCCCAGGAGAGCCCGATGCAGCACCCCACTCACGACCATGGCTGACTTGACTCCCCCCAAACCCCCTTCTTGCGGCAAGAGAGCTTGGAGACCCCAGCCCCGACATCTAAAATTGAAGTTTACCACCCTAAATGTCAGGGGCCTAAACTCCCACCCGAAAAAGAAATCGATTCTGCAAAGATTACAGGACGACGGAGCCTCAGTAGCCTTCCTGCAAGAAACTCACCTGATCCCGGCGGCGGACTTCCCTCGCCTGCACAGCAGACTTTCCCCTCTACAATTCCTGGCTTCCAATGGCAACAAGAAAGGAGGCACTGCCATTCTCTTCGGAAAAGACCTGAACCCCCGGGTTCTAGGCACCTTATGATGCCGGGAAGGTCGCTTCATCGCAATCAAATGCATCATTTTCGGCCAACTCTATACCTTGAGATCAGCCTATGCTCCTAATGAACATCACAAAGGATTCTATCGAGACTTCGAGGAGTCCCTACTTCCATTCATTGAGGGGCAAGTCGTCCTTGGAGGGGACTTTAACGGAGCGCTTAACCCCCTCAAAGATAGATCGCACCCCCCATCATCTAGGGACCTGAAATTGGCAGAAGACCTGCTCCACCTCTTCCGAACGCTAGATGTTGTTGACGCCTGGAGAGTACTATTCCCGGAAGAGAAATATTTCACCTTCTATTCATATGTGCATCGCACCTTCTCTAGAATCGATCCACTGCTGGCCTCCCCCCAGATCCTGCCTTTCACAGACAATGTCACAATTGGCTCTCTGATAACGCCCCAGTCTCACTAACCCTGCGAGCTCACAATCCGGATCCTCCCCCCGCCGCCGATGTTGCCTATACGATCCTATCTTGGGTGACATGGCGGTGAGGGATTCCATCGCCAGGGCAATCAAACATTTCTTCTTGGAGAACAGCGCCGAGGACACCTTCCCAGCGAACACCTGGGGCGCTATGAAGGCAGTGCTCAGAGGGTAACTGATTGCCCAAGGCGCGGCCTTTCATAAACGAAAACAAGCATCCCGCGACCTCCTGGAAGCTGCAGTTCGCGAAGCGGAAGCTACCCACAAGCAGAAGGGCTGGTCCCCAAAATCATATAGGGCCCTGCAATTGGCAAGGAAAAGGCTGGAGGCACACTATGCCAATGCCACGGCGAACCTATTGACCAAAACAAAGCAATGTTACTATGTCAATAACAACAAAGCTAACAAATTACTGGTAAACAAGCTGGCCAGAGTGAAGAAAAGAAACCCCATACTGGGCCTCCTTGGCCCACAAGGCGTGGTCCACTTTGTGGAACACGAGAAGCAACGCCTGGCAGTAGCCCACCAGTCGGAAATAATGATGGCTATCCTAAGGAACCAAGGCTAACAGCAATCTTACATCCAAGGGGCTGCTCTTCTACCCCTAATGCCAGTGGCGAGAGAATGATTCGAAGCGCCCATCACGTGTGAGGAAGTCGAGGAAGCGATTAAAAGCTTGAAACCCAGGGCCCCTGGCCCAGATGGGTTCTCCACCCGGTTCTACAATCTCTTTCATCCTCAACTGGTGGCCCCCTTAACTCGCCTTTTCAATTCACTGGCCGCCACTGGGCATGTTACTCCAACCATGCAGGAGTCCATCACAGTCCTCATCCTCAAACCCAGAAAAGACCCCATGGACAATAGCTCATACCGACCCATCTCTCTATTAAACCTGGCCAACAACATATACTCCAAGATTCTAGCCAACCGTCTTGTGCCTATTCTCCCGAGCATCATAGACCCAGATCAGGCTGGGTTCATTACCCACAGGTCAACAAAAGATAACATCCGTAGAGCTCTGGACTTAATAGAGCTCGCCAACCAGGATGCGCAACAACTCACCCTGCTGCCGGTAAATGCAACCAAAGCATTTGACAAAGTGGATTGGACTTATTTATGCCTCACCCTCGAGGCCTTCGGCTTTGGCCCAACCTTCTTGAAAATGGTCCTGGCTAACTATCGATCCCCCAAGACTCGGCTGAGAGTCAACAGACTCTTATCGGACCCTATCCTTCTCACTTGTGGAACGAGACAGGGATGCCAGCTTCCCCCCTGCTTTTTGCCTTGGCCATGGAACCCCTGGCCCAACGCATCCGTCAGAGCTCTCAGATCACTGGCCCACAGATAGGCCCCGCTCAACATAAGATTGCGCTTTATACAGACAACGTGTTGCTGATCATCACAGACATCAAGGCCTCCATGAGAGCTGCCCTGACTGAGATCAGCAGTTTCGGGAGGATAGCGGGTTTCACCATCAACTTTGGAAAATCAGTAGGCCTGGGGGTGGGCCTGGGGCCAGACGAGAGGGAAGCCCTAGAGAAGCAAAGCCCGCTCCAATGGAGTGTCAAATCCATCCCAAACCTAGGGGTCCAGATTCCTGCCCAACCATCAAAAGTTTATCAGTCAAACCCCCCCCCCCCCCTCTTCGAGGACATGGAGAAGGACCTCAACCGCTGGCAGTCGCAAGAGATCATTACACCTTGCAAAATGAACCTCCTCCCACGGTTCCTCTACGCCTGCTCCTCCCTGCCCGTCTCAATACTGCTTACCCTCCTTGCAGCGGCTTCAAAGGAAAATTATTGACTTCATCTGGAAGGGCAAGAAAGCGCGGATCCCCCGAAGAACCATGATGGGCAGTGCAAGGTTGGAGGGACTGGGGGTTCCGGACCTCCGCAAATACCAAACAGCGCAGCTGGCTCACCTTCAAGCATGGGGAATCACCACAGGGCGCCCGAAATGGGTGGACATCGAACAATCCAGCCTCTTTCTCCCCCTCCGCTTCCTCCCGTTCATTCCCTCTGCGATGCGACAAACTTGGCCAGACGTGCTGTCGTCCACAAAACAGTCAATGAAGGCCTCAGACTGGGCCCGTAGACACAATGGTATCCCAGGGGGCCTGAGTATATTCTCCCCAATATTCTTGAACCCAGCTTTCTCCCCAGGCTCCTGCCCCAAAAACTTTAAGAACTGGGTGGCGGGAGGCCTCGAGTCACTAGGGCAGCTCTTAATGGGGGACGCGCCTCTCACCTCTCAACAATGCAAATCAACCTTCCAACTTACGGAAACAGATAGATTCACCTATGCCCAGTTAAGGCACTGGTGCTCCCACCCCCAGACCCGAGCGGCAGCAACATGACCCCCCGCCTCACTGGAGCTTACAGCAACCGACCTGAGGGAAGATCTCGGCCCTCTATAGACTATTGCAGGCGGACCCTTTTCGCACTAAGCCCGCCTATATGACCCAATGGGAGGCGGACCTGGGTCACGCTATAGAGGACCATACATGGGTGGACATTTGGTCAAGAATGCGCTCAGCCTCCCCCTGCATTACCAACAGGGAATGTTCCCACAAACTGCTTTTGCGTTGGTACTCCCCCCCCCCCCCCCCTCTGCATCTGCACCACTTCCAGCGGGCATTGGACCCACTTTGATGGCGCCTCTGCAGCCTCCCAGGATCCTACCTCCACATGTGGTGGACATGCCCCAAGGTAAAGGAATTCTGGTCCCAATGCCTCGTGGCAATAAGGGATATTAGCCAAGTGACAATACGGCTGGCCCCCGAGCAAATCCTCCTGGGGGTGCCGATCCCAGGTTCCTACCTGAGGGTGGGAAGGGTGGGAAGGAAGGCAGAACTAATAACCCAACTCCTACTGACGGCCAAAATCACGATTGCACGCACCTGGAAATCGGCAGAAGGCCCCCTGACGACTCTCTGGTGGGTTAAAATTTTTGACATATTGATAGCTGAAAAGGTCACAGCAGCCAAGGCGGGCTTGCTCCATCGTTTTATGAACATTTGGCCACCCCTATTAGACTATGACCAGAACTATCCGGCCCTAACCTATAAACCACGCTTAATCGTGAGAGCCCTCCACCCAACCAGCGAACATTCGCCACCTGGCCCAACACAGTGAGACGAAGTGATACAGCCCAACGGGGGACAACGTGGGCGGGATAAGGGAAATGTCAACTCATATGTGTATCATGAGGCTATAAGTAATTGTTAATGTTCATGCTCTCCTGTGTGATTTACAAATAAACAAATTAAAAAAAAAGAAATATGACATGTACTTGATATGTCCAGAAATAAAGTGCATCATTTTACCGGTGGTAACATATATGCAATGAACCAGTGAATACACTATCATAACATCATACGTTTTAATTCCCAGTCTGGACTTACCCACAAACTCACATTAATCAGTGCTCAATAATTCAACCTGATGCCTTTAAATGAATAGATGTATACGAATTGACTTTTTCACAATTGATCGCGGGAGAATTGATCTTCTGCACAATTTATCATGAAATGAAGGTCAATTAGGACACATCCGGGTGGAAACCCCCTCGCAGCCCCCTACCCGATCCAATTATATTATTACCCCAAACATCTATAAAAAGTAAAATAAAGGTGAAGGCCAATTGTGCAGAAAGTCAATTAGGACCACTATTATTAGGTCAATTAGGGAAAAAGGTCAATTTGCTTAATACAAATTAATAAAACTACACATTCTCTGGCAAGTTTAGGGCATCATTTCAAGTTGGGGGTTCTGATATCCCTTTTAGGGACGCCTGAATGTTTTGCTTTTTCCCCCTTTGTTTATTTTAGGACCTGGGACCATATTCAGTGGTCAGAAGGGTTTCTATTGAAGTTCACCTACCACTAAAACTTTATTTAGTATTTGGACCCTTGGTAGTCCATATGGATTTTGGGCCAGGGTGTTTTCATCCTATGTTGGCTTTAGGGAATATCTGGTGGCAGCGGTAATTTAGTTTTGGCTTCACCAGGGGTGCAGCCAACTTACTGCATTAGTAGCCCAATGCACCTTATTGGAGGTCATTGGAGTATACATTTATTTTTTAAGTCCTGCTTGTGGCCATTTTGTTTTTGGGTCTCAACTTTGTCTGTGGAAACCTCAGGGAAGGCCTAAATGGCTGTTGTGAGCACATGAGCTCACTTTGAACCCAGTCACCTCTCTAGTAGTTTGGATTGGTTCAGACCAGATCTGGGCAGGGCATTATACCATCCTGTGGCAAACAGCCTGAAAGATTGGAGGTTTTTAGTGCCAACCTGATTTGCTGGCAGACAAAATATTTGTTAGGTTCTCTTGTGTGGGATTGAAGGACTGGCTTAGGCCAGTCCATGTGTGTGTGTACGCTTATTTAGGGGAGACCCTGATCCTTACCTCAGTTCTGCTGGATTTTTCTTGAAAGACTGCATGTTTCCTTAATTGCTGGGATGATTTTTGGCAATGAAAAGCTACTGAAACTTTGAGACCAAGTCTGGCCATACTGGCTGCACTCTTTTCTCTTCACCATGATATATGGTATGATATGGCATTTGTAACAAGCCTATACACTAGTGTTCCAAGGCGCAACGAGGCAAAAAAGGGGGGACAGTGGGAGGACAGAGACAACAATCTTACTAGGCCAAGTGACAATGAGATCGCACAAGTGCAGGGGAGGGGAACAGTGCTAGGGGAAAGGGGAGGGGGCTGTGCTGTACGTGGGATCAAAACAATAACAAGAGGTGCGGCCACAGGTAAGTGCAGACAGCAGGTGTCCAAAAGTGCAGGTATTTGCGGATTAGATTTTTGGCAGCTGGACTTTCTTCCTGGGCTGTCTCCTTCCTCCCCCGGTCATCCTTATAGTTTGGGCCTTCTGTGCTGGATTTCAAGGGTTTTGTTGCGTTAAATCTGCGCAACTTAACTGCACCTTAAGTATATTTTTTTCAGTGAATTTCAAGGATTTTGTTATACCAGTTTTTTTTAGGGTACCACTAGCCATGGCCTTTGGCCGTGTCCACTTTACATGTTTGCCCAATATGTTTCTTTTGGACCCACTAGGTGGCCACGGCCTTTGGCTGTGGCCACTATACATGTCTTTTAGGCCTACTAGCCAGAAATATTTTAAAACACTACCGGGCCACTAGCCATGACCTTCAGCCATGGCCAGTGGCCGCAGCCTTTGCCCGTGTTCACCGTACATGTTCTCCCACCCTCATACCCAATATGCTTCTTTGCACCCCTTAACTGCATTCGGCTGTGCCACTATACATGTAAATTAAAGACCCATTAGCCATTAGAACCTGGCCCCCAAGTCCCAAATTTCACATGGTGTCCTCTTCCCCCTCCCCACCTCTAGCCTGATGCAATTTCCTCCTTTTTCCTCCTCCAAATGGCATTTTTTCATTTTCTCATAACCCTGAATATTACCACGAATATTCGCAAATATCTCTGGCATCGGACAAAAGAAAATGGTGGCTTTTTCACTTATGAAAAGCCTCTCTGCTGCAAAGCACATTGGGAGATTTAGCTATCATTTTGGGAGAAGGGGGTGCCGTGTGCACTGTACATGTTCGTCCAATAGGTTTCTTTTGGACCCACTAGGTGGCCATGGCCTTTGCCTGTGGCCTCTGTACATGTCTTTTAGGCCCACTAGCCACGAATATTTCAAAACATTACCGGCTCCCTAGCCATGGCCTTCAGCCATGCCCAGTGGGCGCGGCCTTTGGCCGTGTCCACTGTACATGTTCCCCCAAATATGCTTCATTTGGACTCCTTAGGTGCCTTTGGCTGTGCCACTATACATGTCTTTCAGACCCACTAGCCAGGGCCTTCGTGCCCTGGCCAGTCAGCGCGGGCTTCGGCTGTGCCCACTTATATTTTAAAACACTACCAGGCCACTAGCCATTTCCTTTGGCAATGGCCAGTGGACACGACCTACATGTTCACTGGCCAGGGCCATATTGCCCACTTGACATGTTGACCCACTAGGTTATCCACTTAACCCAGATCTCATGCGAGCTGTAAAATTCCACTTTTATTGTAGTAATACATTTTTTTAAAAAAACTTTATTTAATACTTGTGGTACATGACATTGCAACAACAACACATATTGCGTATATTTGGAACATCAACGTTCATTTCAGCTACATTACAGCATAGACAGCATTACTGATTTGGTGGATCACTTGGCCCTACCGGGCTGTTACTGGTCGAGTCCGCTTCACATAGATATATTCTAAACTGGGCCCATATGTGTTTCGGTTTACTTGGGTTCGGGAGTGACATTATATAGTGTTCCTCACATTCGTTAACATACATCAATTCCTTAAGAAAGTGACTCACTAACGGTCCCTGTGCACTCTTCCAATTTTGTAAAATGCACTTCTTTGCCACTGCGCATGTGATGTTGAAGAGTCTCCTCGTCACATCTGTTTACCAATGTCCCCAAACAGATATTTTTGTGGTGTGAGGTCTGCCGGTATCGGAGTCACCTCCTCTAGGATATTTGCAACCTCGCCCCAAAAAACGCGCACATGAGGACAACTCCAGTACATATGTATCGAATCAGCCTGATCTACCCCACATTTTGGACACGTACCTGGACCATTGTTTGTGAACCCTGCCACCCTTTGGGGGGTATAGTGTAGCTTATTTAGCAACTTAAACTGAATCAACCGGAGGCCGGCGTTCATAGACACCTTTTTGGTAATTTCGCAGTACCTCTCCCAGTGTCTGTCCGTTATTTCTTCACCCAGGTCTGTTTCCCACGAGGCCTTAATTACGTTTAACGTTGGGGTATTAGCCTGCACGGCCGCATATAGGCCCGAAACGCTGGTTCCCGCTCGGGTTGCCAGGGTCAGCAGGTATGGGTGTGGTGGGGGCTCATCTGGGAACATTGGCTACCGGGCCTTAAAGGCCAGTCTCATTCTATGATATTCCAAAATCATCAGTGGGTCCCTTCCCATCCCTGTTTTGAAATCCTCCAGTGTTATAAATTTACCATTAGGGAATGGGGGTCATTACGACCCAGGCGCTAAGTACGCCAACTTTACCACCATGGTGTAAACTATGTTTACACCATGGTGGATGGCGGATTTACCGCCCCATTCCAAGGTGAGTGGGCAGTAAATCCCCATTTCCCATTTTCCCTTCCCAATTCCCATTTTTGCCTCATAGGGCATAAAGGGAATGGGGAAGGCGCTAATTACGCCACCGTAAATTACAGTGGCGTAATTAGCATCATGGCGGGTTAGCGCAATGGATTTTAACGGCTGCTAAAAGCAGCCGTTAAAATCAGAATCAGGCGTTAAGGGTTAACGACGGTGTTAACCCTTAACGCCTGGGTTGTAATGAGGCCCAATATGTCCTTAATTTTGAATTCTTCGTCTGGGTCCCATTTGTTTTGCATGCCTGGATTGTATGTGGGTGTTATACCTGGGAAGTTCCAAAATGGAGCCTCAGCGTAGTAAAGCGTCTTCACCCCAAGCCTTTGGAAGAGTTTAAACCATGCTTGTGCGGTCGTACTAACTGGGTCAAATGGGCATTCATCTCTGTGTTTGACTTTAAAAATGACTGACCTTATGTCGGTCGGGCGTGCTGCATGCTTTTCAAGACAAATGTGGGGTGAGGTGTCGTGTTCGTCATACCAGTGCTTAACAAATTGGGCCTGTGCAACTAGATAATACAATTCAAAATCAGGTGCTGCTATACCGCCTTTATTATATGGTTCCACCATTTTCTCCCATTTCATTCTGGCCGCCCCCCAGCACCAGATAAATTCCACCACCATGGACCGAAGAGTGTTGAAAAACCGTCGACCAGGCCAAATCGGAATGTTAGTAAATATGTACAGTAGCTTAGGGAGGATGACCATTTTTAATATGGCCACCCGGCCTATAAGTGAAATAGGAAGTTTGGCCCAAAAGCGAAGCTTAGTGGCAATCGTAGTAAGTAGGGAAGCATGGTTATTCAAAAATAGGGATGTTCTGTCTCCCGAAACTATAACCCCCAGGTATCTTATCTTGTCTGGGGACCACTGTAGACCGTGCGTGTTGCTTGGGCATCTGGTAGCAGGGGTAAAGGGGAAGATTTCAGATTTAGATCGGTTAGTCTTGTATCCCTAGTATGCTGCGAATTTGTGCGCTGCTCCCATTACTGGACCCAGGTGTGTGTCAGGTTCTCAGAGATATAATAGGGTGTCGTCTGCATACAGAGATATTGATTGGGTCAGGCCCGCCAATCGTATACCCCTCTGTTCCTGATGTTCTCTAATTGCTGCAGCAGCTGGTTCCATGGTCAGGGCAAACAGTATGGGGGAGAACGGGCAGCCCTGTCTAGTACCCCTCTTCAACTCAAACCAATCTGACATAGTATGGTTGGTCAATACCCTGGCTCCCGGGTTAGCGTACAACACCTTGACGTAGTTCAGAAAGCTTGGGCCCAGTCCAAATTTTTCCAACACCATGAACAGGTATGTCCACGACACAGAGTCAAATGCTTTTTCAGCATCTAGGGACACAGCTACCGCCTGGGCCTCCGGTTTGATCTGGGCCATTACACCAAACAGCCTATGAAAGTTAAGCGCTGTAGATCTAGTGGGGATGAACCCGCATTGGTCAGGGTGTATTAATAATGGCATGTGTGGCAGAAGTCTATTGGCCAGAATCTTTGCAAATATCTTGGCCTCACAATTTATAAGGGACAGGGGCCTGTATGAGGACATCTCGTTGGGGGGACGCCTGGGCTTAGGGAATACCGTAATTATGGCCTCTCTCATGGATGGTGGCAGCGTCCCTACTTCTGTGGCCTCCTCCCACATGGACAGTAATATCAGGCAAGTTCCTCGCTCAGTACCTTGTATAATTCGATTCCCAGACCGTCTGAGCCAGGAGCTTTTCCGTTGGCCAATGATTTAAATGGTTCCTTAATTTCCTCAATCGTAAGGGGTTGGTCTAACAGTGACTTATTTTCAGCAATCAACTTTGGGAGCGTGATACTATCTAAGTATATTTTGATGTTATTGGGGGTTTTTAGATCATGATTAGCGTAGAGTTCTTTATAGAAAAGGGAAAACTCCCTATTAATACCCTCTTCGCTCGTTTGGACTGTGCCATCGCTCGCCACTATGCTGGAGATCAAGGTGCGGCCTCTATCAACTTTCAGCAGGTTAGCCAGGGTGCGCCCCGCCTTATTGCCTTCGCCATGTCGGCGAGCTCTGGCTGGAGTGGCCATATACAGCAACTCCCTATTAGCTAGTTTATTGAATTCTTGTAGGTTGCTATTAATATCCGCAAGGGTGCTGTCTTCATGGCAGGATGTATATCGTTGATCTAGCTCCCCCAGCCATTTCTTAACCTCTGCTGGTTCCTTCCTAACCGCTTTCAATAGCCCCGTGGATTTGGATATCAGGATACCCCTCACCCATGCTTTGAATGTGTCCCTTAATGTCGCGGGGCTATTTACTGATTCCCTATTGGTTTCGAGAAAAAAATTCTACCTCGGTATGTAATTCCTCTACTACTGCGGGGTCCTTAAATATGTCATAAGGCATCCTCCATCTTCTGACCGGGGGTCTAAGGTTACCTAGTATCATGTCTAGCCCAAAAGGGGAGTGATCCGATAAGGTGCGAGGAAATATTTCGCTTTCATTAATTTGGTGCATGAGAGACGCTGACACCAGCCAGTAGTCAATACGGACCTCGGTGTCATGCACTGAGGAGTAAAAGGAATACTGTCTCTTTTGGGGCTGCATTGTCCTCCAGGCATCTACCAGCTGCAGTTGCGAGATGATTTGTTGTAGAGCATTAGCTGTTTTCGTGGGGCTCCTGTGTGTGGAGGTGGAGCAGTCTAGTTCGGTCTAAAACAGTATTAAAGTCTCCTCCCCACAATATTTGTTCGCCCCCACTCGCACCAATCTTATGTAATACATCTCTGTAAAAATCAGGGTCGTCTATATTTGGACCATACGTATTTATCAAAATCAATTCTTCCCCCATGCTGTTTCCCCACACTATAACGTAGTGACCCATCGGGTCTATTTTACTCCTCTCAACCTGGAACCCAACTGATGGGTGAATCCGGTTCATTACCCCCCCTTGCCTGCGAGGAGTATTCCGTACAATACCTATGAACACCCCACTCTTTCAAGAGCTCGGCATTAACCTTCTGGAGCGCATGAGTTTCCTGTAACATGACAATCTGAGGCTGATGTCGAGTAATATAAGCTCCCACTTTTCTCAATTTGGTTCGATTGTTCACCCCCTGGACATTCCAAGTAAGAAGTTTCAATTTGAGCCCGCGGGCTGCTTTGACAGAGTTAGCCATGTCTGTATACCCAGTTTGTATTTTTTGCCTTGCTGTTATTTAGGAGAGTTCCATGTGTTGCAATGTCACCATGTTTTTTAACTTGTGAGACTCCTCCAACTGAGTCCCAGTTCCCGAACTTCCCCCTCTCCCCCCGCCTTGCTTAATCTTACAACATTTTAATCTCCCACCCACATCATCAACACCAACATGACAATGCTGCCCCACCATAAACAGTCCCTGAAACATGTGGAACTTTCCTGAGTGTCACTAATTGCAGCCATCTGTCGCGCTCTAGACTGGGGCTCACGGGCCGGAAAAAACAACAGTTTTTGTTCAGCTCGTCACCATTGCATACCTTCCAATTACTTTATTCTTTCGCCATATGGCGGGTAGTCGAGCCTTAGCCTCCCCTCCGCTCCGTCGGGTCTCGCCTCTCACCTCTCAGTTATGGACTAGCATTTTGGTTTGCCATTCGGTCTCCGGGGGGTAAAGGGATGGAAGACTCCACATATGACATGGCATCTGTGGGGTTCTCAAAGAAGTGGCCCAGGTTGTATTCTCATTTTCGCCGGGAAGATGAGGGAATAGGGCACATTTTGCATACGTAGTTGCCTTTTCACCCCTTCATATGATCTCCTTTGCATTTGTATGTTGGTCGAGAAGTCCGGGTATATGTGGATTTTGTTCTCTTTGAAACGTAGGGTACCTTTTTCTCTCGACAGCCGGAGTATAGCGTCTCTTTCTCGGTAATTTAGGAGGCATACAATTATAGTTCGAGGGGGAGCTCCTGGTTTCGGGAGCGGTGCTAGGGTGCGATGGGCTCTTTCAATCAGAAAGTGATCCAAGAAGGAGTCGGCGCCTAAGATGTCTTTCAGCAAGGCCTCAACTTGTCTCTCCATGAGGCCCTTGCCAAACTCTTCCGATACCCTGACAATCCGGATGTTGTTTCTCCGGGATCTTGATTCAAGGTCCTCACACTTGTTTTGGGTTTTGTGTAATTCTGTCTGGAGGTAAGCTATATCTCGACTGTGTTGTAGTATCGTGTCCTCGCTTGCACTTATCCTGTTTTCCGCTTCCGTAACACGCGCGCTTTCTTTTTCAATAAGTGCCTTCAAGGATCCGATTGTCGCCACTATATCATCTAGTTTTACGTTCATAGCCATGAATCCATTCTGAACCAGCGTAGCTAGGCATTCTATCGGGTCGGCTTCCCGGCCATCAGGTAGTTGTGGCTCCCCGCTAGCCGCTTCTTGCGGCTGCGAGCTAGTGAAGGTGTCCATCGGGCCAATCTTCTTCCCACCTGCCCCCCTCTTCTCGGTGCGGCCCATGTGGTTCGGCCTGCAGGGTAGGATGGATTGTGTTCCTCCACGTATTTTCGCCCCATGTACCGCTATGTGGCACAGGTGTGGAGAGTGGGTATCTTTTTGTGTATCCGCCTTTGTCAACTGGTTTACTGCCAATGTACAGGATTTAATTCCTCAATGTTTCGCTGTTGAAGGCCTCGCCAACTTCCACTCCGAATCATATGTAGAAGGGCCTCGCAAGGGGCTCTTGCTGCACTCAAGCGCCACTCGGCAGCTCTGCCGCGCCGCGCGGTGTAGGGTCTGTGGTCACGGTGGATTTTCCGCCTACTCAGGGGATGTATGCCTTTTCACCCGGATATCTCTTGATGGGCCTCTATAATGTGCCGGAAAATCCCGAGGTGGTATAGGGCGGTGCTCTGGAGCGGCTTAGGGTGCTGTAGGATTGTTGCCCCTGTGCTGGGTGGGGCAAGGCACAGTAGTCCCAGGTCGCAGTCCCAGTTACTGAGCAGGGCCTCCCTCCATCGCGGCCAAGACAATCCTCCTCCTTCCCTGATGCAGGGCTCTCCCCGTAATTCATGGCAACTTACTTGGTGCGAGAGGGGGGGTCCCCGGGGCCGGCTTGCGTCTGTTGGTGGGGGGCGCGATCCACCCCCGGCTCCACCACGGGTCGAGGCCCGGCCACGCCACAGCCACAGTCCCCCTGATATGGAGGAGGTCGCGGCCCATGCAGAGCCACGGACAGTGTCGCAACGAGTCACAGAGCGGGAGCCGGGCCGAGCGCCCGCCGCAGCCCTGCGGCAATCCAACTCCTCCAAGCCCCTCCTCCAGCTCATGCAGGGCCCCGTCGCCTCAAGCGGATCTCAGAGGGTGATCGCGGGCAGGGGGGCTAGGTCCGCCGTCTCTGGTCGCCAAACTCTCGGCCTCTCCCTCCTTCCCGGGCAGGATGTCGTAGGTCATGCGGCGCTCCTCCCCCGGGTACGTGGAGCCCTCAGGCGGCTCCGCAGGCCTCCACCAACCGCCGAATCTGCAACGCAGGATTTCTCAGCACCCTGGCTCCGATTTCACACAATTTTACACCGGTACGGGCAGCGTAGCTTCTGCTACCACGGTGTGTCGACTTTTCGAGCTTGGGACATTGCTGACCGGATTTAGTAAAGGATTTCTTCCGAACCGGAGCTCTTGCGCTAGGAGGCCATCTTGGATGTGCGCAACAGCGCCCCCAGAGTAATAAATTTTTTTAACACTGAATGTGAAGACAAAAAACTTGAATATGACAAAAATAGTCTTGATTATGCGAAAAACACTCGAGCTCTGAACTTGGCCCCGAAACCGCCCTACCCCCAACTCCCCAATTTCACATGGTGCCCTTTTGCACTCCCCACCTTTAGCCCGATGCCATTTCATCCTTTTTCCCCCTCCAAATGGCATCTTTTCAACTTTTTCGTTTCCGGTAACCCCTGAATATTACCACGAATATTCACAAATATTTCTTGTATCGGACAAAAGAAAATGGTGGCTTTTTCATTTCTGAAAAGCCTCTCTGCTGCAAAGCAGCATGGGAGATATAGCTATAATTTTGGGAGACAGGACACCCCCTTCTCTCAAACATTTTAAGAACTACTGGATGGAATAACCCCAGACACCTCCTGGAAATCGAGTCAAAACTTCATGCCCAAGTTGTTTCGTACCTGGTCCAATTCCATCGAGTGGTTAACGCTGTGTGCTTAAGAAAAAAAAGTCTTTTTCGTCTCTTGGAAAATGAATAGGGACTAGACCGAAACTGCATTTATTTGTTTTCATAGTCAGTTTTTGATTTTTCGACAGATCTTTCCCAAACATTCCATTTGTAGCATTTTGGCAAAATCCGTTGTTCGAGTCAAAATTTGCTGACATCTACTGGTTGGTATGGAATATTACTTGATTTATTTTCGATTTCGACAAAAGGGACGTTAACAGGGACTTTCTGTAACACTATCCCTATTGTGACGTGTACTGTACCCATGATCCTTCATGCATCAAGGTCCTCAGATTGTTATTTTTCTCCCCTGAGGTCTCATGAAGTGTAAAGTGAAATTTGAATTTGAAGAATTGTGTTGAAAACTCTCACATAAAATCTGTTGTCTATGGTACCTTCTACTATCAAAATTGCATTGGGAAAGTATTTAAAAATGGCACTGTGAAACCTAGGCCTTTTTCCCCTTACTCAGGACTCTCAGACTTGGGTGTTTTTTTTCCCCATATCTAAACGACATTGTGAAAGTAGTAACATTCTATGGTTGCCTCTTAGCAAAGCATTCATCTAGCTTACTTTCTACCAGCATCTGTGCGGTTGTCGTATTGTGCGCTTGTATTGTCCACCTGTCCCTTCCCCCACCGTCTCGTCTTCTTGCGCCCCTCGCTGCATTCTTCCCTGTTGTTCCCCTCAGCTCCTTTCTCTCACCCCCTTCCTCTTCTCTCCTATCCCCACCAAGTCTATGGTGCTCTCCGTCCCTCCTATCTTTTTTAACTGTAGGGAGAAGTTTAAAAAGGATATCCTGCTCTCCAACCCAGGCCTCCCTATCGCTGACCCCTATACCAGTGCCCACTCTAGGCAAATCCTCACTGACATCCTCTGTCGTTCCTTCTCCAGACCTATGGACTTTTCATATGGTCTCTGTGCTTTCTCCTTTCTCATCTTCTCCCATTAATGGTGGCACCCGGTGGGAGGCCCTCCTGGCCTCCTTCCACTCCTCCAAGGTCATCATTAATGTTTACTTGAACGGCACCCTCTTGGTCCAAGGCCCTCAGGCCACTCTTCTCCTCTTTGATAGACGCTTCCCACACCTCATCAATTTCCTTCCTTCTCCTGTTGTCCCCTCTCTTCCAGCCACGGCTTCCTTGCCTCCCCCTGTTGTGTCCTCATTTGCTATCTTGCCCTTTTCTCCTTCCTCTTCTGCCCCACCTCCGATTCGTACCCCTCCCCGGAAGTCTTTCAAGGGTGGCAACCTTCTCCATATTGCCACATTTAACTCTCGCTCTGCTGTCAAACACTCCTCTGACATCTGCCGCCTCCTGTAGGAGTTGGACCTCGATGTCCTCGGTATCACGAGACATGGTTCACAGCAAGCTCCATCATGAGCTTCCACACTCTCCTGCCTCGTCTGCAGGCTCTCTCTCTCTCTCTCTCTCCTAGCCATTCACTTACTGTGGCTATTATCCATCTGCCACCTGGTCAGAACTCCTCCTTCCTCAATGAGTGGGCAGACCTCTCCTCTTCCCTCCTGGTCTCGACCACTCAACTCCTCCTTCTTGGAGACTAACATCCACCTGGATACTTCTTGTCCTTCCTCCGGACTCTTTCGCGACCTCTGAAACACTCGCTCTCTATTCTCCCCTCCGGCCCGACTCACTCTGCAGGGCACACTCTGGATGTTCTGATCCCTTCAGACCTTCCCCTTTCTATCCCTCTCACCACTTCCTCTCTCCTGGAGTGATCACTTTCTCCTCTCCTCCCAACTCACCCTCTCTACTCCTCAGGCCAGGCTAACTCCAGCACTGCCATCCACCTTTGCGGTCATCCGACCCATGAAGCGCGTGTCAGTTGAGGCTTTCGCCACCACTTTCTCAACCCTCTCTCCCCATCTGGCTGACTCACACCCTGACAGTACTTTCCATGTTCCACTCTGCTATATTTGATACTCTCAACGTACTTGCCCAAGTCATGATTATCCGCTTGAAGTCCAAAGCCAAGTGCAACTCCTGGTACGACTCAGACTGCATCACCCTCAAACGCAAGTGCAGGGTGGCTAAGAGGAAATGGCATGCTTCTGGTACATCCTCTGACAAACTGGCCTGCCGCCTGCGCCAAAGGCAATACCGGCTCTCTCTCTGCACCAAGAAGAGAGCTCACACCCAAGTCTGCGTCACTGCGGCATGTGACAATTCGGATGTACTCTTTAAAATCTGCAAGGAACTGGCCAATCCTGCTGCAGTCTCTACCTCTCCTGACCCTTCCCAGGCTCTCTACACGGCTTTGGCTTCTCATTTCATCTCTAAAACTCAGGACATGCTGTCCTCTCTCTTCCTCTTCCCCTCCACCCTCTACTCCCTGCTCTTCCTCTGGCCCTTCTTCGGCCACCTCTCCTCACTCCTTCTCTGCCTTTCCCCTGTTCTCCCCTGACAAGGATTCTAGACAAGTCTGATCTATGAAAGTCTCGTCAAAACAGGTTAATCCCTGCTCCTCCAAAGCTATCAAGGACCACATCGACTTCCTGGCTCCTTCTCTGGCCGACTTCTGCAACCACTCCTTCGCCACTGAAGTCTTTCCATCCCCCCTGAAGCACTCCCTTGTGCACCCTCTTCTTAAGAAACCCCCTGCAGACCCGTCCTCCCTGGCTAACTATCGCCCAATCTCCATCACTCCTTTCCTGTGAAAACTCCTGGAAAGGCTGGCCATCTCCCAGCTTAATCTCCACACTGAATCTGTTGGTTGTCTTCATGATCAACAGTCTGGCTTCAGAGATGCCAAAAGCACGGAAACTGCTCTCCTGAACATCTGTGAAGACCTGCCCTCCAACCTTGATTCCAACACCCCCTGTGTCCTCATCTGGCCTGATCACTCTTC
This sequence comes from Ambystoma mexicanum, assembly GCF_040938575.1. Classification (NCBI taxonomy): domain Eukaryota; kingdom Metazoa; phylum Chordata; class Amphibia; order Caudata; family Ambystomatidae; genus Ambystoma; species Ambystoma mexicanum. The sequence continues at coordinate 475,652,085 of NC_090934.1, forward strand.
TGCCTTTGAGACAGTCAACCATGCCATCCTGCTCAACCGTCTCCGTGATAACCTGGGTATCGCCAGTCAGGCCCTGGTGTGGCTGGCTTCTTTACTCTCTGATCGACCCTCCCAGGTCCAACTTGGGTCCTTCCTCTCATCTATCTCTATCTGTGGTGTTCCCCAGGGATCTAACTTCTCTCCCTGGCTGTTCAACCAATAACTGGCACTTCTTGCCCACTGCATTGCCGCTCTCTGCTCCAACTTCCAGTGCTATGCGGATGACACTCAGCTCATTTTCAGGCTACCTCCAGCTACCTCTTCTCCTTCATTCATCTCTGACTGTCTGCTATTCAGGAGTGGTGTGCCGCCAATGATCTCTGCCTTAATGCCAGTAAGACTGAGATTCTCCTCATCGGCACACCCACTCCCTCCTTTCCTGCCACTCTCTGGTCAGCCTCTCTTGGTCCTCTTACTGCTCCCGCCGGCAAGGCTAAAAACCTTGGGGTCCTCTTCTACTCCACACTCTCCTTCTCTCCTCACATCTCTGACGTCTCTAAGAAGTCACACTACCAGCTACACCTCCTCAGAGGTACTCTTCCTTTGCTCTCCTTCCCCCAGAAGCTCACTGTCTCCAGAGCTTTGGTTCTCTCTAGGCTGGACTATTCCAACAGCCTCTTTCTAAATCTGCCTGCTTCTACTCTCCGCCGTCTGCAACTCATCCAGAACAGGACTGCGAGACTTGTATTCAGCCTCAAGCCCAGGGATCGTATCTCTCCAGGACTGAAATCTCTGCACTGGCTCCCAGTGGCCGCCAGGATTAAGTTCAAAACCCTTTCCATTGTCCACAAGGCCTTCTGGGGCCTGGGGCCTCAATACCTTCAACTCTCTCTTCCTAAGTATCTTTTTTCTCGAGCTCTTTGCTCATCCGCCTTCAACTCCCTCAGGGTCAGTCGCTTCTCCAAGCATCAAGTTGGTGGTAGATCTCTTTCCTCGGCTGGCCTCCCTCTGGAACAGCCTCCCTGTCTCCCTGAAACTTGATTAGAACTACTCAGGTTCCAGAAGCACCTTAAAACCTTCCTCTTTGCTTCTGCTTTCTCTTCCCCTCTCCCCTGCTAAATTCCTGGCTGTAACAAACTGCACTGGTAACCTGGCCACCCTTCTGATCTCGGGCCCAGGCCCTGCCAGTTGCACACCTGCACTGCCTCCCTGGCAATCCCTGCACCTGGGGACTGTTTTTCCCTACAGTCCCCTACCAGCACTTATGTCTGCACTTACCACCAGCTCGCCATATTTTTTATTTATATTATTTATTCTATTATCCCATGTACTGCACTTTCCCCGCCCCCTTCCCCCACGCACTTTACCCCTTCCCGTGCACTTGCGCGATCTGAATTACAACTGGCCGATTAAGATCGTTGTCTGTCGTCCCTCTGTTCCCCCTCCCTTGCCTCGTCGCGCTTTGAAACAGGTGTGTATAGGCGCGTTATAAATGCCATATCATATCATATCATATATCAAGGGGAGGAAGGGTGGGCGCATGTGAATCTAAGCAGATTCAAGCGTCAGAAAGGCTATTACAGGTATGTAATGTTCGTCTTCCAAGGCTTGTGGATCTGCTTAGAATCACATGCTTTGCATAGATTAGCAAGCATTTTCAGATAAGGATGGTGGGTTGATAGAATGAACAGCGCGTCAGTAAGGGGGCTGCTGGTCTTTTGCTTGCAGTAACCGGCTTAGTGTTGTGTTAAGATCATGACGGTGTGCAAGTTCCTGCATGTTTGAGTGAGACAGTGTGGCTGCTTTTTATTTATTTATTAGCATTGTATTATTTCAAATTGTCTACCTCATACTTGCATTCACGCAGGGACTTGCAGGGACATGTTTAAGTTTGTTTTAATTGCTTGCTTTGTTGGGACTACAACTCACCCGACTTCTTGTGCTTGAGTGCCTATTTAACAAACTTCAGGTGCGTCAGTAAGGGCGCTGCTGGTCTTGTGCTTCGCAGTGCTTAGTGTGATAGGTAAGTTTCATTCTTTTCTCTCATCTTGATACATTTTCTGTCGTACTCGTTTTTCATATTCTCACTTAAGTGACCATGTTCAGTTCGGTCTCTTGTTAGAACATGTGACATAAATCCATTTTAGCAAAATACATGGCTCTATTGCCTGCACCCTGCCCTCTTGCTAGCAGTAGTGCTCCTGTCCCCCTGAAGGATAAGTGCATCTCTAAGGCAATTACTGTGAGGGCAACTTTGTGAGTGGAGACGGATGGTGTCATGGCCTAGCCTTTGCTAATGAGAAAGCCTATCATTGTCTCTCTGCCAAATTAACTGTTTCGCAGTCTACCAAAGACACTGAGTCAGGTAGAGAGGCTGTGCTTACACAACTCTCCTCTGACATTTTGATCATAGATCAGATTCTTTGTGTAATAATGCTCACTATGATTCCGAATTCTCACCAGCTGTTGGAAGTAGTGAAACAAGACAATATTAAAGACAACCCTGAGGCTGATCATTCTAAAGCAGTTTCGCAGAAACTTCACTATGGGTACCCCTGCTCTTTGCCCAGGCATATCTGAATTACACCATGGGCAGGTATGCAGTCCCGGCTTAGTTAACTTTCGACAATCTGTGTGATGTCATGTATGTCCTGGCCAGTACATTTAGTTGCAGCAATCTAGGTCTAGCATTTTAGAGACCCTTTTCACGTATATCATAGCATGTTCCCATTCCTGATCCTCTATCTTCCGGCACAGGTCAGTTTCCCATAGCTGTTTCACCTGTATTATTTTACCACTCAAGCCAATCAGTAATGCAGTATATAACATTCGCTCCGTTTTCCATCCATTTTCGAACTCATACATCAGTACATTGTCCTTTTCAGGCTCTGCAGGTATGCCCTGCCATTTTCCCCTCATAGTCCTCTTCAGTATCATATGTAACAGGAGCTGTCACGCGCATAACCCATATTCTTCCATCACTTCCGGGAAGTCCATCAACAAACCGCTCTTCAACACATTACACCATGTGGCCAATCTCACATCTTCCCAGGCCCTTAAACTGTGAACATCCCCTCTATCTTTGGCTATGGCAGCCGTCAGCGGGACACGTGGGAAGTAGGTATCCCGAGATCTAAGCAGCCGCAGTGTCCTATCCCAGACCTCTCTACTCCGCTTCAGCAAAGTCATAATACACAGCAAGCATTTCTCAGGTATCCACAGTGCCTCCTTCAACACAATCGCATTTCTCAGGTATCCACACAGTGCCTCCTTCAACACAATCGCATTTCTCAGGTATCCACAGTGCCTCCTTCAACACAATCGGCTTGAGGGCAGATTGCATCACATACATGTCCAGAGTCATCTCATCCGACAACCACCATGTTGGGTAATTCAATTAAAACCAGGGGAGTTCTACCCCTCCTTTCTCCCAGCTTGTACACAGGGTTGTCATTGCTATGTTATGTCTCCCTGTTCCCCATAGGACCACACCCATGTATTATTGAATCACATTTTTTAAAGTAGGCTTTAGGTATTAAACAGCACATTAGCAAAATGGTACAGCAGCCGTGGTAAAGCAACCAGTTTAACCAGCGCCACACCCGACCCATCACTAACAGGGGCAACTTACTCCAAAGTCTCAAACTTCGCTACCACAACAAGTGCCCAGGATGTATTTTGCTTGTGCGTGTTCTCAAAGTCATAACATATATTACCCCCAGCTATCAGAAGTACTCCATCTCCCTCCCGATACCTAGATTCAGCAGATCCTCTACACTGCCCATGCGCAACATGGCCAGCGGGAACATACAGAACTTGTCTTTACTCACTAAAATGCCTGAGAGTGCAGCAAAATTAACTAGGACTTCCATCACAAGCGGAAGTTTATATGCAGGTTCTTGTAAGTATATCAGCATATCTTCTGCATACAGAGATCTAATGTTAGGGAGAATTTTCCAGAATGGCTAATTTCCCTTACCTACTGAGTCCCTCAGCAGCTTTGCTGGATTTCTAGGATTTATATTTTTCACCCGGTAAGAGCGTGAGCCTTTTTTCCCACTCTTACATGTGTTTTGCTGTGTGTTTAACATTTTTGTGTTCATAGACTGTGGAGCCTCACCTACTCCATAGGCATCATCTTTTTACTGTGTGTAACACAGCACCTTTAGTGCAGTGAGACAGGGTTGTCTTTTTCAGACTTCCCACTTTAAACTCCATTTTCTGGGACTGACTACTGTCTCCCAGAACATGTAAAGTTGCCATTGACTTTATTAGTCTTTTTAAATTCACAGACCCAGTACAAAATATCTTACATAGAGTACTGCAAAGGGTTAATAGTTATCCCTTTTTGTCTGTATCTCATGGAACATTATTTCGTTCCCCTTTCTTTAAGATTTGGCTGGTGGCAGTGGTATCTACCATATTTTTCCTACCGCGGTCTATGAAAATAGCCTTGGTACCGTTTTAGGCTATGTTAGTAGCCTCTAACTATAATCCGGTGGACCCCATTTACTTTTATTTGGTTCCAGCTGGGTTTATTAGCCATTTTCTTTTGTAAAAGTCTTTCTCGTGTTTCCTTTGTTCGCCGTCCTTTGGCGGGCTTCTGCACAGAAGCCCTCCTTAGGCGCCTGAGAGTCTAGGTAGACAGGGTGTGAGGGAGGGGTTTTAGGCCCCTTGGAGACCCAAGTCGCACTCTTCTTTGATTGGCTAGGTGACTGACCTGCCAAGACAGCCACCCTGCTGTGTGACTGACAGCCAGGCTGTGTGAATGGGGGAAAACTGCATAAAAAGCAGGTCTTTGGGACTTGGAAGGCAGAGTCGCCACTGGATCGAGAGAACTGAAGAGAAGCTGAAGGAAGAGGACTGCTGCAACTACTGAACCTCCTGGTGAAGCCCTGTTGCGGGTTCGAATCTCCTAAACTTCGACGACAGAGAAGATCTGCAAGGATTCTTCTTCCCTTGAGCTGGTGGGACCAACTAGTTTGCCACAGACCAAGCAAGGCCTCCCTCCAGTGGTCGAATTTGCTGTGCACCGCTGCAGTGAACCGGATAGCCAGGAGGACGGGAACCTGTTTGGGTTTTAAGGAGCGCACATTTTATTTGTTGCTTTGCTCTGTTGCTCGTTTCTTCCCTGGGCAGTGCAGGACCCTCCAGTCTTCCTCCTTCGTGTCAGTACGACAGTCGCTTCAGGAATCGTGAACCTGAAGGAGCTGCCAAAAACTTCTGCCCCAGCTACATAATTCTTCTTCTTCTAAGGTACTGTTCAAACCTGGTTGTTCGTTCAGTCCGACCGTGGTGAAAGTGTTTTAAATCTTTCACCAATCCAAGGGCTTGTCCTTCTCTACTCTTTTAAGTAACTTTTCTTCTGACCAACTTCGTTTCCAACTCTTGGAAAAGACTTAACCGCAAACTACTCTGAACTGTGTGATCCTCTGAAAAGACTCTGAACCATTAACATTGGCCCAGGCCTATTGATTTGAATCCTCATTGTAGTAAGCCTTTTCTAGATTGCCCTACCTGCTTACTTGTTGGTGCCGCTTGATTTTGAATATCCTGGTGTTTCCCTCCCTTTTAGAATTGCTGGTGTGCCATTTCGCTCACACTTCATTTTGAGCTTAACTTATCCAGAATTGATTGGGTGTTGTGTAGTATATTAAGATTGTGATTTTCTGCTGCTTGATAATAGTGAAATTTTTTACAACTGATGGTGTAAATAAATGTATATTCTATTACTCAGAAACCTTGAGTCAGTGTTTGTTTGAACCATAGCAATTGCTGTCCTTTGTGTAACTTCAGATACTGCTCACTTTACTCTTAAAATAGGTGTGGCTGCTCAGCCATCGCTACCACTTTACTGTGTAGTAAAGGCTTGTACCAAAGGTGAATTTGTACTTGCACTTGTAGTCTTAATTGTATGTGGTGTTCCCAAAGGGTACTGCATATGATTCTGCCTAACATCTAAGATTACTTTTTCCATCAACCACTATCCCTGCAGCATCAGATTCAACCCTCAAGCATACCGCCAGGGGCTCCAGTGCAAAAAGAAACAACATTTGTGACAGTGGGGGACTTTGTCTAGTCCCTCTACGCAACTCCCATGCCTCAGATATATGCCTGCCTGTTTTAACCTTTGCCATAGGCGCTTCATATATTAATCACACCCAGTGGAGGAACCCCTCAACAAACCCAAATCCATATTGTGTACTGACCGGGGATATAGGCAGCACTGAGTCAAAAGCACTGCATGGTGCACATCACAATGTCTAGTTCTATCTATAATATGGTGAAGTCTGCTTATGTTCAACCAAGTTTTCCTTTCCGGAACAAACCCTATCTGGTCTCGATGTATAATCGACCCCTTCACCTGGAACACTCTTCCTGCTAAAATAGTAAAAATCTTTACATCCTAGGTCAACATAGATAAAGGCCTATACGAGTCACACAGGTGTTCCTGTTTTCTAGGTGTAAGAACCGGGAAAATGACAGATTTGTGCATACTCATGGGCATAGAGCCTTTCTTGTACGCCTTCTCCAACACCTTCAGTAATTTCGGGGTCAAGAGATCACTGTATGATTGGTGCTAAATCACCCAATGCTGTTTTCTCAGTCTTCAGAGATATATTATCGCTGCAGTCAGTTCCTCATCTGTGAGGGGAGCATCCAGCATCTCCACCTGTTCCGTCATCAGTTTAGGTAGCTTTATCTGGAATATCATGAAGTCAATTCCCCCCTAAGTGTACTTCCCCAGACTTCCCATTTTACCAACCATAGTATCTAGCAAGAATTCCATTAATTTCACCCTGGCGCTTTCCATGTCTCACCACGTTCGTATTGCACTACTAATATTTTAGTGGCGCAGCTTGAGACAGTGGTCTGTCTGTGGTCTGACCCCTTTATAATTTTCTGAGCTCCCGGCCATGAGCTCATACCTCCAGTATATCCTAGTAAAGTTACACTGGTCGAAAGCAGTTTGCATAAAATTACATCCACAACCATTTCACCGTTTATTGAACCTCTGATCAATTTACCCTCCTCCACCGTGCCCAATGTATTTGCTACTTGTTACTTTTGAATGCTTAACATCGGCATTTAACCGTATTGCCTCCTCGAATTCCAAGGAGTTGTTAAAGATCATGAAAGAGCTAGAAAAGCTTGATATTACTGCAGTGGATCATTTGCTTAAGGATAAAGACTGGTGTGTTAGAATACAACAAGCCATGTTTGAAAAAGTAGCAAACATGAAGCGGCGCCTTTCAAAAGGCTAATACAATGCCACGGTTTATGGTCATTGCATCGAAAAAGATGCATTGAAATGACAATGCATCGAAAATAAAAGCATTGAAATTCTATGTTTTACATTAAATGTACATATCCATCGAAACTCTTCCATCAAATTGATATGTACTTTTAAATGTAAAAGATAGCATTTCTATGCGTTTATTTTCTACATTAAAACATTACATGTAGCTGTCCAATGCTGAAATTTCGGCACTGGCCAGCTCCTTGTAACATTTTAATGTCCCTCCGAAGCCCCCAATCCCTTAATCCTAATCTAACCCATAATCTAACCCTAGCCCCAACCCTAACCCCAACCTTAACCCTAGCCCCAGCCCCAACCCTAGCCCCAGCCCCAACCCTAACCCTAGCCCCAGCCCCAACCCTAACCCTAGCCCCAACCCTAACCCTAGCCCCAACCCTAACCCTAACCCTAGCCCCAACCCTAACCCTAACCCTAGCCCCAACCCTAGCCCCAACCCCAACCCTAGCCCCAACCCCAACACTAGCCCCAGCCCCAACCTAACCCTAGCCCCAACCCCAACCTTAGCCCCAGCCCCAACCCCAACCCCAACCTTAGCCCCAGCCCCAACCCTAGCCCCAGCCCCAACCTCAACCTTAGCCCCAACCTCAACCCTAGCCCCAACCTCAACCCTAGCCCCAACCTCAACACTAGCCCTAACCCTTCATCTAACCCTAAATCTAACCCTAGCCCCAACCTTAACCCTAACCCTCGAAATTAACCATCGAGAATTATTCAATGAATATGCTTTTTCGATGGAAAGGCAATCCAATGAATAATTTTTGATGGAAATGTATTCAAAGGAAAGATGTTAGATAGAAAGACCAGATACCTAATGCCACCTGTGAACACCTGTTCTCCCACTACAGCGGTTATACCTCCTTTTGAGTTTAAAAAAGTGACTGATGGTGAATTAATGGAAATATTGCAGTCTTAAACCAACCAGTTGCCCAGGGGATCCTTGCCCCTCGAAAGTGATAAAAAGGTGTGCATCAAGTCTTGCACCAGCAATCTCAAGGTTTGTTAATTCTTCTTTCCAGACCGTGTTGGTTCCAATTTTTGTTAAACAGGCGTGGATTACTCCCTTGTTAAAAAACCTTCCCTGACACGAATATCGTGGTGAACTATGGACCCATCACTAATGTTCTGTTTCCTTTAAACATTTCAGATGGTGTAGAATATTTGCAAATCCAAGCCCACCAGCCTGGCTTTCGGGCCTATCACAATACTGAGTTGGACCTCCTAGATCTAAAAGCTAACCTGTCAATGAACATGGATAATGGACACGTTTCATTGCTTTTATTGGAAGATCTTACAGCAGCTTTTGATTTGGTGGATTATAAGATGTTAAGGTTCTTTTCAATAGAGTTGTATCTGAAGTCTTTATCTCGATCAGAGGTCACTTGGATTTGACCTTTATCAGATAGGTAGGCAAGAGTGTTTAATAGTCAAGTGACAGCTGATCCCATTGATTTTCAGAGCAGTGTTACTCAGGTTTTGTGTGTGTCTCTCTCTCCCACATCTTTTAACATCTTCACAAAACCACTTTTTTGATATGCTTGACAAAGAAGGTGTCCATTATACAAATGATGCTGACGACACGCAAATTCTGTAGAATTTTCTTTTTTAAACAATTTTTATTTTTTAAAACAAACAACACTCCAAACATTACAACATTTTAGGACTTTCCTGCTCAATGTTAAAACATTACATTAATAAACGCTCTTTGCTGTCCTCCCTCCTCCCTTCCCATAAACTCAAGCCGTTGTATTCGTGCCATCTACCTGAACATTTTCCGGTGTCTAAATTATCGTCAATCCATCCCAGTCCTCCATTTCATGATTGACCTGGTGGGGGTTTGCCATCACAGTCACCAGTTGTCTCCAGGCTATCAGGGGGCCTACCTCTTCCTCCCCCCCTCTAGTGACTGCTTCATACTAGACCGCAGTTTCTAAATCCACCCATTTCAGGAGGTCCGCCCACCACATCTCCACTCTAGGCTGGTGAGCCGCTTTCCAGCACATTGCAATTCTGCGCTTGGTCAGGATATAGGCCAGGTCTTTCATCTTGCTAATATGTTTTTGATTACGTGGCCTAGGGAAACTCCCCAGCATACATGCCCAAGCGGACCCCACGTCAAGCACCACACCGGAGCTGGCCATTCTCGTCTTCAGTTCGACCCAGAATTTCTTCAAGCAAATTCTGTTTAAGTTGTCGGGAAATTATGATGAAGACAATGCCAGGATAAACTCTGTTCCAGAGATGGATGGCTCACAATGGCCTGGCCCTCAGTATGTCGCAGACTGAGCTACTCCTATTTGGTACTCAAAAAAGATTGGATACATGCTCTGCCTCCTATAGGAGGTTTAACATAGCAGGCTGTTCCACAGAGGTGCTTACCAGGGTCAAAACCCTCTAAACTGTCAATGAAGGACCATGTCAATTTTTTTACCACCTCCTCTGCCTACTATTTAAGACTGCTTAGCAAGATCCGACCTTTCATCTCAGAAGGTAATTGTGCCACATTAGCACACACAATTATAGGAGCCAGGATAGACTACTGCTGGAGTCTTCTGGTTGGCACCTCTGAAAGTAATCTGTCAAGGCTTCAAGTGGTTCAGAATCAGGCAGGAAGGATAGTTGTGCACATTAGGCACAGAGAACATGTTACAGCGTGCAAGAGATCCTTGCACTGTCTTCCTGTTCGGGAACGCATAAATGCCTGTTTGGTAACAGACCCATTTATTTGAAAGATTGAGCTTCAAACAATATAATCATGTGCTTAGATCAATTAACAGCAACCTGCCTTCTGTGCACGCTGTAAACTGGAAAAAGTGGGCAAACGCTCATTTGACTTGCTTGCTCCAGATCTCTGGACTGGATTGCAGTTTATTTACGGTCGAAGGTTTCCATTGAGCGGTTTAAGACAATGCTCAAAACTTTTTATTTTACATAAAGCTGCGATTTTAACTTGTTTTTATCTGGTATGTTTTTTTGATTTTATGTTATTTTTTTCTGCATCTGATTTTATTGCCCTTTCACCGTTATGGTGTTTACTCTGCCTTTTGTGTGTTTTTATCATGTTCCAGGTTTGTCTGTTCTTATTCCAATCCCATTTTATGGTGTTTTATCATTTCTGTTTTATTGTTATTTTGTGCATTTGTTTTACAGTGCCCGTTTGCCTAAATTGCTTTACAAATGAATAAATAAATAAAATAAATGTCGAAGTGTAATAGATTGCACACTATATGTGATGGTGAATTGTTAGTTGGGTTGACATTTTCCTTTCTACAACACACTACAAATCTTTTCCATTTGTTAAAGTAGCAGTGTCTAGCATTAAGCCTACTGGCTTCCTTTAATATTTACATGCATCCGACAAGCAAATTGTGTCCAAACTCTAGGACTTCAGGAGCCACGCTGGTACGTTGGTTGTCTGAGATTGGTTGAGAATGTAGGATTAACCCCTGATTCTGTGACATGTTGGTAGGCAAATGGACAATTTGAGGAGGTGGGAATACCATATCTGATATACTCACATTGGAGCTATTAGGAGTGCGGCAAAGAGTGTGTTGCCGTGTGAAAACTCTAGTCACCAAGTCTTTTTTTCGTGTCTACGTGGGAAGGCGGTCCTCCGGCAGTGAAAACATTAGCTGGGAGCGGTAGAGGGGCGAGTGCAGCAAAGAGTGTGTTGCTGTGTGTTCCCGTGGAGCCCGGTGAAGCTCGGAGCACCAATCAAGAGAATAAAACAGCTGTAAGACGATGCGCAGAGAAAAACATACAGGCACACGGACAATACCAGTTTATTAACATATTTATTAACATATTAGCACATCAATTCAGTACATCGAAACCAAAGGCAAAGGGAATTTTCTATCCCCATTACTTAACTTTATTCAACGTTACATTTCGAGCTCATCAGTGGGCAGCCTACGAGGAAAACCCTGGCCCCGATATTGTAAGCAGGTTGATGTCCACGTGTTACAATTTAAGAAGTGGCAGTGAGATCTGGAGGACGACCTAAAGGCACCAGAGTTGCACAATTTGCCAGGGGCCAAAGAACAAGAACCCACCACATCCCACTCTCTTGATTACCAACAACAAATGGAATCACAATCTGATCACGATCAAATTCAGATAATAACATCAAGTAATAATCTAGACTATACCTTGTCCACATACCCAATGAAGCGGATGATAAAGGAAGATCGCTGAGTGATAGCATTTAGCGCGAAGGAAGATTGTTTGACCAAATAAATCTGGGTACATGACTGTGTAGATGTGGAAATAATGGAGGAGGCCCACCTAACATCCAATGAAGAGGATGTAACACATTTCTTACAAACCTTGGGTCCTAGAACTTTAAAAAGGAGATCCAAGGGATACAGCGACCTACTGTAGACCTGCTGAATTATCAAGGTGCCCCCTCTCGGAATAATGCAGTGCCAGATTCCACCTCAACTGCGCTGAGTTTCGTACTGATCTCTTTGGTGAGTGTATTCAAATTATTGAAGACAGAGGTCCAGAACCACTCAAGAACTCTGATCGAATTAACTAAGGAGGTGGGCGCATGGGAGTCATCAATTGTAGGTCTAAACGGTCTGATTAACTCCTCCATTGTAAAAGATCTGAGCTACCTAAAGGAGGAAAGTAGGTCTCAAACAAAGACTTGCACTGAAATTAAATCATACTTGGCTATGTTGGAACAGGAATTTTTATTAATGAAACTGGAAGTAAAAAAGTTGGGGAGAGACCTAAATGAGACAAAACTCCTGACTGTGGAGGAGTTCTTGGAAGCTGTTCCTCTGGATGATACTCCTCTATTTCAATCTACCCTTGAGGAATGTATAAGGCTGGCCCAATTGGGGGAAGTCGCTTTGGCTAAATCAAAGCAGATGTCTAATGAAACGAGATCTAATGGTCTCATACCAATAGAAAAGGCGTGCTCATCTACTCCCCACGAAATGGAACCACCTAGGAGTGAGATGCCAAGGACTATCCCTAAACCAAATGAATTGAGTGGAAGTCATAAGAGTCAAGAAAAGCAAACCTCAAAAAATAAAAAAATAAAGGAGGGTGAGCAAAGATAATCATCTATTAAAGAAATTCCGGCATCCAGCCTCATAAGTCGAACGAAAAACTAAAATAATGTAGCTGGTAAGGAAATATCTGAGGCGCCAACTCACAACTCTTCTCAAATAAATATGAATGACGAAACACAAGGAACAGATTCAGGTACTAGCAAGATAACAGCCTCTCCTCAGAAAATCCAGCCCGGCCTAACAAATAAAATTGGTGTGGGCCTACAAACAGTAATAGTAGTGGAAAAGCATCCACTACGTTTGTCAGCAATATTCCTAAAGGAGCTAGCTAAGCCAAGTCAATCGCAAAACTCTAAACAAAAGTAATGGGGCTCTTCCAGTGTGAAAAACAGTATCTGGAATTGATTTGAAAGATCAAAATAAAGGTGGTACAATAAATACGTTAGAAGAAGATCCCAAGTCTTCAGAGATAGCCTTTGTTCAAGAAGTGGAGGAGAAGCCGATTACAGAGGATGAATGTAATGAGAAGGAACCTAGTCTGTTTGCAATACCAAGAATATGGTTAAAAACGATTGATTCTATTAAAGGACAAGTGAGCCTGAATAAGGGAACTATCCTGGCCGTAACAAAACAAATACTAGATCTGGGTCCCCAGACAAAAAGAAATTCTAATGGGGGAAATGGAGAAGAACTTCAGGGGAGGACGGAACAGGGTTTAGATAATAAAAAAAAAAATGTGGGCTTTATTACTAGGAATCATCACTGAAGTTTTCCAGAAGTTGAGCACTGCCGAAGATTTACTTTAGTGGAGGATTCCCTCCGAATTGTCAGTTGTAACATGTGTGGCTCCAGCTCCTTTATGGCGGCTCAGATGAAGAATTACATTTTTAAAGATCACAATTTCATTCACTTTCAGGAAACATGGCTGACAGAACCAATGCAATTAGACTGTTTTACCTCATTTAGTCAACTGGCTGCTAAAACGAATGTAGGAAGGCCGTATGGGGGGCTACTGGTAATAATCCGTAATACTAAGATAACTATTGAGTAGTTGCCCACTTGAAAAGATTGGGGATTCTGTCAGTTCGGGTGGGTTTTCCTCCCCAATTTATCTGTAAGTCTTTGGTACTTATCAATTTATATTGGAGCCCTGCACATTCCAACTTGGCATCTTTTTTGGAAGATTTGGCCAGATGATAATGTATTGGTAGCAGGCGATCTGAATGCTGATTGCCTGAGGACAGGTTTCAGAGAATTCCACAGAGGTACATCATCTAGGAATGGTTATATGTGGTCAAACTTCTTTCAGTAATGAAACCTTTTTTATTGCAAATCGAGCTATAAGGGGGGACATTCCAGCGGCAAAAACCTGGAGTAGTGGGTCTCTGTCCTCGACTATAGATTATACTATAATGTCGGAATACCTACTTAAGGAATGTAGAGAGTTTAAAGTTGTAGACATGAGCACCAGTGATCATATTCCTCTGTCAACTGTCTTTGATTATCGGAAAGTAGGGTCACAAAAATATGTTTATCATACACCACTTTCAGTTAATCAGGGGAGAAACTGTGTAGTCATGTTTAAGTACAAAGGTGACCTCCTAAACTCTAAATTGGAAGATTTGATGGAATGAACAAATATGTCTTTTGTCTCAACCGGGATCCTTCGTTGAGTTTCTATGGGAAAAGGACATATCAGTTCACAAACAAGGGGTTATCCAGGCAAAGCATCTGCAACGATATGGTTAGGTAACCGCAGATCGTAAAAGAGCCCTGCAGAGCAATATTCACTGATTGCGAAGAGAGGGGCTCGCTTTGAAGGATTTCATAAAGGAAATGAGATCCTTTCATAATAAACATTGTAATTGGTCAAGGACACAAAGGTTCGAGAGAATTAATTCGGGATGGATATAATATGTTAAAAGCCGCCACTGACTATCTCCCGTAACTTTTGGAGCCTAATAAATCGTCCGACAAATCTAAATCAAGGTCCTAAGTCAAATTGTATCAGGGCTTTGACATGGACAAACTATTTCTCAGAGACTTTTGAGGAACTAAACCCATGTAGTTGTAGAATAAATCAAAACACAAAGTGGGATTTAGAAATAGAAGAAAAAAAATAAAAGAACTGATTCGCCGCTCTTCTAGATCGAGAGCAGCGGGGCCAAATGGCCTCACAAATGAAACCTTACGGTCTTCAATGACTCTGTGTACCTCTATTCTTCTAAATCTCTTTAACAACATCATAAAAACTCGCCAATGTCCTGCTTGTTGGAGCACGGCCATAATAATTCCTATATTTAACGAAGGAGACCGAGCGAACCCCTCCAACTAACGTCCTATAGCACTAATGGATGTAGAGAGCAAAATCTTTGCATGGTTACTCATTAAGGAACTAGAAAATTAGGCGGATCAGTCAAATATAATATCAAAATTCCAAACATGCTTTCGTGAGGGTCTATCAACGTCATTGAATGATCTGGTCCTAAACATGTTTTAACGCAAAACAAACAAAACAGCAATGTTTGTACGGTGTCTGGATAGACCTATCTAGGGCTTTTGATACTATTAACAGAGGCAAACTATAGTGCAAATTAAGAGACTGGGCTATTCTGCATGGACTTTTGGCAATCCTTATCCATCTGCATGACTCCACGGTAATGCATGTCCGATTAGACTTGGAGGGCAATTTGTCCACTAAGATACCAATGAATAAAGGTTTAAGACAAGGGTGCATAGTAGTTCCCTGACTTTTTAACCTTTCCTAAGCAGATCTTTGGA
Organism: Ambystoma mexicanum; assembly: GCF_040938575.1. NCBI lineage: Eukaryota > Metazoa > Chordata > Amphibia > Caudata > Ambystomatidae > Ambystoma > Ambystoma mexicanum. The sequence continues at coordinate 475,667,184 of NC_090934.1, forward strand.
ACAACTTGACTGCCCATTCTCTAGTTGGCCCAGCAACTGGCAATCTTAAAATCACTGGCCTCGCTTATGCGGGTGATGTAGTCCTGATAGGTCGAACCCTGATAGGCTTACAACAGTTGATCACAGCCTTTATAAACTATGCTCGGGAAAATGATCTTGTCATTAACCCTAGAAAAACATCTTATGGCATATAATCATGCAGCTAAGAAAGGATCAGGTAGTCTTAAGTGGAGGCTGGCTGATCAGAAATTGTCAGTCGTAAAAGAATTAAAATATTTGGGTTTTATGATCCGATCAAATCCCTCCATGTTAGCATTACAAGCGGATCTTGGAGAAAAGGTAATACAATTGACTAGCCAAACGTAAAAAATTCTATACATGTGCTGTAAATTTAGCCGTTTGCCTCTATTTAAATTCTATAACGAAGTACTAATGTATGGTATTGAAATCGAAACGATGGCCCTTAAGATTAACTGGGTACGTATAGAAAGCTGCATTTGGAAAAAAGTACTTAACCTACTAATGCCCAGGTTACAATATGAACTGGGCCTACAATCTCTGCTATCTTATTCTGCATGGAAAATGATTTCATTATTCAGATCGATCATATACCCACAAAAATAAAATCTGTACGTCAATATATTAGTGGACTGATGAGTAATAACACCAATGCATATTTAAATGAATTGAAGCAGGAAGTTTCAGTCCAGTTATTGAAATTTTGTTCTTCTGAAAAGGATTTGGTTGATAACCCATTGAAGGTAAAGAAACGTTTAGGCCAGAATAACTGGATAGAAACAAGGGCCTTGTTTGTAAATATGAAATGGTTCAAGATTGTTATACCATTGGACAAAACTTTGGCTTACTTACCTTTTAATCTTAGAAGGTTTCCCAACCAATATTTTGGCGGTCAAACTTTCTAAGATTCCGTTGGAATCTCTATGTCAGTCGGGACCTACTTAGAATAAGAAATAAGGAGGCACGTGCAATTTATGTGATCTTAAAGGAATAGTGCACTCAAATATTTTATTGCCCTGAGCATTCAGGCATGTGGTTTTAAGCAAACTGATCGATCGTAAAAACATTTCCTATGCACCTCACCTTAGTTTTCTGCACTTTTACACATGCGAAATCAACGAGCAGGGTGCGGCCATCTTGTGCTAATCTTTTCCGTGGATCGATTGCCTTAAGTTCAAGTGCCCCTGAAGCTGACATAACTAGATGCGTGCGGCCCATTTCACAACGCAAATGCATGTCTCGTGTCAATTTTCTCTGTGCGCTAGCTAATGAAGTGTCTCCATGGAAATGGCAGGATGCCTCTTTCCTCAATAAGTATAAACCGATCATTTATCATCAGACAACATCAGAGTTGCTTTTTCAATCGTTTCACAGTTTTTTCTTTGTATAGCCTGTGACTCGTTTCTGCTGTGTTCAATTATCTTCGTTGCACGGAGCGCCTGCAAACAGATACTTATACTAGCATTACTATGAATTTCAATTTTGTTGTATAATGGCAACAATACAGCCCTACCAGTACGAGCCAGAGTATTCAGAGGTGGAATTACTTGATAGAGAAGGATACAGACGAATCACTGGATCCAGAGCCTAGTCGCATGGAAGACGTTTCCACCTGGTGTACCTGCAATTAGTGCGAGGTCGTGCCAACCGAGGAGGATAACTGCTTCTGCTGGGAAAACTCTGGATGCTTGGCCTACATATCGGAAGACGACACCAGCGCTATGTGTTACCGAGTTGCATGACTTCAGGGCAGCCTGCCTCACAAGGTCCCTGTTGAGGATTATGATGGTGCTTATGCACGAACTTCACGCAACAGTTCGCCCTCGCAATCCAAGTAACGAGTAAGTGTACTCTAGATGGGATGTCATTTTGACCACTGAGGCCACTAACATTTTATGTTTGTCTCCTATATTGTCGTAACTTTGATCTATCACTGAATGTAGTATGCCAATTGAATACATTTCTCGCGGTTTGGGGAAATCAGAGCGTTCACCTTATGCATCTTTCATGTTCAACTAAGAAACAATATTTCTCTGTGCCCCAAACATTATGGAATGCATGGGTGGTCACTTTCGTAATGTGCCTACACTTCAAAGCCCAGGTTGATTGATCCATGAAGTAAAATTTGTACGGGCAACTATGCCATAGGATACAGGGTGCATTTTCAAGTAAGGTTTGTATACTTATCAGGTTCATTTAAATACATTATGTGGGTTTCTCTTCCACGGGTGGTACAGGCTGGTGGCCTACTGTTCATTTCCAAGGTGGCTTTATGGGAGTCTTGGATTCTGCGTTCGACGAGTAATACCTACCCGTGTCATTGGAGCCATTCGTGCCAAATTCCCCAGTGAAAACGGACAGTACAGTGGATTTTCCCACACTGTGCTGCAACCCGAAGTATACAATTTGTAGTATATTTGTGCCATCAGCAACAAAATAAAATACAAAAGAGCTTTATGAATAGTTGTTTCAATTTCTCAGTGAATCAAGGACACGCTCACTTGTCTATGAGGGACATGAAAGAATGGTTGGTGCCCTTTTACGCTCACCTCCTCTGCAACAATCCATCCCCCCACCATTATAAACGGCCAAGGTGCCAAACACCATGTACACTTCAAAGGTATCTTCCGCACAGGGGCCATTGTTCACATGGCCTCCCCAGATCAAGTGTCTCCAGGCTCCTGTGAAGCAGACCCCGCCAGAAACATGTCATACATTCACATACACACCCACTTTTCTAATCCTTTATAAACCTCTTGATATTTATCCAGAGAACATCTCTGAGCACTGGAAGTCAACTCTTGATCGTGATACCCATTCTCCTGCTACTAAAATCCCCTGCTTGCTGAATCTAATGGTTTGTTAGTCAGGGTAAGGTAAGGTGTCCTATTAACTTCACTATATTCATCTCTTTCTATCTATTTCGACCGAATGTACCCAGTAGTGTAACCTTCACTCATCTCAATGACTTTACCATTGTCTAATGTTTTAAGTGTTCTGATCTCAATATATAAAACATTTCATCAGTGTCCATTGTAATAGAATCTCATCTTTCTCGGACCATGTCTATAAGCAGGTTTCCTTTTGATGCATGAAAGTACATTCAATGGACGAGTAACACGTTACGAATTGTGTCATATCAATCAATTCTGTATGACAGTTATCCCAGTGTATATTCAACTACGCTACACTGGTTTTGTTTCTTTTACCAAAAAAAACATTGCATAGAAAGATGTGATATAATTCCATCAATCTAATGCATACAGTTTTATTTTGTAATTATTTATATATTTTTTATATAGATCTTATAGATTTTTCAAGAATGCCTGCTTGTATGGTTTTGGGTTGCCGTTCTAGGAGCCATGTCAAAAGTCAGGGAACAATCCTGCATACATTCCCAAAGGATATTGATTTAATAAGAAGATGGGTTCGATATTGTGGTTTTGCGGTAGACGAGATTGAAAGTAGAGCCCAGGCTGCATTGGGAGACTTGAGGGCCAATAATTTGGCATCTACAGCCTGCACTTTACCGAGGATATGTACGACCAATCAAAGTACACAAAAAAGCGTTGACCCAGAATGTTTCATAAAATTGCTTCCAAATGCATGCACACGCTGCATCAGGTGAGTCCTGGATGATGAATTAGCTGTAGGCGGTGGGGTACTGAAAAGGTAGCCAAAGAACTGCTTCAAGAAATAGAGCACATCCAACGTAAATACTTCGGAACTAAAGTTGACTCAGAAAATTCTGTACCTTCAGAAAACCTCAAACGCCAACGTCCTAATAAAGACATACAAAAAATAAATGGCTACGTTGCAAAATACATCTGCTGAAATACCAGACCAAATATGTGTCTGTTGTCGCAGAAGGTTTTATAAAAAGGACATAAACATAGTGGAGATAGCCTACAAAATCGAAGACGCTGAAGAATCCTAATGGTTCCAATGAGCTTTATACCCAACAGCAAAAAGAACAAGTTACTTCTTACCTTGTAACGTTCTTTCGACGGGATGTTCCTCCGACGTATTCCTCATCTTAGATATATCCTTCCAGCTCTGCTGGCCTCGGAAAATTTTTTCTCTAGAGGGCGCTGCGCGTCGACGTCCCTCGAGTCGATGTCCCTCGACAGCCGCCGTATCGACGCTCGACGTCATCCTGCCTATAAAGGCCGCGCGCAGCGTCCGTTGCTCAGTTCCGTTTTGTAGCTCACAGTATTACTGTCTGGACTAGACTAATCACCCTGAAGGAGCGCAAGCTGCAACAACAAGGGAAGTAGAACTGCGGGGATGGATGGGAGGGTCGATGAGGAATACGTCGGAGGAACATCCCGTCGAAAGAACGTTACAAGGTAAGAAGTAACTTGTTCTTCGAAGGGATTGTGTCCTCCGACGTATTCCTCATCTTAGATAGGCTCCCATAGCAGTATTCTATATTCGGAGGAGGGAGTACTGACTTCACGCTGTCTTCTATTGATGAATAGAATGCAGTACAGCCCTTCCAAACCTAGTCTCTTGACTGGAGGAGGAATCCAGATTGTAAAAACGTGTAAAGGTATGGACAGACGACCATGTAGCGGCCGCACATATGTCTTTAACCGGCACGCCTCTTTTGAGGGCCGATGAAGCTGCAATACCTCTGGTCGAATGAGCCCTAAGGTTTTGAGGGGGCTCTTTCCCTGCCAGTTTATAACATTCCAGAATGGCTAGAATGATCCATCTGGAAATGGTCTGCTTAGTTATTGGTAACCCCAGCTTGTGACCTGCGTAACCTACAAACAGCTGGTCTGCCTGTCTTATCCTAGCTAGTCTACTAATGTAAAAACTTAAAACCCTCCTAGGGTCTAGTCTGTGTAACCTCTCTTCCTCTTTCCCCGGGTGAGGAGGAGGATAGAAAGATGGTAGGGTAATCTTCTGAGTGATATGGAATTCAGAAACCACCTTTGGGAGGAAATTAGGCTTCACTTGCAGGACAACTTTGTCTTTGTGAAAGATTGTATGAGGGGGTTTACAAGAAAGAGCTTGTAATTCGCTCACCCTTCTAGCAGATGTAAGTGCTATTAATAAAACAGTTTTAAGGGTAAGGAATCTTAACTAACAAGAATGGAGAGGTTCGAAAGGTGTACCCATCAGGAAAGTTAGTACTAAGTTTAAATCCCATAGGGGAACTTGGAATGGTCTTGGGGGATAAACATTGGTTAACCCCTTTAGAAACTGTATTACCAAGGGTAATTTGAAATAGGATGGTTCTTCCGCAGTACGCTTAAAGATAGATAGCGCTGCGAGATAGCCCTTAATGGTGCCAACTTGAAGGCCTGAATTTGCCAAATATAGTAGGAAGGACAAAACCATTGGTGTACCACATGAAAATGGGTCGATATTCTGTTCTCTACACCAGCTGCAAAATCTGTTCCAACGGCAGTGGTATAAAGACTTTGTTGCTGGCCTCCTTGCCGAAAGCAACACCTCCATAACATCATCAGGGAGGTCCCAATCCTTGTACCTCAGCCGTTCAGAAGCCAAGCGTGAAGGTTGAGGGTTTTGATGTCTGGATGGAGAACCTGACCTCCCTTCTGTGAGAGTAGGTTCTCTCTGAGAGGAAGTCGAATTGGAGGGCAGATGGACAAGTCTAGAAGGTCCGGGTACCACGTTCTCCTGGCCCAATCCGGGGCAATTAGGATCATGGTTCGCCGGAATCTTCTCAAACTCCTGATCATTTGAGGAATGACAGGGACCGGTGGGAACGCGTACAGAAGCGGAAACTCCCAGTCCACTATGAACGCGTCTCCCAGAGCTCCTCTCGGAGGAAATTCCCTTGAGCAGAACAGGTCGCATTTCCTATTTAGGCTGGTGGCGAACAGATCTACCTGAGGGGTTCCCCAAAGGGCGAAGATCTCTTGAAGGACTAGCTCGTGGGAGACTGTGTTCTGCCTGCTCAGAGCGTCCGGTGTCAAGTTCTTCTCTCCGGCTAGGTGAACTGCCGATAGAGAGATTCCTTCTTGGATTGCCCAAAACCAGAGCTGCATCGCCTCTCTGCACAGGGGTAGTGATCCTACGCCTCCTCTTTTGTTGAGGTAATGCATGGCCACCGTGTTGTCCGTCATTATCAGGACGTTCTTCCCTTGTACAGCTGGCAGGAAAGCCTTCAACGCAAGTCTGATGGCTCTCAGCTCTAACAGGTTGATGTGTAGTCTGGACTCCGATGGAGACCAACGACCGCTGATGGTCAAGTCGTTGGCGTGGGCTCCCCACCCCGTGAGTGAGGCATCCGTGACTACTGTTATCTCCGGCCAGGGTTGCCAAAACTGTTCTCCTTTCAGAATGTTCTCCTGACAGGCCCACCACTGAAGGTCTCGAGCCACCCTGCCGGGAACCTGAAGAAGCTCTGTCATTCTCCCTGAGAATTGTGACCACTGAGTCCTCAGTGCCCACTGGAGGGATCTCATTCTCAGGCGAGCCTCTGGCACAAGGAAAATGCAGGATGCCATGAGGCCTAGCAACCTCAAAAAGTCGAAGGCTGGGAGACGTTGGGCATGCTGGAACTTGGTAACCATCTGTAGAATATCTTGAGCCCTCACCTCTGGTGGCGAGGCTTTTCCCAGGGAAGTATCCAGGATCGCTCCTATGAACTGGAGTCTCTGCGATGGTATCATTTGTGACTTCTTTAAATTGAGGGAGAAGCCCAGTCTGTGAAGGAAATGGCACACGTGATTTAGCTGGATCTGAGCTTGCTCCGGAGAAACAGCCCTGATCAGCCAATCGTCCAGGTAGGGGTAGACGTGAATCCCTTCCCTCCTTAGACTTGCAGCCACTACCGACATTAACTTGGTGAAGACCCTCGGGGCGGAGGTCAGCCCAAATGGCAGTACTCGAAATTGATAGTGAGAGTTGCCAATTGCGAACCTCAGGTATTTCCTGTGTTTGAGATGGATAGGCACATGGAAATAAGCGTCCTGAAGGTCCAGAGATACTAACCAGTCCTGAAACTGAAGGGCCTGGAGGATCTGAGAAAGAGTGACCATCTTGAATTTGTCTTTTCTGAGGAATTTGTTCAATTCTCGCAAGTCCAAGATGGGTCTCAGTCCTCCGTCTTTCTTCGGAATGAGAAAGTACGGGGAGTACCAGCCCTTGTCCCTCTCCGCTACAGGTAACGGTTCTATGGCACCTTTCTCTAGCAGGTCCAAAATTTCCTGCAAGAGGAGCGGATCTGGAGCTTTCTGAGAGCTGATCCCCGGTGGATGACTCTGAGATATACGTAGGAAAGGCAGGCAGTAACCTTGGGCGACTGTTTCCAATGCCCAAGCATCTGACGTGACAGCCTGCCATACCGTCAGATGTTGAGTCAACCTGCCTCCTACAGGTGTCCTGTGAGGGGAGTCCTCAGAGTGGTTTTGGGGCGGCTGATGCAGATGCCGATGGTAAAGAGGCACCTGCTGTTGCTGCGGCTTTAGAATATCTACCCCGTCCACCTCGGGTAGTTCTTCTTTGACCCCTTTGAGCCGGTCGTCCTCTACCTCTTCCGAATGCGGAGTAGAAGCGAAAGGACTTGCCCCTCGCAGAGGTTCCTGTGGGACGAAAAGGAGTCTGACGGATTGCAGCTCCTAGGGATTTTGCTGCAGCTTTTGAAGTTTGCAGTTTCTCTAAACTGTCATCCGCCTTTTTCCCGAACAAAGAAGAGCCATCGAATGGCATGTTCAAGAGCCTGGCTTGCACATCTGGGGCAAAACCCGACTTTCTCAACCAAGCGAATCTCCTGGTTGATGTACTTGCCGCCATTGCTCTGCTGATACAGTCAGCCGAATCAATGCCCGTCTGGAGGGATTCGCACATAGCGTCTTTACCGTCCTGTATAATATTCAGGAACGCATCCCTTTCTTCTCCCTCCGGGATGCAGTCAGCCGCTGTAGAAGCACACTCCCAAAGTGTATGGCTGAACCTAGCAAGGGTGCAAGTAGCATTAACAGACTTTAACGCCATGCTACATGCTGAAAAGACTTTCTTTGCCATAGCATCATATTTTTTATCGTCCCTGTCCTGTGGGACTGTAGGATAAGCCGTCTTGACATCGGTAGAGGATGCTGCTTGTACCACCAGACTTTCTGGGGATGGATGTTTAGACAAAAACTCTGGGTCTGTGGAAGATACCCTGCACTTTGCAGACAGTTTTTTATTTACTGCTGGTATTACATCTGGGGTTTCCCAGTTTGTCATGATCTTTCTCTGAAGAGCTTTATGAAAGGGCACCACAGGATCCTCTTGTGGGCCTTTGTCGAGAATATCCGTGAGGTCATCTTGCTGGAAAGATTGTGAAGGTGCAGACCACCCCATGAACTCTGTAATCCTGGCCATTAAGGCTCTGTAGGGGGTTTCAGCATGCGCCCCCGGGTCTGGCTTAGCAAAATCCACCTCAGGGGAAGTGTCTAACCCACTTGCCTCATGTAAAGAATCATGAAGATCCTTTAATCTGCGCTCTTTAGAGGAAAATTCCTCTCTAACTGGGGTTACAGGTCCCTGTAACTCAAATGTGTCTTGTTCAGACAAATCACCCTCTTCTAAAATTGAGGATATAGTTCTCAATTGTTCTGAACTCATAAAGGGAGTAAATCCCATTTCCAAGGCAGAGGGTGCCGAACTTGTCATTATTGGCCTCGAAAACGTCGATGTCGTCGACGTCGAAGGCTTCGAGCGTGGCGTCGAAAACAGAGGTGGAGGCCTCGAGGACCTCGACAGAATTGGAATTCTACTCGACAATATCGACGCCATTGACGTCGAGGGCCTGGGGATAGTCACTGGATGTGTGGTCACCGTGACTTTTATTGGCGTCGACGCCGGTGTCGAGGCTGGCGTCGAGTCGACAGACCCGTGTGTCGAAGGTCCCCTCGACAACGGCGCCGAAGACATCGACCTCGACGTCGACGGGACCTTCGTCGACGGCGTCGATGGAACCTTCGAGGAAGGTTTGGAGGTCATAGTCCTGCTCGAGGGTTCGAAACGCGCTTGAGAGGTTTCTTTCGCCGGGTACTGCGACTCGCGGCGTTTTTGACCTTCGGGTCTTTCGACCAGAGCATCGCTCTCGGCAGTCTTCGAGGGGGTCGAGGCCGCTTTCTCGAAGACGCTCATCATATTCTTTCGGAATTCCTCCCATTCAGCCCGGGAACTATGTTTCGTGGGGCAAGGGATTCTTTTTGGCGAAACAGAGGAAGAGGAAGACGGAGAAGGGGATCTTCGACACCTCCTCTTCGAGTGCTTCGATCTCGAGGAGTGATGAGACCCACTCCGAGACCTGGAGCGCGAATGGTGACGAGGAGACGAATGTCTCGACTTCGTCGATGAAGAAGAAGCTTTAAAAGTCTTACCTTTCTCCAGCTTCCCCCTACGCTCCTTCAGGGCCTTAGCTGTCATGGACATACAGTCCTCGCATTCCGAACAATGGTGTTCAGCTCCCAAGCACCACAGACAATTTCTGTGAGGATCGGTCAACGACATCTTTTTCCCACAATCTCGACATTTTTTGAAGCCGGATCGAGGAGTTGTCGGTTCCGACGAGGAAGCCATCGAGTATAGATCGAATAACTCGAGGTAAATAGGATTAATCTGACTAAGAACTGAGCAACGGTATTCCGAGGCACCGAGTAAGCGCGGAAAAACGGAACTGAGCAACGGACGCTGCGCGCGGCCTTTATAGGCAGGATGACGTCGAGCGTCGATACGGCGGCTGTCGAGGGACATCGACTCGAGGGACGTCGACGCGCAACGCCCTCTAGAGAAAAATTTTCCGAGGCCAGCAGAGCTGGAAGGATATATCTAAGATGAGGAATACGTCGGAGGACACAATCCCTTCGAAATACAAAATTACTGACCCCTCAACTGTTTGCACGTACTGCAACAAAAAGCTTGACAATAACCAAATGCCGTCACGTGCTATCACTAATAATATTCCCACTTCCAAAAGCTCTCCAACAACCTTACTTGCAAGAGAGCATTATAATCCAAACAGTGCACCCATTTCAAGCTATAATACGCCTTCAACCGAAATCAGTCAAATTACCTCCATCCGAGTAACTAAAGGGCATCCCTGGCAAAGTAGTATATTTGCCATTAGATCTGAAATAAAATGTAGAAACTCTAGGAGTACAACGTACAACGACCAATAGATCAATCTTTGATTGCACTAGTTGATGGTGTGCCAAAAAAAAGAAAAAAGTTATTATGGCACCAACTAGTCGACTTTAACAAAGTTAGACACACCCTATAATATTTAAAAGAAAACAATTAATACTACAAAGATATAAACATAGAGGAAAACTTAAGAGAAACCACCCACATTATTCAAGAGTCACCAGCAACTGGCCATTTTGAACGTATAAATCCTGATACTGCAGCCAACATTTTAGACCAGTATACAATTCACCCACTACACTCCAAAGACACAATTGACGATGCATTAGAAACATATCAAATGCATGAAGCCAAAGGATCCCCAATGAGCATATGAGAAAAAAGTGTAGAAGCACGTTCTTTTTCTCTATACTTTCCTACAGGAGGAAGATATGATGAAAGATCCACGCAAATTAGTGCATCAGAATATTGCTCTTAACAAATGTATTCTGAAGACCCCAGATTCATACAAAATGCCAAATACATTTTCCACCTCCTTTTCGAAAGTGAATGAGCAACTCCCATGTTATGGAGTTGCACACACATTAAAAACAGGCGCTACATTTTTAAACATATCCACTACCCAACTGCTTAAATAAATAAAAGACAAAGAAGAAGTTTTGCAGTCAAGTATCACAAATATCTTGGCAAACATGCGTCATACAAAAGAATACTGGTTCTGACATCACGCTGATGTACGTTGTATGCTAAGGAACCTAGGCCCACTCACATGGTTTGTTACTTTACGTTGTGCAGAGTAGGCATGGGAGGACTTGCACAACTTCTTACATACTGCAAACCAAAATAAAGACAGAATAGACATAAAAACACCAGAACTCTCTTTTCTTGACCCTGTAAATGTATCAAGGTACTTTCACCATTGCTTCATTGCCATGCTGCATTTTATCTGCAATAAAACTACCCCTCCGCTCTGAGAAGTGCAACACTTTTTGGAGAAAAGAATATCAATCCAAACAAGCACCACACATCCACATGCTTTTGTGGATAAAAGATGCTCCAGATTTTGGCCATGATAGTGACACCATTGTTTTACAGTTTATTGAAAAATACATTACCGGCGACATCCCTTCAAAAACCACAGATAGTGACCTACATACACAAATCTTACACTTCTAAAAACTTAAGTGTGGCAAATACTGCCGTTGGAGATATAAAAACAAAGGCAAACTGTACCAAATGTCGCTTTGGCTTCCCTAGACCAGTTAGCAAAAAAGGACAAGTAAATAGCTTGATGTCTTCTGTTTGACACAGTGTAAAAGGCAAATCCCCTAAAAATACATACAATATTAAAAAGGTGACGAAGCATCCACGTACATCAATGATTACAATCCAATCATTGCCCTCTTGTGGAATGCAAACAGACATACAATACATTGCAGACAATTCCACTGCAGTTGCAAGATATATCACAGCATATCTTACCAAAGCTAAGAAAACTGAACTGAAAGACCTCTAGGATGATGTATCATCTGACATAACACTATGAAGAAATTGTACAGCTTCAATATAAAAATGCTGTCCCATAGAGAATGCGGGTGCTACGAAGCTGCAGACCGTTTAACAGGTACAACTTTATATGGCAAATCTGAACACATTTTCTGGCTGAACCTTGGTCCAGCTTCATCCCGGAAAAGAGTACTAAAATCCTACCAAGAGATAGAAACCATAGCCACAAATAATCCCACCAGCCAGAATATTTGTCTGTAGGACATTGGCCAAAACTACACCTACAAAACAATGTAACATCAAATGAGACAACTTGCAAATATTCAGTCTCAACTTGTGAAGGAAGCCTAGTTAAACTCACCAAACCCAGTCTAATTAATCATATAAAGTTATCATTTAAATCTCCACAACCTACAGAACTATATTACATGGTCCTACTCCAACATTTTAAACCTTGGAGAAAAGAAGAATTGCTGGGTACCTATCACTCATTTGAAGCTGCATTCAAAGCAAATGAAAGCAGTAAAACAAATGACAATTTCAAACAATACCAAGAAATGTTGGATAATGAACGCCAACGAGAGGAAGAAATATAAACTCAACTAGACAAAGACACTCCTGAGGGCAGTCAACCTTCCTTGGAGAAAGCTAAGAGCCACTTGGGGAATCATTAATTCTAAATGAAGCAGAAATAGCCATGACTGAGGTAGAAAATACCATGTATCAATATAAACAATCTGAGGAAGACTAGTCAGTGCTCGATTTACAGTTAAATGAACAACACACCATTTATTGAGAAGTCTCTCAAGAAATTGAACATGGTTTTAAACATGAAACTAAAACCTGTAACTGTAAAACTATAAACCTCTGCTCCTGTATGTAAGTGGAGAAGCTAGCTCAGGTCTAACATTCTTAATTAAAATAATCGGCACATTTCTACAAAACTTAAACAACCTTTCAGCTGTAACAGCCTCCACAGGTTTAGTGGCCTACAACATAGGAGGTGTAACTTTACACCGACTACTGCTCCTCCCCGTAGAACAAAAAAAAAAAAATAGAATACTACATATTATATGCAGAAGCTGTTACTGAAGTTTGCAGAATTCCGCAACAAACGAAAGTGCTCCTTATAAACTAAGCATTGTTTGCAACCTCATGTTGGCTTTAATTCATCCCAGAATGCAAAAAGTCCTAAAAACCAACTACGATGAACTGTTTGGAGGAAACCATGTTATTGTTTTCGGAGACCTCCTACAGTTAACACTAGTGAAAGGACAACCTGTTTTCAAAACGGTAGGACACAAACAATGCCGCAATACCCTCGGCAGTATTGGAAATATAAATATATGGCAACATTTTCAGTACAAAGAACTAACTCAAAACATGCGTCAGTCTACAGACCTCACCTATGCAAACATTTGGAAAGCATTTGAACTGGTCTGCTTACTAAAGATGCAAAATCCATCTTAAATAATAGACTAATCCATGAGCAATATGGATGAAACATCTGCTCTCGATGTCATGGAACAATTAACTCAATAAAATCTAAAATGCATGTCCTTAATGCGAACCATTGCAAGCTGTTGTCAATTCAACAAGACAATGTTGAAAAAAGAAATGCAACCCATACTGCATATCAGCTCCACAAACAATCTTGAAGTGCAGAACATGACACTTCCTATGTGTTAACAAGCAACAGCACGACTAAATAGCTTAGAAAAATTGGCAGCACAGTGTTTAAAGAAGGTATGTGTTACATAGCACTTTCACGCCTGCAGACACTCAATGGTCTCTTCCTAGTTAATTTTTACGCGAGTTAAGAGTAGATAACACCAGAAAATGCACCTTCTAATCCACAGGGGAGGAAGGGTGGGCGCATGTGAATCTAAGCAGATACAAGCATCAGAAATACGATTACGGTGAATAATGTATCCATTCTGAGGATTGTGGATCTGCTTAGAACACATGCTATGCATAGACTAGCGAGCTGTGTCTGGAGAAGGTGGTGGGTTGTGAAAAGGTACAGCAGCAAATAGATGTTTTAGCACTGCTTGTCCCACCCGGTGACTCTGCTTCAGAATGTGTGTCAATGCAGTAATGCTGAGTAAAAGTATGTATGGAACTCCATGCAGCAGCTTTGCAAATGGCGTCTAGAGGGATGATTGCAATAAAGGCCAAAGTAGCTCCTGTACCTCTGCTAGAGTGAGCTTTTGGTATGAAAGGCAGAGTTTTGTTTGATAGGGAGAAGAGCTGTATGCATTTCACTATCCATCTGGAGATGGAGTTCTTGGAAACGTGATCACCTTCTCTGCCTGGTGCTATGGAGACAAACAGTTGGTCTGTTTTTCTTAGCAGTTTTGTCTTGTTTACATAGTAAAGAACCACCCTCCTTACATCTAGTTTATGGAGGTTTTTCTCTGCTGAGTTTGAAGGATATAGAAAGAAAGTGGGTAGTTCAATGGATTAACAATGAGCTTGGATAACAAAGAAAGGGTCTTGCACTGACCAAGTTGTAGCTCACTGACATTTCTTATGGAGGTGATGGCTACTAGAAAAGATGTCTTTGAGAGTACCACATTGAGATCCCACCCTGGAGGTGGGTTGGAAATTGGGGGATAAAGTCTCTTTACTCCCTCCATGAAAGCCTTAACAGGGACTTTCCACGAGGACACCCTTGTTTTGTGAAGTAGTATACGTGGACAGAGCCGCTAGGTGAACCTTGATGGAGTTGAATACTATGCCAGAGTCTAGTAAGTGGAGCATGTAGTGAAGAATGTATGATGGAGTACATTCAATAGGGTTTACATTTTTTGACTGGTACCATATTACAAATCTTTTCCATTTGTTGAAGTAACAGTGTTTGGTGTTAGGTTTGTGTGCCCCCTTGAGGATTTCCATACACCTTTGAGGTAGTATTAAATGACCAAACTCTAGGACTTCAGGAGCCAAGCTGGCAGGTTCATAGATTGAGGATGTAGGTGTAACGTTGTCCCCCCGTGTTGGGTGAGAATGTTGAAGGGGCCTGGGAGCTTGATTGGGTCGCACACCGCCAGTTCGAGCAGATGTGGAAGTCAAGGTTGTCTTGCCAAACATTGGAGCAACCAGGATTATAGTTGCTTGTTCCTGGTGTATTCTGTGCTCAGGAACAGTGTCAGTGGAAAAGCATAAGCAAAGTTCCCTGACCAGCTCATCCATAGAGTGTTCCCCTTGGAGCTGGGTTGAGGAAATCTGGATGCGAAGTCTGGGCATTGTGCATTTTGGCTTGTGGCGAACAAGTCTAAAGGAGGATAGCCCCAAAGGAAAAAGATATTGCCACTAGAGTTCTTCAGTTAGGGGATCTCTGCTTAGAGAGTCTGCTAGAGAACTGAGTTGACCTGGAACATGTTGAGACAGTCGGAACATGTTCCACTTGAGTGCTCACTTCCACATTGTTTGGGCTAGCCTGGACAGACTTGGAGAGTGTGCCCCTCCCTGCTTGTTTATGTAAACCATGGTAGTGGTGCTGTCTGTGAGGACTTGCACTGTTTGACCGGTTAGCTGCATCTGAAAGGCTTGTAGGGCCTTGAGTACAGCTAGTAGCTCCAGAAGGTTGATGTGATTTTGGGCTGTGAACTGTTTCCACAGGCCATGCACTGTGTGGTGAAGGTAATGGGCTCCACATCCGAAGAGTGAGGCATCTGTTGTAACTATCGCTTGCACTGGAGGATTGTGAAAGGGTTTTCCTTTTAACAGATTTTCCTTTGACCACCAGCCTAGCGCTTGTGCTAGGGTTAGCGAAACAACCACTACATCTCACTGACCGCTTGCCCGAGACCATTGTTTTGCTAACCACTCTTGCACTGGGCGCATGCACAACTGTGCATGCGGAACATGGTAAATGCATGAAGCCATCATCTCGAGCAAGTGCATTGCTTTGCGTACGGTTATTTGGCGACTGGCCAGATACCGAGGTATTTGCAGCTGTATGTTTTGGACTCTTTCATTTGAGGGGAAGACTAGCCCCTCTCTGTTTTTATGATAGCTTCTAGGAACTGTTTGGGTTTGCTTGGAGCGAGACTTGATTTTTTATCGTTGATTGAGAATCCCAATCGGAACAAAGGGTTAATTGTCCTTTGGGTATTTTGCTTGCAGATTTGAGGTGATTCCACTGTTATCAGCCTGTCGGCCAGATAAGGGTACACTGGGTTTGATTTTCTGCATAAGTGGGTCACCACTACCGCTAATACCTTGGTGAATACCCTTGGAGCAGAGGCTATGCCGATGGGTAGCACCTTGAATTGGTAGTGTTGATTTGCTATTTTGAATCGCAGGAATTTTTTGTGCACTGGGAACATTGAAATATGAAAGTATGCATCTTTCATGTCCAAAGTTGCCATGTAGTCCCCTCGTTTTAGGAGTGGGATTACTTCTTGTAGCGGTCATGCAAAATGTACGACGCTTGACATAGTCTAGGACAGGGCGCATTGTAAGGTCTTTCTTTGGCACAAGGAAGTACATTGAATAGATACCCTTGTTACCTGGTTTGCCGGGACGATTTGTATGGCTTCCTTTAGCTGTTCCTTCTGTGTCATTGGTCTTGGTCTGTGATTGGGTGGTATTTGTATGAATTCTATACAATAGTCTCCCGCCACGGTGGAAAGTACCCACTTGTCTGACGTGATCCCCTCCCATGCATGGGTGAAATGAGAAATGCAACCTCCTACTGTAGAAGCATGGGAGGGGACCTGGAGCGGGTGGTCATTGCTTTGGTGGGTTGGAGCCTCTGGTGGAAGAGGATCTGCCTCTACATCTCGACCTTTTGTTGCCCCTTCGAAAATTCTGTTGGGAGGATTGCCCCTGCGAGGAACCCCATGATGAAGTCTGCCCGCCCTAGTTGTAGTTGGAGGACCACAGAGTTTTGTCCTCTAAAACGGCATGTATTAAATGTGCACCTCTGCACAAAGGGTTGTGAGCTGTCTCAGGGGTTTGAAGGTGTCTTTAGCACTTTTTTAGCGCGCCTTCGACCGCTTTTCCAAATAAGGCATTAGGCTAAATTGGCATATTTAAAAGGGTGGCTTGAGTTTCCAGCTTGAAACCGGATTGGCGTAGCCATGCATGGCGCTTAATGAGGGTACCCTCAGTTACTATCTGACCTGCATTATCTGCTGCGTACAGATTATTTTTCAGGATGCACCTTGCCAACTGTTTACCTTCAGCTACTGTTTTTAAAAGCAGTCTTTTCTAGGGCTCCAGGGCCGAGTATTTGCTGTGAGATCTCGTCCCATTTGTGGCAATTATAACTCACCTGGAGCGTAGTGTTGTTGGCTATACTTACTTGGTAAGCAGCCGAGGAAGCTACTTTCCTGCCCAGTGTGGGACTTTGTTTGCTCTCCTTGGTAGAAGGGGCTACAGCAGAGGCTAATGGTGTCCCCACTCTTTTTCTTGTGGTGGTCACAACGAGGGAGTCTGGCTTTCGTTGCCCCCTGATGTACAATGAGTCTGACAGGGCTGGTCTGAACATTTTCTCAATGCGAGGGTTGACTGCCCCGTCAGGATTGGAGTAAGTAAAGAAGGCTGAATGCACCTTTGGATAGATTGGAGCAGTGGAATTAACTGTGCTGCAGATCTCTTATCCCCGACAAAGTCCTTTTCAACTTGTGCCACCTGGGTATCGATTTTAAAATGTTCTGCAGCTTTTAAAAGAAGATCATTATACTGCAGCTGGTTATCCACAGGGGCATCAGCCACATGTTGGTCAAGATGGTCTGGAGATTGAATGATGTATACATCATCATCATCATCATAATCATAATATTGGTCTGTATCCTCTAGGTCCCCTTGGTCTGCTATTGAGCCATGGTCCTGCAAACCAGAAGTGTAAAAATATTATAGGTCATCCGGTATGGTCTGAGAGGTAGAGGTATTAGGCTGTGTTGTGTATAGGCAGAGTCTTTTGGCGTCGGGCTGTTTCTTAGCTGCTTCGCCTTGAGGGGGTCCTTGGAGGCTGGACAGTTGGTCAGGGTGTTGATCAAAAAAGTTAACAAAGCTAGACATTCTCCTCATTACTCTATCAAATTGTTCCGGTGTCCATTGAGTGGAACTTGGTAAAACTGTGGGAACAGGGGTAGGGAAAGGCTCTGGTGCAGAGGGCTGTTATCCTTCGGAACTGGTGTTTTTGAGGATAGGGGCATTGAACGGTTGGAGTTTTTTAACATCTTGGATTTGAGGTGAGTGTCTGCGACATGCTTTTTTAATGAGTTCTCTCATTTTTGAATTTCTAGAAAGGGCCGTCGATGCGTCTTTCGACACATGGTCACCGGCACCCGAGGACTTGTCTGATTTGCTTGTGGTGTCGGAAACAGACTTCAGCATCTGTTTTGGGGGCATGCCATGTGGCAAACACAATCACGACGGACCAGAGGACCGGGACTTTGGGTGTGTGCTTAGTGTGGCATGCAGTGTGGGTGCTTGAGCCACCGAGTGTCATCTCCGTAGCAGAACCGCAGGCCTGCCCGTTGGATCGCCTTCAGTGTCACCTAGGATGACAATGCTGCCATCGCTAGAGGCTCCCTCAACATCCATGGTGGCCTTGGCCTGCATGGCGTGGTGAGCCCAGCCTTTAGTTTTCCGGTCCCTTAGGGTCTTGGACCGAAACAGTTTGCAGGCCTTGCACTGTTTTTCGGAATGGTCCCTAGGAAGGCAGAGATTACGCAGCCTGTGTGAGGGCTTCCTGGGAAACTTCCTGTTACAGGAAGGGCAACATTTAAATGGTGTGTTTTCCATAGTATGAAAAGATGGCAGCTCAGCGATGTAAAAGGAAGAATAGGGGAATAGGCATTCTCTAAATTAGATTAATTATGACCTCACCCCACTCTCCCTACTGTGCAGGGCCGAGGCCCGTTGGGGCCTAGGTAGGCAGCAGTTAAAGTTCGTCAAGACGGGTGAGTAGTTGTCGTTGACGAATGATCTTGTCCTCGAAGGCCGTCGCTGCAGATCTTGTGGTGTACGGCCGTCGAAAGGATAGAAAGAAATTCTAAATTTAAACTTTGTATAAGTAAAGGGGTTAGCCAGAAGAAGGAACTCTGCAACTTGCGTTTGACTATGATGGCGGAAAAAACAACCTGAGGGTCCTCATCCCGTGAAGGACCATGGGTAGATAGCATTACCGGCACGCCCTGTCGACGTCCCTTTTCGAGTTTTGAAAACAAAAAATGTAATACTCTGCGTCCCCCGCAAGATATTGGTCTATGCAGATCCACAAGCCTCAGAAATATATATATATATATATATATATATATATATATGATTTATTAAAAGAGTATATTTTTAAGTATACCAATGAGGTACGTTTTCTTTGGTTAACTGTGTTTACTAACTGTACTTCACGAACAGCCCACCTGCCTAAGTCAAGGAACATCACCTACTCTTATAGAGGACTGGCCTTTCCTTTCGGTTGGAATACTGAAACTCTCTAGGTCCGAAGGGTGCGCAGCCATCACCATAAAGTTGTGCAAAAATCTCATTAACAACAGTACTAGCCTAAGCTAAATGTGCCTCTCCACATGAGATTTCAACTTGACACAAGTTAAGAACTCATAACCTGCTGTGCAGTGTCCCACTCACCTTTCGGAAATCGATCCACACGAAGAAGCCTGCATTGCGGTTTAAGAAAGGGACACCAATTGCTTCCAATTCCTCTGTCACATATGTTTTGGCTGCCTTCAGTCGAGCATGGTTGGTACACAAGAACACCTGATTGATCCAATCTAAAAAAAAATAAGTCATGCATGTAAGATGTGATTAGGGCATTAAAGGATTTCATTACATGCCCTGCCTTTGCATAAAAGAATTAATGTGACAACATTTTAATCTGGAGGCTGTAGATTTGAGCGCATTGATGTACAAGCACTCCAGTACTTGAATCTTACGGAGGAGGCCAGTTTTCTGTAGGAGTGTGTGATAGAATGGGGTACACGTTAGATCTAGCAACATTTCATGCTATTATAATTTTACCACAGTTTAACATTTATGGCGTTGCAATCTCTCCATTTTCCCTCAACCGACTCCACAAGAAGTCTGGAAATGTATAAAAGGAGTGGTACTTTTTGCATATATGTTCTTACTGTCAGAGATGATTGTTGATAAGGTTTCATGCTTTGAATAATCGCTTACAGTCAGTTGGGGTGATCTCATGAACATTTCTCATTATTTCGGAGAGACTTAAGAAGCCTGTGAAAAGAGCTGATCTTGAGTTCAAGAACATAAAACTCTACAAAAAGTTGTACGCCAACAAGCCATATGGGATCAAAGGTTTCTGGAAACAGGCCTCTCAAGACCTCTGCACCTTTTGAGGTGGGCAGACAAAATTTAATTTTGACAGTGGTTTGAATTTTTTTCCTTTTTATTGTGATCTCGCGATTTACGTAGATATTTTGTTTTATCAGTGTCAGTCTTTTTCATTTAAACATTTTTAATGCATTTTTGTTGTTTGGTAGCAAATGTCAGTGGACTATTTTCAACAAAAAACAGTGGTTTCACCTGCCTTTGTTAACTCACAGCACAGGTGAAGGACTGGCACTGAGAATTACCCTCAAGGTGGCTCATTCTACCAATCAGACTGTTGTGACCTCTAAGATGTGGAATCTTTCCACAGTACCCATAGCTAAAATGACAACTACACACTGGATTCTCTTTATTTGAACAAAAGGGCTTTGGAAAATCGGCCAGCCCAAATAAAAGTCTTGAAAATCTAAACCTAGAGGCTTTCCTGCTGCCTACTGATGAGCTTAATAGTCTTGTCTTTAGTGAGTAAAGCTAAAAAATCAGCAACTTTGGAAACTCTAATGGCTTCAGTGCACTTGTCAAATGCAGTCTTCAAAACAGTAGTAGGAGTCTACATTGCCAACAAAGCCTCCACTGTCAGTCCATTGGTATGTGCTGCCTTCTAGTGAGTCAATAAGAAGAGACCGCCCATAACAAAGAGATCTCCAACAGAGACTGATATGATTAGCGGTAATAATAACTATTTGAAGCAGTAATAATATATATTTGAAGAGTTTAGAGACATAGTTGCGCCTGTTGAATATTCCTCCTTTCCAGGGAAGCTTATAGTAAATAATATGGGAAACCAGCAATTTGTGATGTGTTTTTCCTTGAGTTGCACATTTGAGTGCTTTTCCTCGAAGGGATTTTTCATCAAATAGTACTTAAATGTGCTTGTTTTGCAGAGTTCAACATAAGGGGTAATTGGTATGGGTTTGTGATTAGGGGCTAGTGTCTAAGTGTGAGGGGCTAGAGGTGAATGACTATAGTTTGGGCGTTGATGTTAGTTGTGTGACTTAAGTGTTAAGGATTACTGGTTAGGGGCTAGTTTGTTTTATCTGCTTATATAGCGCACCGAGCCCGGAGGTATCGGGCTGCCTTTTCTTGAAGTACATAGTTACATAGATTAGATACAGTGCAATATAAAATACGTAGATTATATAAAGTACAAAAATGAGATGCAGTGATTTACCCAATTTTGAGAAAGGTGTAACATATATACAGGACATGGAGTTTTGCAGAATTTACAAAAGGACAAGATCATAATATTAAGGTGAGCGAAGCATATTTACAGGTCATGCAAAATTTTCAGAATATGCAAAGGCAGGTTGGATAATTGCATTAGGAAAGGGTACACTTTGCTAGAAGTGGCCAAAGTGGTGAACGTACCATTGTGCAAGCATAGGTCGGGAAAGTTGCTGAGGTCTAGGATTACGCTGGAGCAGGTGGGTTTAATTGGCTTGCTCGAATAGCCAGCATTTTGTTCTACTCCTAAACGAGAGGAACATAGGGTCAATTCTTAGTGCAAGAGGAAGTTTATTCCAGGTCTTAACTGCTAATACTGGGAAGCTAGCGCCTCCGGCTTTGTTTAGTTTGAAGGTCGGGATGTTTAGGCAGAGGGCGTAAGGGGATCTGGTAGGCCTGGTGGATTCTTTTTTGGAGAATGTATTCATTAGGTACTTGGGGGCTGAATTGTTGAGGCACTTATGGGTGATCGTGAGCGTTCTGAAGGTAACCCTGTCTTGGTTAGGGAGCCAGTTAGTGGTATGTCTGATATGTGTGATGTGGCTAGAACAGGGGATGTTGAGGGCGGCTCGGAGAGCGCTATTTTGCAGAATTTGTAAATTGTGGGGATTTCTTTCGCTGGTGCCCAGATAGAGAGTATTACAGTAGTCCAATTTGGAAATTATAAGAGCTCTGGCAAGGGTGAGACAGCTATTTGCGTTGAGGAAAGGTCGACAAGCATTTATCAGTTTTGAAGTGTATAACGTTGACGAGGCTGTGGCATTGATTTGTCTTTGAAGGTTTAGTGCAGAATCTAAGTAGAAACCTAAGGTTTTTACTGTTTTGTCTACCATGATAAGGTTGCCATCTATAATGAATGAAGAATATTTGGGGCCTAGTTTGCTGAGTTTTAGTTTAGAGCCAATGAGGAGGACCTCGGTTTTGTCGTCGTTGAGACAAAGGCCTTGGTTGGCTATCCATTCCTGTATTTTACTGTATATTTCATTTAGTAGTGTGGTGTCTGATTGGTAGTACCTGATAGGGTGGCGAGGTTTTGTGTATCAGCGTAATTTGTGTATGATACGCTTAAGTCTTCTAAATGGTCAAAGAGTAACTTAGTGTACATATTTTAGAGGGTGGGTGATACACAGGAGCCTTGGATTGGCTGAGGCGATAGGGGAGAAGATCCTCATGGATCTGTCTGACAAGAAGGAGTTGACCCAAGCGGCAGCTTGACTGGAGAACGAGGCAGCTGTGATTAGATGGTTAGATAGGATGTCATGGTCAACTAAATCAAACGCGGCTGATAAATCCAGTAGTAGGAGGAGAGCCGGTTTGCCGTTATCTCTAGCCTCGTCTATTTGGATTTTCAGATCTAGGAGGGCTATTTCGGTCCCGTGTCTAGGTCTGAAACCAGATTGTCTAAGGCCTAGAGGTTGTTTGTGACTAAGTGTTTGTGATTAGAGCTTAGTGCCTAAGAGTTAGCGGTTAGGGATATGGGTAGTGTTTAGGGTTAGTGGCTAGGGGTTAGTGAACTAGTCATAGCTAATAGTTGGTGTCAATGTGGGTAGATTTTAGGGTTAATGATGGGATTTAAAAATAAGAAAAATGCTAGCTTAAGTAGTAAAGTATTTATAATTGAAGAAATCACTATAGGAAACACACAGGGAAGTATCCAGGTTTGAAGGAACTGGAGGAAAGCCCCAAGGAGGTAACAGATTTGTAAGGAACCTTGGGAAATGGTACCTATGCAATTATGGAC
Organism: Ambystoma mexicanum; assembly: GCF_040938575.1. Classification (NCBI taxonomy): domain Eukaryota; kingdom Metazoa; phylum Chordata; class Amphibia; order Caudata; family Ambystomatidae; genus Ambystoma; species Ambystoma mexicanum. Next base: position 475,690,111 of record NC_090934.1, read on the forward strand.
AGTTGGGCGTTCATGTCACTTATTTGACTGTTATAAAGTTTGCGCCTTGAAACACTTGTGTACAGGCACGTTATAAATGACTTATCATATCTTACAGAGTTGCTAACAGCCCTATTACACCCTACACGAGTGAAGAAGGCGGCCCAGTTGGTTACAGTGGCTGTTCAACATATTAATACCTGCTCCAATGGGTGCAGAGATTATGGAGTGTTACCAAGGTAGGCTGGCCCCGTAAATACAGGTTCATCAACAACATTAGAATCTTGTTCCCTGAACTTGCTAGGCTGGCCTCGTTTTTGGCCACCTGGTTCTACTCAATCTCCACCGCATTAGGTCGATGTCATTTGCACAGGCACACAGCTCATGAAGTGTGGGTGTTGCAGGAAATGGTTATTGCTTCTGATTTCAACAGTCGGGTCTTCACACGGCAGTCTAATCTGTAACCCAAAATTCACTTAACCTGCTACCATGCTCCCTGTGTAGTGCAAAGCCACGTGACCTCCCATTGTTATAGTGTAAAAACATGTCTATGCGTTAGTCCACCAGACCCTCCCAATACCTACCCTCCAGCCCACTGTAATGATACCTCCACCACAAGTAACATATGTCATTGATTGACTAGCTTTCCCAAAATTCCTGGCTCAGCCTACAATGCACTAGTTGTGTCATCACTGTATCACCTCCTCCTTCCTGGCCTCCTGGTTCAGAGTAACTGTCAAGCAAACCTTTTTCTTTTTTTTTTTAAACTTCTTTTATTGATTTTACAACACATTTAACAACTTCCCCTCCACCCCACCCCGCCCACCTCCCTGGGTGCAGCCGTAGGTCCTTTCCATCTTCACTGTGTTCAAACTCGAGGGTTCAATCCAAGTCTAACAGTCTGAGGCGTTTGGGATACCACTGGACTCGAAAGTCCCCCTTAAGAAAGTTTAGGACCTCTCCCCAGTCTTTTCGTAAAGTTCTGTAAATTATTGTTCATTGCATATGTGGCCCATTCCAAGGCCACCGTTTCCCATATTTTGCACAGCCAAAGGATATTAGGGCTCTTCCATCTTTGGGCTATGATGGTCATCGCTGCCAGAGTCAGCACGACCCTTGCCTTTTCCCGGCTTCTGGGTTCGGATTCATTCCCTCTTGCTGTGAGGCCTAGCAGGATGAGTTCCGGGGGTCTGTCCCCTCCTATCCCGAATGCCTGGATTTATGCCTGTTGTCATTCCCTCCAAAAGGACTCTATCTTGGGGCATTTCCACCATGTGTGTTCTGCAGTGTCCTCCCTGCCACAGCCCCTCCAACACTCAGCCGACGCGCTCGGGTACATATTGTGCAGGCGAGCCAGCATATAATGTCAACCAAAGAGGATTTTGTACCAGGTTTCCTGTAAATGAGACGCTTTTTCTAACTTCGGTATCTTTCCCCATAGTTTACCTCATGCTTCCTTCGTAATCTCCTGTCCCAATGTCGGCTCCCAGCGCATCATATACGGTCATTGAGTCCTAGGAGTGGCATCCTCCAAGATCTTGTACAGATTGGATATCAACCCCTTTCACCCATCGTTCGTCAGTAGAAATTTCTCAAATACTGTTACCTCTCTGGTGGCCGCCTTTTTAATATTTGGATTTAGTACCCAATGCCGTAATTGAGCATATCTTAGTCTCTCCCACTCCCTCACGGAGAATTCCTGTTTGCATTCTACGAAGGAGCAGACGTCTTGTCCCTCGAATAAGTCCCGTATCACCCTGCATCATCCTCCTTTCCACTGCTTAAACGCTCCCTTTTCTGTCCCTGCTGAGAAGTCACCATTTTGGAGGATGGGGATAAATGGGAAGGGGAAAGTTGTGATCCTGCGCGTTCTCACCATCCTATTCCACGTGTCAGCTACTAGCTTCGTGATGGTTTTCTCATACAGGTGTTTAGGTCTATGCTGCTTCGGGAGCCACAAAACTTCCATCAAGTCATGTTGTGTTACTGCCTAATCCATGGCTACCCATTGCTTCCCTTCTCCTCCCCAAAACCATTCCCTAATCACCCTTAATTGTGTTGCCTCATAATATATTTGAATGTCTGTAGGGCCATACGACCCTCCTTCTTAGGGGACCCGATTAACCACCTATTGATTTTGGACTTCTTTCCCTCCCATATAAAGTCATTCATCATTTTCCTCATATCCTGGAAGAGACTTGTTGGGAGTGCTTCTGGTATTGCTTGAAATAGATATAAGATTCGGGGGAGTACAAACATTTTCACTGCTGCTATCGTTCCTATCCATGATATCCTCAGGTTCCTCCACCTCTGAAATTCCTTCCTAATCTCCTTCAGTAGTGGCATGTAGTTCGCTGCATGCCATCCCGCTGGGTTTGGTGAGAGTTGAATTCCTAGATATCAAATCTTCCTTGGGGACCACACGAACGGTGTAGACGCCGTTAGTGTATCCCGGTCTCCTCTTTCTAGGGTGAGGTTCATCAGTTCCGATTTGCTGATGTTAATATGCAGGCCCGAAGCTTCCCCAAACTTCTCTAAAAGTGCCCTCGCTGCCTGGATAGATTCCTGGGGTCTGGTAAGTGATAACATCATGTCGTCGGCAAAGGCTGCGACTTTGTGTTCCTGCCCTGCAACGGTTAACCCATGTATCTCCTCCGTTTCTTGTACTGCTTGAAGGAAAGATGCAAGTATATTGCGTACAGCAATGGGGATAGTGTACAGCCCAGCTTTGTACCCCTTCACAGGTGTATGGGTCGCAACACCTCCCCATTTATCATCAGGCGCATTAATGGGTTGCGGTAGTTTACTCCCCCCCATTTTAAGGTAGTCTCCTCCTAGGCCCATTGTTTCCATGACCAGGAGCAGTAAGAACCACTCCACCCAGTCAAATGCCTTCTTCGCGTCTAGCTCTAGAAGGACCGCAGGAGTGTTCGTCATCCGCACCTTTTCCACTAGATGTGCCACTCTCCTAATATTGTCTGCTGTCTGCCTGCCCCATACGAATCCGCCTGATCTGGGTGGATTAGTTTTGGTAAAATTCCCTCCAGTCTGTTTTCTAAGATTTTGGTATATATTTTTGCGTCTACATTTATGAGGGTGATGGGCCTGTATGAAGTGCATTCCATGGGGTCCTTGTGACGTTTCGGGATTAGGGTCACCTTTGCCTCTTCCATAGATGGAGTGATGTGGCCTGAGTTTTTAAATGAGTTGAAAATCTGCGTCAGGTACGGTATAAGCGTAGTGGCGAATGTTTATAGAAGGCTGCTGTATAGCCATCCGGCCCCAGCGCCTTGTTCTGGGGTAGTTTCATCACCACCCTCCTTACCTCAACTTCCGTAATAGGTCGACTCAAGGACTCTTGGTCTTCCTTATCTATACGGGGGAGCTTAAGCCTCTCCATGAAGTGCACCTGTTGTTGATACTGGTGGCTTTGTGATGTATATAATTCCTCGTAAAATCCTGCTAGGCGTTCTTGTATTCCTCAGTACGAGTGAGGTGCCCTCCCTTTTTGTCTTTTAAAGGTGTTATAGTCTTTCTCGCCCCTGCTTCTCTCAACAGTATTGCCAATAATGCGTCTGCCTTATTGGCTTTCGCGTAGTATCGTTGCCTGACAAAGAGAAATACCCCCTTCCGAAGAACCCCGAGTTGTCCAACCGCTCGCCTATATGTCCTGAGAGCAGCCATTGTAGGGGTTTCTGCTACTGCCTTTCCTGTGGTCTCGACTTCTGCATCCAGTTGAGACTCTAGTGCCTTAAACTGTTTATCTCTACAAGCTTTTGCGGCAATGAGCTCCCCCCCTCAATTCCCCTCCCGTCCCATCTAGTGCTCGTTTCCCTCGTCTCTATGGCATTGTTAAACTCGAAATATTCCTTTATCTTCCCTTCCATGTCCTCCCTTATCACCAGATCTCTCAGCAAGGTCCCTGGGTATTTCCATACCAAGATACTTTGCTTTTGCCTATGTAGTTCCATTTCCATGGAGACTATCTTGTGATCGGCTATCCCGAGGGGCCCAACCTCCACCTCACTCACCCTGCCTAGCAGTAGCCCCGATACTTAGATATAGTCAATTCTAGATTGTGTGCTGTGCACACTTGAAAGAAAGGTGTATCCCTCTTCGTCTTCTTTCAGTCCCCTCGACACATCCCGCAGCCCCCGCCCTGTCCATTATTTCTCGCACTTCCACTGATGCCACCATACCTCGCCGTCCCAGACCGCTACCTCCTGATCTGTCCCCCCCCCCATATTAAAATCTCCCATTAATATTATGTGTCCCCTCGCAAATCCCTCCTGTACTCTTAGGAATCCCTTCAAGAATGCGTCCTGACCCAAGTTACGACCAATGGGTCACCGTCGTAGACATTTGTGCAATAATGGAACGCAGAGTGTACGCGGCAAGAGGATGCCCTCAAAAAGCGAGCAAAATATGGCAGAGATGGGAGGATGATAATTGAAACCCCGATGCGATGACAAGAGCAAAAGGTATTTCATGTGTTCCCTCGCGGAAGTATTGATGGTCTGAGGGGTTGCGGCCCCAGTTCCCTTACCCTTTCCTTTCCCCTGGTTGTTTTCCCTCTTAGGTTTTCTCTCCCTTAATGTAATGTAAAGTGTTAAATGCAACTTTGATGCATGTTTAAAATCAAATAAAGTTTTTGATAAAAAAAAAAAAAGAATGCGTCCTGACCCATGTTTGGTGCGTAAATGGAAGCAATAGTATATGTTGCCTCCATTTGTACTCCCCTCACTATTAAATATTTACCACCCTTGTCTCTACAGATTTCAGTTCTACCTGAGGCATGGAATATCTGATCAAAGCCTCTCATTTTTAGTCTCCCCTGGTCCTTTTTTTAAGAGATACGTCTCCTGTAATCCCAGGACATCTATTCCCTCTTTTCTAGTAAGCCTCTCTAATTGTTTCCTTTTAAGGGTCGTATTGAGCCCTCTGACATTATGAGTTGACCAATATGTATTCTGCCCTTTGGTGTTCTCCCTTCATCCACCTTCACCCTCCCGTTCTGGCCCCCCTCCTGATTTCTCCTGTGTCGTCTATTTTTTCCTCCCTAGGTCTCTTCCCCTCCTCCAGTTATCCTTGCCTCCCCAGATTTCCCAAAACTGACATTTGACCCCCCTAACCCCCTTTCTCTGCACCTCTCCCTCTTCCCCTTCCCCCCTCCCGAGGGCATCCTTGTCCCTTCCGTTCCCTCTCCTCACCTTCCTCAGGCATCTCCGCCCTTACTAATTCCAAGTTGTTTACCCCCCTCTCCCTTCCCTCTTACATCCCCTAAAGATCCACCACCCCTTTTTTCACCTCTTAGGCTCTTTCATGTTCCCCCTCCCCTCCTACTGCTCCTTTCTTCTCCTCACTGTCCTTGCGTGGCAGGCCACGCAATAGCATTCTCCTTCTCTGTTTTTCGCCCACCGTGGTCTATTCCCATGGTCTTGGTCTGGAATCTGTTGTCTGTGTTCTGCCGTCCTGTTGGTCAAAGTTCAGATCCACTTGCAAAATGTCAGCTCCTTCTTGCATTGAGGTGATGCATTTTTGCCCTCCTTCCCACTCATAGAGGAGTCCATTTGTATCTTATTCCTCTTTCGTTGGGCACCAAGTACTGGAGCCATTTGCCATCTCTTTATTAGTGTGCTGTTGGCCAAGTCCCGATATAGCGCTATCTGCTATTCTTTATGCTTCACTGGTTCCTGCTTTGTTGCTGCTCACAATACTGCTTCCTTTTGGGCATATCTAGTGAACGCTGCCAGCACATCTCTTGGTCTTGCGGTTTGGCTTTCATTTCTTCTTCCCACTCTGTGGATTTGATCCATCTCGATTGAGTCTGGGGGGGCCTTCCCCCAGAAGCTCTGCAAAGATTCCTTGGACCACTTCCTTAAGCTCTTTGTCACTGATTCTGGAAGCATTTTCACCCTTGCATTGATTCTACCGGATCGGTTCTCCATATCTTCCATTTAGAGCTCTAGATTCTGCATTGTCTCTCTGTCCATCTCTTGCAAACCCTTTTCCAGGAGATCCGTTCTCTCTCCCAGTTGCCCTATCTCTTGTTGTTTCGCCCATAGGGCCACGTTTAGATCAGACCTCATTAGCTGGAACGGTTCTTGAAACGTCTTGTCCAGTGTGGACTGCAGTGCGACCGTTTCTCCTCGGAGGTCCTGACGTGACATGGGGGTCAAAGATTCTGTATTCTCTGGGGTGCTTCGTCCTGTTGCCCCCTCCTGGTTGCATTTGGATAGGTCTTTGGCTACTTGTGTGGGCCACATGGTCGGGCGGGTTCCCGGTGCATCCCCCATTGTCTGGCCTGTCTTTCCTGTCCTCCCCTTAAAACTTGTGGTCATGTTTCTTCTGGGGCTTTAGAGCCGCTGCTGCCTCTCGGGTACCCTTGTGGGTGTTTGCTATGTGCTTCCCTATCTTCCCAGAGGCATGTATGCCCTCTCTACCATCATTCCAAGAGAGTTTTCCCCCTTTCCACTGGCTGTCGGGCTCACTCAACCTCCTGCTCCTCGTTCCGTACCTTGACAGGTCTGATCAGTTCTGTCTTGCGCTTCTTTGCCAGTGCTGGGGTGTATATATTTCGAGCCCTCTCCACGGACTCTCCCACTTCGCCAGTCCGTTTTGTGCAGGGTTTACCTTCCTGGAGTGCTTCCCTTGCAGTGTTCACACTGCAGTGTGTTCGTTTAGTGGGTTCTACTCTCCTTGTGCCTCTCTCTGCAGATACACGCCTTCAGTGATCTGGGTGGCGCCCCGTTGCCCTGGACTTGTGGCCCATCACGCTTGCTATTTTAAGAGGATAGTGGGGGGCGAGGCCACTATCACCCCTTTGATCCGCACCGATTGCGCTTGGTCTTATACAGGTGCTGCGTCTCCCGGAAGGTCAGTGTTACGCTTGCCCTCCTTCAAAGCCCTGGGGGCACCACAGCATTCCCCGCATTATCTCCACTGGCTCTGCAAGCCCTGGCAGCACCGCAGCACTCACCGCCTTATCTCCGCTGGCCTCCCAGGGCTTTGCGGTCCTTTCTCCGTTCCTTCCGCTTCGCCAGCAGCTCTGCTCTTTGTCCCGCCTCACCGCCGGGGATCTCACTGGCTCTGCGCTGCTTATTTCCAAGGGATTCTGCTTTGCTCATTCTCCCTCGTGGGGGCCAGGCGATATCTCTCCGTTCCAGACTCGGCACTCCGTTCCTCCCCCGGTCTCAACACGCCGTGGGATCTTAGATTCTGGCTGGTGCCTGGGTCTTCGCCTCGTCAACTCTTTGCTTGGTGACGCTGCATATACTTTCTTTGTTCTTGAAACTAGGTTACTTCTCCCTCTGACTGCTCACAGCCCCTTTGATAGGCAGGCGTTGTGCAAGTTCTATCTGCTCCTTCTCCGATGTGTTGGCGGGTTGGTGGGTACGCCATGACAGTATCAGGTTCTGGGAGCGGCATCGGCATGTCTATTCAGTGCCGGCGGCCATCTTTGAATGCTGACAAGCACATTTTTAACTGATGTGAGATACATATTACACGATGGGGGATCACCGATATACAGGAACAGTCTCACAATCTTTCTGTCTGGTAGAGTTGACACATACTTTATTTATTGAGCATTTGTTAGGCGCCTGTACAATATACAGCATAAGAAATAGTACATTGGGCAGTCTTGGTGATATAAACAGAGGACTTTGGCTGTTGGTCATAGCTACCCAGAACATTGCAAGAAAATACTAGGATGCCCACAATGTCAAATGAAGGCAGTAATAATTGTAAAAATCTTTAATATATAACTCATATGTGTCAACAAAAAACATTTATAAAAACAAAGTAAACCCTGTAGACATTGTGTGATGATAGGGTAAAGGATGGTATTTTGATCTTTTCACAGGAATGAGCTTCAGAATTGTAGGCTCAGATTGGACGGAGTTATTTGGTAATATGTCAACATGCCTATTAGAGAGGACCTGACAGGCTTCCTCAAAAGCAACAATGGCTTTTGCTGAACATGCCCACCACTCGAAAAGTGGTATACTATCTCAAAGCCAAACATTACAATTCTCTCATCTTCTACCATATCATTTTAAAGAAATCCTCAAATCTACGTTTAATCTTTTGTGTGTCTGAGGGCTGTTTTAGCAGGTCATCATTTCCATGTAAATAATTTGTACAACCAACATTTCTCTAGAGATCCCAAAGCTCTAGACACTATGCAGGCTTGAATGAAAGATTAGAATTGAGTAACAGATGCACCAAAGTCACCATTACTAATAGTACTTGGAGACTTTAATGCTACAGTAAATAAAAGGGGTGAAACAGGAGAGAATATGGCCGTTGACGATGCAATGCAGGGGATTTTGCCACAAATGATGATCTAACCTATGTTTTGATAGCCACAGTAAGCTAATAAATATAAGAAAGTAGGGAGGTAGACCCATATGGGCATTGTGCATATTGCCTGAGGTTATTGGGAATATTTCCTTGATCCGAATGTCCCGGCAGAGGAGGCACTTCATTTCAACTAATTGGAAACTAGTACATATAGATCTTAGTTTGATGCCGATAGGAACACAACTTTGCTGGGAACAATTGTGGTTCTTAACTCATACGGTTTTGTGACAAATCGAGGTAATTCGTCCCTTTTCACAAAGGGAGAGACACCACCTTTAGGACTAGGGAGGTGAGCACGCTACGCAAAACCCTTGCACGGGAAAGTGACCCTTCCCCTGGGTACAAGGGACCACCGAGTAAGGATTCACCTTCATCTCCCTAATTGTAAAGTCCCAAACATTTGTGGGTTATATGGGAATTGAACAGGGTTATCAGGTACAGGGCCACTTTAAGGTGGATGGCTTGGTTTCTGACTAGTATACTACCATCTCTTCGTAAAACTGAGGCAATGGAATCTTCCCCTCTGTTCAATGGCGGGTTCTAAATGCACTTGCCGGGGAAGAGAAAGAGAATTGGCCAGAGAATGTGAAAAGCTGGCTTAAGCCATAGCGCAGAGCAAGGAGCCTCTCCCTCACCGGAGTAGCCGATTCAGAAAGCCATGCAGTCTGCGTGGTGGGTGGAATTGTTAGGGTGAATTCTCTGTTAAGGCTAATTTCCCAAACCTAGTGAGTCCCCCAGCAGCTTTCCTGGATTTTTGGGGTTTATTTTCTTTCTCCTGCTAAGAGTGAGACTCTTTTTCTCCAACTCTTAGGCATGATTTGAGAATGTCCTTTGACTTTGTAATGTGTTTTATGGGGTATGGGGTATTTTACTCCATAGGGCTTCATGTGTTTTTGGTATATGTGTTACATAGCACCCTCAGTGCAGTAACACAGGGGAGTCATAGTGACCCCCAAACATAGACTCCATACCCTGGGTCTGACTACTGTCTCCCAGGGCATGCAAAGTCACCATTGACTACTAGTCCAAAATTGTGAACAGAACCAGTACAAACCATCATATTGTGGAAGTACTGGTAGGGGTATTCGATTTCCCCTGGGTCTGTCTTTCAAGGGGGCACTGTCCAGTCCCCCCTTGTTGAGTTTCTAGCTGGTGGCAGTGGTTACCACGTGAAATATTCCACCAGAATGGGATTTTCCCATTCATTTTAAACGCACCACTTTTTTGGTGCAATGTTAAAGATACCGCTGGGTTATTTATTTAATATTTATTCCCCGGTTGGGTCTTTTTGCCAGGACTCGGTTTTAAAAGCCTTTAAAAGTGGTGCCACTCTGTCTGGGTCTACAGGATGTGTGGGAGGGGGGGGAATAGGCACCCTGGACTGAGTTGCCTTGGCAACTCAAGTCTCACTCTTGTGTGATTGGCCCAGTGGTGAGCCGCCCGGCTCACCACTTAGCATGTTTCACAGCTAGGCTGATGAATGGGGGGGGGGGGTTGCTGCATAAAAGCAGGGCTTTGGGGACTGGAACTTCAGAAGTCGCCACAGGACCTAAAGAATCCGAAGAGGGTAGAGGCTGAGCCATCTACAACGACGACACCACTGCGGTGGAGCCCTGCTGTACGAAACTCACCACTTTCCCGACGACAGAGAAGATCTTCTTCCAGGAGAGTCTTCTTCCCTTTGAGCTGGTGGGACCAACCAGTTTGCCTTTTTCGCCTTCCTGGATCGTCTCGTGGTCGAATCGCCCGTGCCAAGCACCCCAACGGCCGGATAGCCACGCTTCACCACTACCGCAAATAAAAGGGTAGTACCTTTTAACCGGGAAACTCTGCGGCTGGTTTCTTCCCTGGCAGTGCAACGACCTCCAGCTTTCCTCCACGTCGAGATCTTCTCTTCCCCTGGATGAAGCCCCGACTTGCACCCGCTGCCAGGAACAACTGCCCCCGCTGGAGCTTTCTCACCATTTCAGGTACTGTGTCCCGCCTGGTCTCCCTTGCAACAGACTGTCCAAGGTGTCCCGTAAATCCTTGACTCTCTATCCTGGGGTGACCTCGGACCTGTTAACATTACCTTTCTAACTTGATCCAACCTCTTTTTGACTTTCCTGCAAAGACTTTTAGTGCATTTCCACTGTGTGATCTTGGGCACATTCCGCCTTGCTCTCTCCAAGATTGGGCCTGGCCTATGAACTTTTTGCTCTACAGTAGACCCTGCCTTTCTTGACTTGTTGTGGTTCTTTAAAAGTGTTGGTATTGTGTGTTTTTCCTATTTCTGCCTTTTCTCTCCCTTTTTAAATAATTATTGGAGTGCCATCTATGGTTACACGCTCACCTCTGTTTTGCTAAATAAGTGGTGTATTAACCTAGACTTGTCAAATAATTAATTAGGGAGGTGTATATATTTCTAGTGACTGTGTTTGAACTTGCTTGACATATTATTGCCAGTGTATTTTTACAAGTGTGTTTTTAAATAAATAATGATATACTTTTATACCAAAGCTCTGGCCAGTGTTTGCTTTTACTACTGTATTTCTCACCCTAGTGTGTATACACTATATACTGCCTAACTCTTCTTGAGAGAAGTCTGACTGCTCAGCCACAGCTACCAGGTAAATCTGGGTGGTACAGACTGCTACCAATAGGGTTTACTGCTAACACCTGTAGTCTTAAACTTTTTACAGTGGTCCCTAAGGGAACTGCACAGGTTTCTGCCTAACAGAAACCTCCCAGGACACCCGCGGAAGGGAAACCCTGACATAGCTGGGACCGCTGAGAGAGGAAGCAACTTTGAACCACACGCGACTTACTAATGCAGTGTTCGTCCACGGGATCGGGGCAAAGATGCAGACTGCATAGTCCACAGTCAGGATGAATTTGCGGGTCCGCACTAGTTTGAGAAACAGTCTCCCCAGCCAAGCCCCATCACTTGAAAGAAGGTATTTGGTGGATGCCCAAATTCCAACACATGCCTATTGGGTCGCCACAAACCTGAAATAAACGGGTGCAGTTGGAGCAGGAGAAGACAACCATTCCATTGGAAAATGTACTGTTTCTGTTGCCCATAGTCCAGAAAAGGGAGGTCAATTATTGAGCACCACAAAGGCTTCCCTCAATTATTGGGAAATGGGGAAACAAATGGTAAAGATCCCAGGAGGTGTGGGACCCCAAGCCCAGATTTTGTCAAACCCTGAAGTTTGTCCTGGAATGATGAAAGGTGCCTTTAGAGCTTGGGACTCTCAAAGGAAACTTAGATTAGAACACCTTTATACATATTCAGAACCCCTTACATTCAAAGAATGTAAATCTAAATTCAATTTAGGGGAGAAAGAATGGTTTTGCTACATACATACAAATTTGTGTTTGGATTTCAAATGGAGAGATAAGGGATGCGAGGGAACTGACCTTCTCAGAGGAAGTACCTAAAAATCGTACATTTCTTTCTCTATCTTTCTTTCTTTAGGGCAGATGCTAGGTTAGCTTGAGTTTGACAGAGGACAGACTTGATTTGATGAACATCCTGACGAACACCAGTTTGTTATTTTGAGAATAGGGAATTCATCTTAGTGTTAGGGTTTAGAAGATTTTCTTTTAAGTTCAAAATAAATCATTTTGTTTACACCATGTCCTTCAAGTCTCCTATATGTGACTCACCAGTTTGCAGTGATGCAAAAGCAGTACAGGAGCCCATTCCATTTCTAGATCCACTGCATCCACTGCAGGCAGCCGGCACAAGGTGAGGAAGCCCATCTCTGGGCACTCGTATATTTTTGGACCAAACTAGGCCCCCAGGCCCACCATGCGTCCCTCTCCCACCCGCACCCTCTTCCTGGTCTCTGTTCCCCTCCCGCCTCCCAACCCGCCCATCCCCGCTCTGATTGGGCCGTGAGCCCAGGTCGAAAGGGTCTAGCGACCCTCCTCACACCGGCCCCTGCATCCACTGCAGGCAGCCGGCATGAGGTGAGGAAGCCCATCTCTGGGCACTCGTATATTTTTTTGGACCAAACTAGGCCCCCGGGCCCACCAAGCGTCCATCTCCCACCCCGCATCTTCTTCCTGGTCCCTGTTCCCCTCCCGCCTCCCAACCCGCCCATCCCTGCTCTGATTGGGCCGTGAGCCCAGGTCGAAAGGGTCTAGCGACCCTCCTCACACCAGCCCCTGCATCCACCGCGGGCAGCTGGCGCGAGGTGAGGAAGCCCATCTCTGGGCACTCGTATATTTTTTGGACCAAACTAGGCCCCCAGGCCCACCAAGCGTCCCTCTCCCACCCGCACCCTCTTCCTGGTTTCCGTTCCCCTCCCGCCTCCCAACCCGCCCATCCCTGCTCTGATTGGGCCGTGAGCCCAGGTCGAAAGGGTCTAGCGACCCTCCTCACACCGGGCCCTGCATCCACTGCAGGCAGCAGGCGCGAGGTGAGGAAGCCCATCTCTGGGCACTTGTATATTTTTTGGACCAAACTAGGCCCCCAGTCCCACCAAGCACCCTCTTCCTGGTCCCCTTTCCCCTCCCGCCTCCCAACCCGCCCATCCCCGCTCTGATTGGGCCGTGAGCCCAGGTCGAAAGGGTCTAGCGACCCTCCTCACACCGGCCCCTGCATCCACTGCAGGCAGCCATCGCAAGGTGAGGAAGCCCATCTCTGGGCACTCGTATATTTTATGGACCAAACTAGGCCCCCAGGCCCACCAAGCGTCCCTCTCCCACCCGCACCTTCTTCCTGGTCTGCGTTCCCCTCCCGCCCCGCCTATCCCCGCTCTGATTGGGCCTTGAGCCCTTCATCACTGGTCCTCCCAGGGCAGCCCTCTGCCCGGCAGCCCCCTGCGGCTAAGGGCCCCAAGGCCAAGGGCGGCTCCAACAGAGGCGGCTCCAGGAAGTGTCAGCAGGTGTCCGCAGGGGAAGCCAGTGGCCAGCCGTCAACCAACAACTACGAGGACCCGTAAGGTAGGGTGGCTTGGGTTGGGGAGAGGTACCTGACCACTAGGCAAACCAATGTTGATCAATGTAATCACCGCCCATTGCCCCAAACTGCATTGATAGCAGGGCCTCCGTGCCCAAACTGCATTGTGTGATCTCCAAACTGCATTGTTAGGCCTCTCTCCCACTATACAGGTGTCTCAAACTTAGCAGGCCTTTTGTGCCCAAATTGCATTGGGTGATCTCCAATCTGCATTGACAGCAGGGCCTCTGTGCCCAAATTGCATTGTGTGATCCCGAACTGCATTGATAGCAGGGCCTCTGTGCCCAAATTGCATTGTGTGATCTCCAAACTGCATTGTTAGGCCTCTCTCCCACTATACAGGTGTCTCAAACTTAGCAGGGCCTCCGTGCCCAGGTTGCATTGTGTGATCTCCAAACTGCATTGTTAGGCCTCTCTCCCACTATACAGGTGTCTCAAATTTAGCAGGGCCTCTGTGCCCAAATTGCATTGCATGACCTCCAAACTGCATTGTTAGGCCTCTCTCCCACTATACAGGTGTCTCAAACTTGGCAGGGCCTCCGTGCCCAAATTGCATTGTGTGATCCCAAACTGCATTGATAGCAGGGCCTCTGTGCCCAAATAGCATTGTGTGATCTCCAAACTGCATTGTTAGGCCCCCCACTATACTATACAAACTCTGAAGCTTTCCTGAAATAACAGCAGAGGCATTCGCAATGCTGGTTAAACGAAGCAAGAAAGCAGGATCACCCATGGACCCATGTCCCCCAGACATCTACAAATCAATCCTCGTGCAAGGATTACCAGCAGAACACTACAGAAACCTTCGAAATCTATCACTATCAACAGGGACTGTACCGAAGATCTTCAAATCAGCATACATCAAGCCACTCTTAAAAAACACAAGTGGTGACTTAGATGACCTCTCCAACTACAGGCCGATCTCTAACATCCCCTACCCAGTGAAACTTTTAGAAACCTACGTATATAAACTAACCCAAGAACACGTAGAAAAACACCACCTGCTGGACCAAGCTCAAATCGGTTTCAGACCAGCGAGAGGAACGGAAACAGCACTACTATCCATCTGGGACGACCTCAAAACTAATGCAGACTCAAACACTACTTCAGCCCTCATTCTGCTCGACTTCTCCGCAGCCTTTGACACAGTTAGCCACGACACCCTGACCAAAAGACTAGAAAACATAGGCATAACAGACACAGCACTACGCTGGACCAAATCATTCCTAGCAGACAGAACAGAAACCGCATGGATAAAACCTTTCAAATCCACTCCACAAGTTAAAGATTGTGGAGTACCACAAGGATCCTCACTATCTCCACTATATTTCAACATCTACCAGACTCCGGTCATCAGAATCTTCAAAAAATACAACTCAGATCATCTATAAAATGAAAGACACTGATGCCGACCATTCAACCCTAACCAACTGTCTAAAAGAGGTCTTCGACTGGATGGATGCCAACAACCTGAAAATCAACCCAGGACGACCGAAATCATGATCGTATCCAAAGACCAAGAGAACAAAACCACCATCCCATGGCCTATGGAAATGGGAAACGCACCAACACCATCGAAGGTAGTAAAAAATCTGGGAGTTCTAATGGACAACAACCTAACCCTGGAGCCACAAATAAATGCAACAGTGAAGAAATGCTTTTTCCTCCTCCGGCACGGCAAGAAGAATTCTACCTTTCCTCTCCTTCGTGCACAAAACACTCACTATCGTCGCCCTAATCATGTCTAAAATAGACTATGCAAACAGCCTCTACCTCGGAATACCAGTATACCTCCTGAAGAAACTGCAACGGATTCAAAATGCAGCAGCAAGACTACTCCTCAAACTATCCAGAAGAGACCACATCACTCCAGCCCTAAAAACACTAAACTGGCTCCCAGTAAAACATCGCATAACATTCAAAACAATGTGCATAACGCACAGAGCAATCAGCGGACAAGGAGCAGAATTCCTACAAAAGAAAATAATCTACAAACCAACGAGACCCCTCCGATCGAGCAACGAAATCCGCCTGAAACTCAAACCATACCTTAAGAAAAAACTTGGAGGCACCTCCTTCTACCACTTAGCCGCAAAAACCTGGAACAACATCCCAAAGGAAATAAGAAACACTGATGATCACCTAAAATTCAGGAAATCACTAAAAACCTGGCTCTACAACACCACAGACTAAACCTGGAAACCGAAACTGGAAAAAAGGATAACTAAACCGAAAAGATACAGACATCCCTGACCCGGGAGAGTAAAGCCCACGGCAGCTGGACGGGTGACACCGGATAGACAGGAACACAGGCGGCACGCACGGAGACTGAGTCAACTAACCCAGACAATCCCACCAACACTTTCGCCCGCCCCTTCATTTAATTACCGCCAGATACCACATTAGTGTGGAATTATCGAGATATTGGCAATCACCCCACTACCTGAGAGGTTGTCATTGGCAGGTGTACTGGCCACAGGAGTATGAATGGAGGATAAGGGGAGCTATGAGAGAGCATGTTAGAGGCGGGGGATAGAGGAGTAAGGAACATGTATGCCAGTCAGACCCAGATCAGGACAGAGCCGCAACATGGGAGACTAGGCAAGCCGAGCGCTTCAATTCAGGATAGAGATGCAAACTAACCAACCCTACTAACAATTTCCTTTTCTGCATACACCTCTCAAACTCCAAACCGAACGCAACCGAAACCTACAGCACAACAAACCGCACAAACCTCACTACATTGCAACAACAAAACAAAAACACACAGTCTTGCACAACAGTACACGACGACTACCGGCCGCAAACACCCCAGGCCCTGCCAACAGACCCACCGGGCTGAGGCCGCCAACAGCACATCACTGCTCTCTTGCACTTTTCCTGCTTCCTCCCACAAACTCAACCTCCCCTCCTCTTTCGGAGCCGCCAGAGCGCCAAGGGACCACTCCGTTGGTGATAGTGCACGGTACAAATGTCCTTTAACATTAACCTTAACATCAATTGATCAATGAAGTTGCCTTGGTAAATCATGTTGCACCTATGTATAGTGAGCCTATTCAACTGGGCAAAGACACCACGACCTCAGGAAACAGTAGCTTTGCTACTTATTCTGCATTTCAAAGCAATGGGAGCATTAGTGAGTGCTATTCAAAGTCAAAAAAGAAAAAAGACCACGCCCCAGTTTTATCTACTCAGGTTTGTAAACCCATGCGGAAGACTTAGGCTCCTGTAAGGAGGTTCTTAATTGCAGTAGACATGAGAGCGGTGGACCCAGAGTAATGGAAACAAGATATTGTTTACCAGATTTATAAAAAGGGTAAACCTTTGTTAGGTAAGATTTTCATACTACTGATAAATCTTCCTGGCTTGTGTCAACCCCAGAACTTTCAGATTTTACTGGTGGATTATTTTTCCTTATACCTCTGTGAGTGGGAACCTTTTTCCACACTCGCACAATCATGTACTCTTTTTATGGGTGTTATTTCTAAGACTATCCATAGTGTAATTTAAAAGTTATCCTCTTTGACAACTCTTTGGCAATAAGTGCCTATTGTTGCCGGATTGCCCTAAGGGCTCCCCTTTTAAGTTTCTCTGGCTAAGCTTGTGAAAACTACAGTTCCAAAGTGTAGAAAGGATCTTTGGATTCCTTTTCCATTTTGTTAGGTGAGACCAGCACCCCCACCTTATGTGGATAGCTGGGGAGATACTGAGTATCCCCTTTCTCATTTTAAATGTAATATTTATGTTACAAGGACAAACGTACCTTTAATGGATGGTGGCATGAACCTTTTTATTAATTCGGTGCACCTTTACCGCAGGCTGTTTGCACAGCCCCAGTAATGGCACCCATGGGGGTGCTTGTTTTACCAAAATGAGCCCCCATCTTGTTTTTTTGTCATTATAGTGTTCCGTGTCCTTTCTTGCTCCTTCTCCTGACATCCAGGGTGGGATATCTTTGGTGGGAGTCCTGTGGACTCCCCACCCAGGCTTCAGAGTGT
Organism: Ambystoma mexicanum; assembly: GCF_040938575.1. NCBI lineage: Eukaryota > Metazoa > Chordata > Amphibia > Caudata > Ambystomatidae > Ambystoma > Ambystoma mexicanum. Next base: position 475,707,403 of record NC_090934.1, read on the forward strand.
CTGTGAATGCAGGAAGTGAGGGAGGAGTCCAAAACTTTGCATCCCTTTGTCTTCCAGCCTGAGTGCGAGATTCCAGTTGAAACTGGGAGGCTGGCTGTCCTGAAAGGATTGTCAACCCCCCAAGTTTGAAAGTTGCAAGGCTGTTTGATTTGCTGGGTTCCTGCATAAAAATGTGATCCTGGAAGCTGAAGGGGTAGTCGAACACTGGAACCAAAACCGAAGAGGAAAATAAAGAATTTGCAGCTGAAACAATGTCCAGTGACCAGAGAGCCCTTCGTTCTAATCGACCTGGGGACTCGGAAAACAACGACCCAAAACCAGAGCATGCCGAGTCCCAGTAGACTCAAGACGACCTGCATTTTGAGCCATCCCAGTAGACTCAAGACGACCTGCATTTTGAGCCATCCCACGCCGTGCTGCGACCTTGCAGGGCTGCAATAGTGCAATACCCTGGGACCTCGTGCCATTGTGCGGTGCACGGTCTTCCGAATTATGAATCTCGCAGAAACTTTGTGGGCATTCTGCTGCATCTCCAGAGGCACGATTCCAGTGGAAGAAGTCCCCTCACCAGAGTGTTGGAACTTGCAAACGACAAGAACCAGGAAAGGAATATTCAGTCTTCTTCTGTGCTCCTGAAAAAGGAGCCAAATCCAGAGAGCCACATCCAGCCGTGAGAAACACCTTGCCTAGAGCCTTCCCCATGATCATTGCTGCAAAAGTCCTTCCAGTGTCTTGTCTCGATGAAGGAATTCAACGATCAGGTATTTGGCTGCAGATCCTGAAGTCCTCCTGCTGAAAAATGTTGTTTTGTGCTGAGGATACTGTGCCGATACTTGGGTATTTACTTACCTCAAGTCTCTTGTGATTCCCAGGGAGTTTTGGGGTGTTTTCTGTGATTGGGAGGCCTCTCAACCAGTTTCACCGAGGCCCACTGCTGGAATTCTCCTAGGGTGTCTTCTGTGAAGCCCCTGTTGGACCCTCAATTAACTCTAAAGTAAAGTACTTACTTGTTTTAACAGTCTTCCTTAGGAACTCTGAATTTTGCTACTTAAGAACCTATCCTGACCTGCCTGTTGGACACTAGACCTTGGAGACCCCCCCACCCCATCTGCCATTGGGAAGAACAAGTTACTTACCCCTGGTAACATTCTTTTGATTGGATGTTCCTCCTGCGTATTCCTCATCTTATGATAAATATCTCTCCAGAGTTGCTGCTTCGGAAAGAAAATTTGACAGAGGGCGCTGTATGCAGTGTCGTTGAGTCGATGTCCCTCCAGGGCCTGAATTTGATGGTCGACATCTTATTCAGTATAAATAGCACATGCACTGCCCGTTGGCTTCAGTTCTGTTTTCCCATCAGAAGAGGAATTACCAGGCGTACCTACCCAAGACAGTAGGCTCACAGAAAGCGTTAAGTGTAATAACATGTAAAATGTACAACGGGGAAGGCTGGGAGGGGCGATGAGGAATACGTTGGAGGAACATCCAATCGAAAGAACGTTACCAGGGGTAAGTAACTTGTTCTTCGAATGGATTGTGTCCTCCCACGTATTCCTCATCTTATGATAGACTCCCAAAGCAGTAATAATTTGAAGGTGGGAGTACCAATTAAATTCAGATCCAATCATGGACCGAATGGAGAAAGGCTGTTGCAAAAAGTCCTCCCTGACTGGATGAAGAATCCAGACAGTAATGTTTTACTAATGTATGGATAGACGGCCTAGTGGCTAATTTATTGGGACACCCCTTTGAAGAGCTGCAGATGTTGCCATGCCCCTTGTGGAATGAGCCCTTAAGCCTTCCGGCGGGTCCTTGCCCGCTAGTCTGTAGCATTCGCCAATAGCCAGGATAATCCATTTGGATATTGTTTGTTTGGTGACCGAAGGCCCAATTTGGGACCGGTATATCCAATGAAAAGTTGGTCAACCTGGGGAAATTTTGCCATCCTGGATATATAAAAACAGAGCCCTTTTTGGGTCCATTCTATGTAGTCTCTCCTCCTCTTTTCCTGGATGAGGAGGTGGATAGAAAGTTGGTAAGGTAATTTTTTTGTGACCAGTGGAAGTCAGAGACTACCTTTGGTAAAAAAAGAAGGTTTTACTCTGAGAGTGAGGTTGTCTTTATGGAATACCATATGAGGAGGTTTGCAAGAAAGAGCCTGCAACTCGCTTACCATGCCGCTGATGTTATTGCAACAAGCAAGATGGTTTTTAATGTCAAGAGCTTTAAAGGACATGAGTGTGGGGGCTCAAAGGGAATGCATGTAAAAAACTTTAACACAATATTGAGATCCCATACAGATACATTGAATGGAAATGGTGGGTATGCGTTAGTGAGGCCTTTCAAGAATTGGACAATCAAAGGGATCTTAAAATATGAATCCTCCCCCGAGGAGTGCTTGAAAATAGAAAGCGCTGCTAGGTAACCTTCAATGGTTCCAATCTGGAGCCCCAGATTGGCTAAATGCAACGGAAAAGAGAGCACCATAGGTGTGTCACATAGAAATGGATCCACATTCTTATCTTTGCACCAGTTGCTGAATTTATTCCAACGGCACAAAGATTGTGTTGCTGGCCTTCTGGCCGAAAGCGAAATCTCCATTACGTCATCCGGGAGGTCCCAATACTTTTATCTCAGCCTTTCAGAAACCATGCGTGAAGGCTGAGTGTCTTGACCTCTGAATAGAGATCCTGACCTTTCTTTTTCGAGAGAAGATCCTCTCTTTGCGGAAGACGTATTGGAGGGCAGATGGACATGTCCAGAAGGCCCGGGTACCACGTCCTCCTGTCCCAATCCGGGGCAATCAGGATCATGGATTTTCCGAACTTCCTCAATTCCCTGGAGCAGTACCATTCGCACTTCTGGTTGACACTGGACTTGAGGGGTTCTTCAAAGGGTGAAGATCTCTTGAAGGACTTCCTGAGCTAGTTCCCAATCGTGGGAGACTGTGCACTGCCTGCTCAGAGCGTCCGCCGCTGTGTTCTGCTCCCCGGCTAGGTGAACTGCTGACAGAGACAGAGATTCTTTCTTGCATTGCCCAAAACCAGAGCTGCACTGCCGCTTTGCAGAGTGGTAGTGACCCTACACCTCCTCTCTTGTTGAGGTAGTACATGGCCTCTGTGTTGTCCGTCATTATCAGGACAGGCTTTCCCCGTACAGAGGGCAGGAAGGCCTTCAGCGCTAGTCTGATTGCCCTCAGCTCTAAAAGGTTGATATGTAGTTTGGACTCTGGAGACCAACGACCGCTGATTGTCAGATCGTTGGTGTGGGCTCCCCATCCCGTGAGTGAGGCGTCCGTCACTACCAATATCTCCGGCCATGGCTACCAAAAAGATTTTCCCTTGAGAATCTCATGAAAATCTGTCACTCAAGCATGCCGTAAGTCACCCGAAGCATTATCTCGGAAAAATGAACTGAAACCAACGGTCGCTGCATGCGCTATTTATACCGATTATGACGTCGAACACAGGCCCTCGAGGGACATCGACTCGACAACACTGCATACAGTGCCCTCTGTCTGTCTAGAAAATGTTTTCCGAAGCAGCAAAGCGGGAGATATATTTATCATAAGATGAGGAATACTTGGAAGGACACAATCCATTCAAAAACTCATGCTCCAAGAATAAGGGAAAGACTTCTAAGGATTGGGCCTTTTGCCTAGAAAAGAGAATACGTTTTTAAAAGTTACTTACTTGCAAAAGAAATTGGTTGGCAACTGTTTTTCTGAGAGTGAACAGTTACAACAGTTATTACTTACCTTAGAAATGTTCTGCCATTCTGAAAAGTATATATAATATTTTACGTACCTTAGAAATATTTTGCCATTCTGAAAGGTATATGTAACGTCTTGTTTTCCTTAGAAACTGTTTCACCATTCTAACAGAAAGTAGATGTAAGGTTATATTACTCATCTGTGATTTTGCTGTGCCTCTTCCCAAAAGTAATGCTGTTGGTTTCACTTCACTATTCCTGTTAGGATAATAAATGTACGAGTGTCTCTCAACTGTCTTGCTTTCCCCGACTTGCTCTTAGCCTGTCCAGAAAAAGTCTGTCTTAGGTTTTACCTACCTAGAATAACTGAGTCCTTCATAAAGTGTAACCCTGGGCTTTGCTTTCCTTGGTCTGTTGTAGAGAGACACAAAAACAGTCTTTGGTGTATACATGCCTTTAAGTTGCTTACAGCTCACGTAAAAAGTGTATAGGGTTTACTTACCTTGAGTATAATTGTTATCCTAACATAAGTTCAAGTTAATGCTTCCCTTAGTCTGTGAACTGAAAAGCAACTGAAACTGAATATTACACCCCAAGGTCCAACTCCCCTAGAATAACTGTTATCCTGAATCAGAGTTATAGGTTTATACTGTTCTTAGTATCTGTGTTTCACTAGATCAGAAAAGTATATTGTCCAGTTGACTTACTATGTGATTTCTTGCGGAGCGTCACAGTACAACCGACAGGGTCTACAACCCTGGAATTACTGTAAAGTAATCTGAAAGTAACTTATGGTTTTACTCCCCAAGAATAGGTGTGACCTATACTGAATGTGTTGTAGACGGTCTGATTTACCTAGAAATGCTGTTTTCTAAATAAGGTCTATGCGTTGGTCTGTGTACTTTAAAGCATAGTGGTGCGTTTTTATAATTGTGGGTATATATAATATGATAGTACTTATTTCCCCCAAAATGTACCTGGCCTACTTGTATTTACATAAACCATTTATTTTTACAATACATAGTGTGTCAGTGTTTCTTTGGACCATTTGTATTTTGTACCGATTCTACAGCCCTCTCTCCCTTCTAAGATAAGCCTGTCTGCTCCGTCTAAGCTACCCTAAACTCAGGTGGTACAGCCTTTTACTAAGAGTGGAATCTTGTACTGCCTCAGTTAAATGGCTTTACTAAAGTTGGACTTCAGAAAAAATGTCCCAACAACCTTCTTCACCGACATGTTACAGACCGATCTCTCTGTAATCGACAAAGATTTACACGTGATTCAACACCTTTATTTGATAAAACACATCAGGGTGGCTGGAATGAACTAGTTGGATGAGGGAATGTCAAAACCTGATAGTTTATCGTTTTAGGTTCATCAAACAGTGGCTAGGATTAAACAAAAAGGTGTTGGGTTTATTAGTTCTCGGGGTTTCCCTAGTCCTCCGAGAATAAAGTTAAATCTCCTGAATAAGCTCCAACCTGTCCTTTCAGCCCAAATATCCTATGCGTTAAGGGGTGGGATGAAGGCCTGAAGTACCTAGGTGTGCCTGCTACAACTCAAAAGGATACAGCTATACGGAAAGTGTCAGGGTGCAGAACTAATTGGGTGTAAGGGCCTATGTAACAGGCTTCAGTCTCCGGGTCTTGATAGTATCAGGGATATAGCACCCAGATCGCTTTTTGGCTTCTCAGTCTCAGGGATATAGCACCCTGCATGCATTTTGACTGATTCCTGGATTTGGGTTTCATTTTGGCACAGTATTTCACCAACAGGTCACCATCAGGGCATTGAGGCAAACAACTCCTATCAGCAAGTACTTCTTCACCCACTCCCCAAATCCTGCCTTAGGGGACCATCTTACCAGCAAGTATTTCTCCCCTGCTTGCCAGGATATTACTGGTAGCTTTCTGTTGGGGCAGAATTCAATGTTTCGGGTTCTTTTGCCAAACGCTGTGGGTCCCTCAAAGTTTCTCCATGTTTTTTTTATTTTATTTTTGTCACTAGAGGCATTTCTACAGAGGTTCCCATGTCACTACAATCCGTGTTCTGATGTGCTGCCCTTATGATGCCATATGGCGACCAGGGCAGAGGTGCTTTTTCCGTTCCCGATTCAGAGTTTGGTAGAAAGTAGGTGAGAGCTGTAATTTAGTTTGAGCTGTAACAGGGTTGTAGCCATTGGTTTTCTGAATTTGTAGCCCAATGCACATATATGGTAGACATTGGGGCACTCATGTCATCGTCTTATTCCTTTTTCAGAAATCACACATTTCTGTTTAAGGTAAGACAATGTAAAGCAATACTACAAAAAGTTATCACTAACAGATATTCAACAAAACAAAAAACATGCCCACACGTTTTAAAATCTGGATATAAAAATAAAATGAACATGTGTTGCACATAAAATGTCTAAAACATTATGCTTGACCCAACTTCAAATGATTGCTTCTGATGTACGATGCACAATCGATCAAATCAGCAGCAGACAATGTGACATCAAGGGATGATTCGGTTTTCAAAAACACTAGGGCATCCAACAAGTTTAAAATCATATTACTGCCGAGACTGGAACGATACATTTCCTGCTTGCCTCGGAATAAAACGGGCAAAATGTAGATCACATTCTTTGGCTCGGTACACACAAGGCATTTATCTGCAAAGTTCATGCTCCAGGCTTGGATCTCCAAATATAGGTTATTGATTCTGGTGGAGTCCTCATCGTAGCACCCTGATAGGGTGATGAGAACCTGGGTATCGTCAGCATAGTTTGTGTATGCGACACCCAGGTTATCTAGATGGTCAAACAATAGCTTAGTGAAGATATTGTATAGGGTCGGCGAGACGCACAAGCCTTGAGGGACGCCGCAGGTGATGGGGACAGGGAGTGACGAGGCCCCCAGGGAGAAGACCCAGGTGGTTCGGTTGGCTAGGAAGAACTGGATCCAGGCAGTTGCCTGGTTAGAGAAGGCCGCTGAGGTCATCCGATGTTCCGTGAGGATCTGATGGTCAACGAGGTCGAAGGCTGCGGATAGATCTAGCAGTAGGAAAATGGCTAGATTACCCTTGTCCTTTGCCTCGTCCATCTGGAATTTTAGGTCCAGTAGGGCTGACTCTATTCCGTGCCTTGGCCTGAAGCCGGATTGTCTGAGACCCAGGAGGTTGTTGTCTTCCAGGTACTTCTGGATTTGTAGGTAGGCCACTCTGTCTAAGATCTTTAGGATGTAGGGAACGGTGGTGATAGGCCTGTAGTTGGTTGGGTTATTGGGGTCTAGATTCGTTTTTTTTAGTAGTGGCATGACCCAGGCCTCCTTGAGGCTGCTAGGCACTGAACTTGATTTGACGGATGCGTTGATAAGGGCTGTTATGAAGGGCGCCAGAATGTTGGCGCCTTCTTGGATGATGGGAGCTGGGCATGAATCCCCTTGGCATCTGGAGGGTTTGAGGCCCTTAATGATGCTTTCTACATCTTTAGTGGATACTGGTGAGAAGGAGAAGGGGGGGCAAGTGGGAGTTTTGGGAATGGTGGACGGTGGATGGTTTGTTTTTTTGGATAGGCTAAGTTTTTTCTGTTCGATATTGGATTGTAACATGGTGCTTTTGTCTGCTAGGGCTTTTTGAATCCTCTCACACCAGTCTGCATCTTTCACGCAGGTTTCTGGCAGTGTGGGGGGGGGATTCGAGTTCCCTGAGGATATTGAAGAGCTCTTTTGTTTTGGATTTGGCGCTCTCAATTTTGTTGTCATAAGTCTCTTGTTTGGCCTTGAGGATGGCGGTTTTGTAGGTGGTGGCTGCTATCGAGAGTTGTGTTTTGTTGGATAGGCTGGGTGTTTTTCTCCAGGTGGCTTCAGCGGCTCATTTGGAGTTTCGGAGGATTTTTAGCTCTGGTGTGAACCATTTGTTCATGTGGGCTGCCGGTTTGGCTTTGGTGAGTTTGAGTGGAGCGATGGTGTCTACTGCTGGTTCTAACGTTTTGTTGTAGAGGTCAGCAAGTTTCTCCGCATCTAGGTCAACGTAGTTTGTGGGGGTAAGGATGTTGTCTATAAGTGGGCGGAGGTTTTGTAAGGTGATGTTGCGGTTATTTCTGGTGAGGGTTTGAGGGATGATGGGGGTTGGCGTGGTTGGTTGTGATTTCTCTTGGATGGAGAAGGAGATGGCGTGGTGGTCAGACCATGCAGTTTGCTTGTTTTTTGTGATGGTCGTAGAGCAGTTGAGATCCGCTAGCCAGTCCAGAGTCCTGCCTTTGTTGTGGGTAGGGTCTGTGATTCTGAGCTTGGACCCTAGTTGGGAGAGCCAACAAAGGCACTCTAGGTTTGACCTTAGACCAGAGAAAACTGTTTTAAAACTCCCAGACAACCAAATCTACAGCTTCCGTGGGAGTGCCTGTGTCAGTCATGGTTTTTCTGGCCGGCCCTTTTTGCTTGGCCATTCACGCCTTTTTGTTCTGCCTGGAATGCGAGTGGTGGGCTGACTTAGGACTGCCCTTGACTGAAAGTGTTTTGTATTGTAGTGGGAGTCTGTTTGCCTTCGTCAGATCCACTCCTGAACTCACCTGAAGACGGCTGCTCATATGGACTGCTGTTGCTGGCCCCGGTGTGGCCATACTAGCTGTGCATCTGGCCCTTGGTCTTTTTTACCACTGCCCTCTTGAGCTGGTTGAATTCCTTGCCTGGGGGGGGGGGCACTTCCTTTAATTCATCTAGTTTTCCTTGCTGGTTTGACTCGTCGTCCTTGCCACATTTTCCCCTGCCTGTACTTGCTGTACCCTTGGCAACGTCCTACTGGCTCAAGTGGATAATGGTCAGGGTGCTTATTTTGTTGCCCTGGCCTGGAAATCAAAGTGGATCCTGGCTGCTCCACCCCAACTCTGCTGTGGGTCATCCTGAGTCACCTCTAGTCATTGTTTTCCCTGTGGACACTTTTCTTGTTGGCTAGTTATACCCTCCTGCTCCTCTGGGCTGCCTGGTAACCCTTCCTGGGGGGTCATGCCGTATGCACCTTCTACTGCTGTTGATAATGCGGTGTTCTTTCCCTTGTGGGTGTTCTGCCCATGTGCCTTCTTCATACAGATAACCTTTTCTGTGTCCCTGTTGGATCATAGTCTGAGTCTCTTCGTTTGGAGACCCCAACAGAAGGTGGCTGGACCTAGTCCTGACATGAAATCCTAACTGGGCACCTGCCGAACCTGGCCCTTTGTGTAGTAGCCAGCGCTATGAGTACCTTTCCCCCCAGGTTGTTAGATCCTAATCCCGTTGTTGGTCCTATTCCCTAGGATTCCTTGGGACCAGGACAAATAGGGGTTTACTGCACCCCCCGCCCCCTCTTCTACTGACCGCCATAGGAAAGAGTGGGCCCTGGGCTCCCTCTGCAAACAGCTGTTAGTGGTTTGCAACCTTTAAGCTGCTGGCCCCTCCTGCTGCAGCAGTGGGAAAAGTAAGAACATACCTACCTTTTCAACAAAAGTATTTAAAAAAAAAGGCCAACCAGGCCGGGCCTAGGGCAGCAGATTGCCAGAGGAGCAGCATTTTATTGCAGTTTATTTTTTAATTTACTGGTTGTCATTTTTTAAATATAAAGCCTGCTGATCCACAATATTGCAAGCAATTTTGAGCTGCTAGCAGTCATTCCACTCTGACAGCTAACGTCTTTGATGGGCAAACTTGTATATATGCATGGCATTTGCAAAAGCTTTATTGTTAGGGTGACATGTTTATTTAAAAAAGGGTACCTAACCCAGCATGCTTTAGGTATTAAGTGATTTAGTCATACAACTCACAGACATATGACTGATATAAAGCTCGTTGGTCCTTCTTATATTCCCAAAATGCTCTTTTAATATGCAAAACAGCAAAATCTCATTGGTTTTATTGGTGCCACTTCACATTGTCTTTTGAGTTCTTTCTAATCAATACACACATACACTGTGTTAAGCAATCACTTTTATATCCAGATATATGACATGCATTTTTTAAACCATTGTAAAAATGAGGGTTTTCCCTTGGGAAAAGTAAAGGTTAAAAATTCAAGCAGAGAGTTCCTACAGGTAGCACTAAAATGATGTTCAGAAACAAGCACTAATTTCCCTCCCAGCCCCACATTTCATACCTCTGTGGCCGCCCAAATGGAAATATATCAAAGAAGTTACAATGGAGAAGACACAATCTGAATGCACAAGTGCATCAAGAAACCTGTGAAAGGATACTCAAAGCCATAGGGGGATGCAACCAAACGCGGTGTGCTAAAAGGTAGACACTGTTTCACAGCTATAAAGATGTCCCGTAAAAATATTGATTCAGCCATCTTTACAGCAGCTGCTCAGTGCCAAGCAGGAAAATGGCATCCCTGCTGGGTTTATCATGTGTCTTTGATGACATTCTGCTGCACGCTCAGTACTACCAGGAGAACCAACTGCAAAGTATGTCACAATACGCATAACTGTAATGCTTACAAGCAACATTAATTGTTAACAAACATTTTAAATGACCTTAAAAGCAGGCTGGCAATACCCATAGCCCAAACCACACACACAACAGTAATATTGTCCTGGAACGCCTGATCCATTGCTCAATTTAACTCTTGGAGTGTTGGGTATTTTGAACAAACAGCAATGATGTAAACAGTATGTACCACTTTATTTCTTATAAATTATGCCTGCATAATCACTCGGATTGTCACGGAGGGGGAGGGAGAGGTTATAACACAGAGGGGTATTCATGAAACCTTTCGGGATTATTACACCAAGCTGTACAAGAGCAGGGAGCCAATGGAGGACTTGTGGGAGGTACTGGACCGAGCAAACCTGCCAAGTCGGACGGCTGCAAATGCAGATGAATTGGAAGGTACAATTACAGAAGGGGAACAAGGGGGGCAATTCGTTCTTTGGGCATGGGGAAGTCACTGGGGTGTGGGGGGTGGCCTCCCAACTGAATTGTACTCAACACATGCGAATATCCTAGTCCCCAAACTGAAGATACTCTACGAAGAGGCCTTTCAGAAAGGCATGTTATCGGAGTCCATGCAGGAGGCCATAATAGTGATACTGGTAAAACATGGAAAGGATCCGTGCAGATACGAATCCTACTGCCCCATTTCCTTATTGAATGTGGAAGGTAAGATCCTGGGCAAGTTTTTGGCTAATGGACTAGCAGGGCGTGTTGTAGGACTAGTCCACCATGACCAGTGTGGCTTTATAGAAGGGAGAAACACCACAATTAATTTGCGACGTTTACATCAAGTCATGGAGAGGGTGGGAGTAGTAGCCATTGATGCAGTTAAAGAGTTTGATTCAGGTAAGATCCTGGGAAGATTTTTGGCTAATGGACTAGCAGGGCGTGTTGTAGGACTAGTCCACCATGACCAGTGTGGCTTTATAGAAGGGAGAAACACCACAATTAATTTGCGACGTTTACATCAAGTCATGGAGAGGGTGGGAGTAGTAGCCATTGATGCAGTTAAAGAGTTTGATTCAGTGGAGTGGGAGCGGCTCTTTCAGGTTTTAGTTAGGATGTGGATAGGCACGACCATGCTAAAATGGATACGGCTCATGTACCAATGCCCCCTGGCAAGGGTGAAAACAGGCAGGGAGATCTCCCCTCGATGGAAGCAGAGTAGAGGCACACGACAGGGATGCCCGCTTTCCCTATTCTGTTTGTGTTATCGCTGGAAGCCCTGGCAAACATCTTCAGGTCCCAGTTCCGGGTGGCAGGTATCAAGGTGGATGGACAAACGAATGTTATCTATATGTATGCAAACGATGTTCTCCTTTAAGTCCATAGGTTGGGCTGCATATCCCATACATGCTTGAAGTTATGGCTAACAAAGAGCGGTTGTCATGGTTCGCAGTCAACAGAAGCCATTCAGTGGCATTCTTGTAGGGTACCCTTAAAAGGGAGGAACAGGGTAGTTTAACAGCAGTAGAGGTACAATGGTATACAGAATTGTTCAAATACATAGGCATACAAATACACCACGATACAGCGGATACATTCCAAAAGAATGTAGAACAAGCAATGTCCAAATTAGAAGACAGCATGATGTTTTTGGGCAGATTACCTCTTGCACTCATGGGGAAAATAGCAGTATGTAAAATAATAATCCTCCTGCAGTTCTTATTTTTTTTTTGCAAAGATCCCCTTCCTGATCAGACCTACCTTCTTCAAGAGGCTGAATATTTAATTTTCTGGGTTCTTGTGGGTGGGGGCGTTGTGGAGAAGCTATCCAGGTGTGGGCGGACTCTCTCTCCCAGACTTTGAACTCCATTTAGCCTCCCAACTGCAGCACGCAACTAAATGGAACTCCCAGACAGGTGGGGGCAGACAGATGACTGCTAGGTGCACCTGCATGTTTGCATAGAGCAATGGAAATCCTATGGGGGACTCGTGAAACATCTCAAGCCTCAATTATTGTCACAGTGGTCCAAGAGGTATGGAAACAAATGTGCGCAAAACTAAAACTGGGGAGGGGATACAGCCCAGAGATCCTGCTGAAGGTCAACTCCGTGATTGAGGGAATACTAGGGGACATAGGACCACAGAGGTGTGCTAACCAGGACTAAACACACTGGGAGATATGTTTGAAGGGGGACCCTACTATCCTTCCCTGCATGGGCGCAAACATTTCCCATTCCCGTTCCTGAACTTCGCAAGGCTAACTAAGGCCCTGGACGGGAGCTGGGACTTTATCTCGGAAGAACCCCCAACCACACCAGTACTTTACACAATTCTCACGCTAGGGTCAGAGCCTCATGCAATCACACAATTATACGCAGCAAAAGTTGACCCCTCACCTCCCAAAGTGTCCGGGAAAAGTGGGCGAGGGATATGGGGGGATCATTAGAAGATAAAACATGATCCAAGGTTTGCGCTACCATTCCCAAAATCTAACGTAAAGCCTGACTCAAATTGATCCAATTTAACGTAACACATAGGGTTTATATTACACCACAGAAGTTGCATATGATGAATGTAGAGATCCCACACACGTGCCCTAGATGCAATGGGGAATCAACTGAACTTTGGCACATGGTCTAGGGTTGCCCCCAGATAGTTGGGTACTGGCAGGAAGTGATCTGTCGGACCAATGCCCTTTTGGGGAGGTAACTGGAGTGCAAACTTTGGACATGTCCGTTAGGACTGCTCCCAGGTGGGGAAGAGAGTGGAACAGAGGCACTCAAAAAAAGTAGCAGCCTTCCTACTGATCTTGGCAAAACACTACATGGCTATAGCATGCAAGAACCCTACAGGTCTCCCGATACAGCATTGGCATGGAAAATGTATCAAAGTGGGCTGCAGTAGAGAGGGCTATAGTGAGGAAACAAAATACGGAGGACGACTCTGAAGAGATTGATCTCCAATGGAGTGCGCTCATTCATGACTTGAAAACATCACCGGATGATTTACCCCCTTGAGAGCTCACACAGTGATCCCCGATGGTGGGGAGAAGGATGCATCCACAGCACACCCACTGGCCTGACAGGCTAGAAAAACAGACATGTCTCCCCCCAAACAAAGATGTGCGACTGAACTAGGGATTCTGCAAGTTGGAAGAGGGAGGGTGGTGAAACGGGGGAGAGGGGAGAGAAGGGGCAAGGGGTTATGTAGTTGTGTTACATGCTTGCTTACAAATATACATTATTTAAAAGAAATGGTAACTGCATTGTGCAGCTACGAGGAATGCACACATGAATGTTCAGGGTCGCCCTTATCCATTACTCCATCATGAGAATGCACAGCCAAAGAATCCACAAACCTTCTCCAACTTTCTTTACTCTAATAAGGTGTTTATGCCCAGGCAGAGTTTACACATTTCACTGTGATTTTGCCATATTTTAATGCCATTCCAGCCAAAGGGATTTCAGCTACATTGGCTGCAGCAGATAAACTGCCTTATTTCCATTTTGCCCCCTGTTAACACAAGAGCTGTAACCATGAAAAGGGGGTTGAGATCTTTGTATTCAACATTTTTTATAAGAAGTGCCTGTACCACTTGCATATAATTAATATGTAAACTTTACCATTTGACAAGACAGGATGTAGAAAGTTAGTTATGTTGCATTAATATTACAGCCAAGTCTAGGTGCTTCTCATAGAATGACAACAGGCAATTTGTGAGAGAAACCAGATATTAGCATTGAAACCAAAATTCCTCATTCCAACCATCTCTCTCACTTGTGTGCAGTTGGCAGACAGTTTATGTTCTTATCACTTCCTATAAAAGATTTGTTTTCGGACCTAACCGAAAGTAGACAATTAGCTGTGACAATTACCTCTAGTGCACTCAACTGTAGAATACGCTGCCTTCTTCAAATCTTGGGCAGCAGAGATCTGAAAACAACACTTCAACTAACATAACATAGAAGATGACAGGGTTAAATTAATAGAGAGGAAGCAAGAACGTTCTAATCCCTGAAACCTTAAAAACGTCCTTTTACTGTTATGGAGCAAAAATGGGGGTGAAGGGGCGTACATTGGATAACAGACAGAGAAGGGGCATAATCTGGTGAAGGTGCAGTCTTTGGCAGTGGTGGAGTTAAGTTGGGGGGATGCATACAC